>NC_143479.1:3007009-3333473 GCF_027475165.1 Benincasa hispida | reverse complement strand
CAGGTATGTGACCAATGTCCAGTCATTCGAGATCGAAAGCATTTATTTTTCAAGACTTTTTATCTCTTATCTAGTGGAGATTTTCCTTTGTGATCATCATTTTGTGTGATTCTTTTGAAATTTGAATGATTAGAACGACCATCACAAAAATAATAATTATTTTTTTCCTCTTCCACGGACACGACCTCAACCATGACCACGACCTCGACCATGATTATTAACATTCACAATATTCGCTTTAGGAAATGGTATTGTTCCAGGTTATCGAGATTCATGGTTCTTTCATCAATAACGCGTTATTTTGTCTGGTCACAAGAAGACATGAAATTAATTTAGAATATTGTTTAAAATATTTCTCTTGATATTACTGCTACAGGAGCATATTCGAGATTGAAATGTAGAAAATATCTTTTCTAACATATCAATATTAGTAATTTTCTCTCTGCATAACAACAATTTTGAACTAATTTGAAATAATGCAAAATTTTAATCACTTACTAATTTAAAATCTTATAGTCTCAAATGCATCCACTTATAATGAGCTTTAGGAAGAATAACTATTTTTTGATAATCATACCTTTCTTTCAAATTTTTTCACAAGATATGAGGATTTTTTATTGTAAGATACTCTGTTTTCAATTCCTCGTGGAGATGATGACGAAAGAAAATCATAGCTTTTGCTTTGTTTTGACTGGATGTCGTATTTTCTTCTTTAATTGTTTCACCAAGATTCATAGCATCCAGATGGATTTCGGCATTGAGCACTCATGACAAATAATTATTGTCATTATTGTCAAGAGTTGCGAATTCTATTTTCGTAAGGTTTGTCATGACAATACTATCACAAAACATTGTATTTACATTAAAAATTTAATATGTACTAAATATGAAAAATAACATTTAATTTGTTAATTATAATAAAGAGGAAAAAACCATCCTACCTTTAGGACCTACCTTCATCTAGGGAAGTGATAGGAGTTCGTGTTGATAACATGTTGTGAAATTGAGGACCACAATGAAACACAATGGAAACACAAATATGGAGAAAATATAATAAAATAATAAAATAAAATAACTAAAATTATGAAAATAGGATAATATGAAAGTTCAAAGTGGGATTTTGCAGTGGATTTTCTCACTAATGTGTGAGTTTTTTCAAGATCCACCAAATGTCACTATTTATAGACAAACTGGCAAGTAGGATGTGGTCTTACATCGACACAATGACTATAAGGCATATAGATAATATGAAGATTGACACATGATTTTTTGAATACTAAGTAATGGACATCTATATTATAATATTGATAACAGGATCTTTATTTATCCCAAAATATTAGAGTAGTATTGGTAGCCTGTGTTAGGGTAAGAATATATTAACATGATGATGGTGTTGCCAATTGTCAACTTTTTGATATGATGATGAACATCTTGTCTGCAACATTCTGCAAAGTTTGCCATTTCTGCAAAGTTTATATATTTAGACTACATACTTAATTTCAGTATTCTTTTTTGACATGCCTGGAGCTGCTCCTTTGTTATCTATATATTTTTGAATTTCAAAGGCAACACATATTTCTCAAAAAAGTGAATAAAAGAATCCTTTCAAAAATAGGTAGAAAATTGTAGAGTTTGTGTTTTCTTTCTTTCCTTTTTTTTTTTTTTTTTAAGTACATTTCAGTGGATTTGAACCATAGACATCTAATGTCAAGTGAGCTAAGCTCAGTTTGGCAACAGAGAGTATTTTAAAGTAGTAATTTTAGTAACAAATTCATGCATACATAATTAATTTGAGAAGCATTTAAGAGCTTACTAGATAGTTGTTGCTAATACATCTCAAATAATCATTGTCTTGATCTAACTTTATAGAATGTTAGCAAAACTTATTAGATAAGTTTCTAGTATGACGAGATTATGAAAAATTTATGGTACTCCCGAACTTTTTCTACATTTCACATCAAAATATTTTTAAAGATTGAGTGCTACCTATATTAATATTGTTGATGTGGCCTACAAATATTTATCAAGACAAATCAATAGTTAAACAAAAAGAGTATTATATCCCAAATAAATAGATAAAGAGAGTATGGTAGTACTAGAAAAATTTCTCAAACTTACCTACTGAATAGTCTTGAAATTTTTTTAACTACGATAGTATCCCTACCTCTACTCTCCTTTATAATTAGATATCATTTGTTCTATACATCTACGCAATTCTTAAATTTTACTTTTATGGGAATTAATATATAGTCGTAGTATGTAAAATTTTTTATAGATGTATATTAGTGTCTATTATTATCTATTATTAATAGATAATGATATTTTACTATATTTGAAAATAAATTAACTTATTTTTTTATATTTGAAAACGACCCAAAAAAAAAATCCACCAAACCTAAATACTACTTCTTTAGTTCTACCAATAATTTTTTTTTATTTTTTTATTTTTTTTTTTATAATTTGGTTATTCACTTTCTACTAATATTTTTGAAAGTCAAGCCAAATTTCAAGAACTAAAAAAAAAAAAATCTAAAAAATCAAGTGTCTCTTGAAAAAAATTGTGAGAATCATACTATGAAATTTAAGAGAAAACCAACATAAATTCAAAAACTGAAAACCAAATATTAAGGTGTTGTTTGTTATTCATTTTAGTCCTATTTGGTATTTGATTTTTAGTTTTTAGTTTTTGAAAATTCAAACTATAAACACTCATTTGAGTCCTATTTGATGTGATCTACTTTTTACCAATGTTTTCAAAAATCAAACCAAGATTAGAAAACTAAAAAAAAAAATTGTTTTAAAAAACTATATTTTTTTGGAATTTCGCTAATCCAAAATTTTTACTTAAGAAATATGTAAAACGTTGTAAGAAATTGAGATGAAATATGCTTAATTTTTCAAAAACAAAAAACCAAGGTCTCGTTTGGTAATCATTTAGTAACTACTTCCACTTCCAAATTTTGGTTTAATCTTGTTTTTATTTTTAAAATTTGGTAAAAAAAAAATCACCCATTTCATCTATTGCCCTTAAGAAAGATGCAATTCCACTTCCGAATTTTTAGTTATCTACTTTTTACCGATGGTTTAAAACATCAAACCAAAATTTGAAAACTAAAAAATAGCTTTTAAAATATTGCTTTTATTTTTGAAATTTGGTAAATAAATCAACCATTGCACTTAAGAAAGATGCAATTCATTGTAAGAAATGAGAAGGAAAAAATGCTTACTTAAAAAAAAACGAAAAGTTCATCAAACAAGGCTTAAATTGTTATCAAATGAGCCTTGATTTTTAGTTCTTAGGTTTTGAAAATTAAGGCTATAAATACCTTTTTAGTCAACACTAAATTTATTATTTTATAATCTATTTAGGAAATAAATCAAGTTTTGAAAACTAAAAAAAATAGTTTTAATTATTTTTTTTCCAGTAATCATAAGAGTTCAACTCTTTAATCTGTAATAATTGCATTTTACTGTGTTCGTAGATTATCCTCTTCTATTTTCTCGATTTTCTTTTTCTGCTTTTATTTGATAATAATTGCATTCTACTGTGTTTGTAATTTGTAAATACTCTCCAGGTTTTAAAATATGTAATTATCAAATACTCATTAGGTCGGACCACAGAGGTTAATTAATACATGATGATGAAAAATATGAAAAAATAATAGTATATGTAATTGTAAATAATTCATCATGACAAAATAATTTCGTAAACATTTTCTTTCTATAATATATATTTGTTGATATTTCTTTTTAAACATAAGAGAAATATAGAGATTTTATCCATGGACAACGTATCATCCATATTTTTACATTTTTTTGAATTCAACATTGATATTAAGAATAAATCAACATTTCTATCATATCGTAAAAAATTGATGAAACATAAAAAAAATAAAACAATAAAATGTTATACTAAAAAAACAACTAAACGTAATTAAATGTATATATAATATAAATGATAAGCATTAATTTTTAAAAAATATATATCCGCATCGACAATTTAGATATTTTCATAGAAATTGAGATGTCTACATTTTTGTTTATATCAGTGTTTTAAACCTTTGGATATGAGACCACTATTTCTTTTAATAATAATTAAAAAAAAAAAAAAAAAAAAAAAAACCCGATCCTTTAAAATCACTAAATGAACTATACTAAACAACTATTTCTTTTAATAATAATAATAAAAAAAACCGATACTTTAAAATCACTAAAGAAACTATACTAAACACACTTTAAACTATTGTTTTTTCCCAAAAAGTGTTATAGGAAAATGAATTTTATTTAAAAAGTACTTTTTTCGACAACTTTTAAAATCACTCGTTAATCTATTCTAATTACTAACCACATATTTGGACGATTTTCAGTTAAATACTTTTATATATTGGTAAGAAACACATATATTGTTGTTCCTAATTCAAACAATTTATGTGTGATGTGGTGTTTGGAAAAAAATTCGTAGATTCTCCATTAATGTTTGTGGCAATTTTTTTTTTTTTTTTAAACTTATGATCCAAAAATTTCTAGGTAATAGTGCAGCGTTAAATGAGAAATTTCAACTAATTATAAGTTATCATGTCATTACATTGAAAACTTAAGATTATTGTAGAAATCATAAATTAGATTGGATTGAGTAATTAAAGTTGTTTGCACCCAACCCAATTAAAAGCCCATGATGAAAATTCGGGTCAAATTAAAGACGCTTAAGCCCAATATTTATGCCCAAAAGTAATTGGGCCTAAGCTCATATAAGGCACATGGAAATCCTCTATAAATAGAGGTCTTACCCTTCATTTGAGGAAGATTGGAAGAACTAAAGGTTGAAATTAGATTGAAATTCCAAAGCTCTGAGGCTGAATCTTTTATCCGGCCACTCTCACCCATATAAATCAAAATATCGCTCTCATAGGTAAGAGTTCGCAACTCACAAGATCAAAGTCAAGTTACCTATGGTCATGCTAGTAAAATGTAAGTCTCTTCAAGTAACGGTATTATAAGAAGAGACTAATAATTTCGTGGTTCGGTCTTATACAAACTCTTTGTATAGAATACCTCACTCACATGTCTACACATTATCATGATCATATCATTTGTAATACTTTACAATAATTATAATAATTACAAAGAGAGTAGTATCTGTAGTCTCACTTAGATAAAATATCCAACCTTATCCATATACTATATACCATTTAGGTCATTACTTAAACATGATATACTTGTATGTCAACCACATATATGATGTTACTTGAAATAATCTTGAATCTTATTTTATTGGGTTTGGATTAATGCGGATTAAATGTCAAATAAAATAACACTTTATTTTATCAAATAATTCGTGTACAAAAAATTTACAAACTACGAAACCCATGAGATTTAGGACATGGACTCCAACAAAACACGCATGACTACCAAAAGGCCAAGGTTGAATTTTGCTAAATAAAAGAAACAATATTATATAAAATAGAAATGGAACATAGAGAAACTATACTTTTTGTAGTTTCTCATATTTGGTCACATATTTGGAAACGTTTCTCAAATTCTAGAAACAAGAAACCAGAAACAATTTTCAAATACGTCAATTTCTTACAAAATGAGAAACGGAAATAGGAAATAAGAAATAGAAACTTTATCAAAAGGGTTCTACATGACGAGGGTGTTATCATTGTCAACTTCTTTTGAAAGTGATGATGATTTGAATATTTTGTCAGCAACTATAATGTGAAAGATACCCATAACTCCTGTGTGGTTCTGTGTGGAACTATAATTTGATGTAAAAGTTACCATTTCTCCATTATTGATTTTGATTGAGCCTGGTTCTGGATAACAAGTTGTCATTCCAACCACATACCCACCTTCATTTCCTTTCCCATGAATTGGTGATGAAGAGCATAAAACCCTTCCATCCTGATAATAATACAAATTTACCAAACTAATTATTTAATTATATTTTGTTTCCAAGCTATAAATTAATGTCAAAGCCAATATAATATAATAATTAGTTAATTAATTACCTCTCCATAAAATGTTGCACCAATTGCACCAATATGTTGGTGAGCCACTCCATAGATGAGATACCCACTGGATGGAAACATTACCTTTGACTTTTTCACATCATTACACTTACCATCATCAACCTTATTTGTGAGGGAGCAAGACTCTACATCTACATCATATTCAATCTATACACACAAGAAAACAAAATAACTGGTTAAATATATGAATAAGGTTTGTGAAATTAAAATAGAGGAACTATATTGATATTGGATACAAGCTTAAGTAACGTAATTAAACACTTTAATTTCAAAGTTTAGAGATGTATTCAACCCATAATCGAAAAGTTTAAGAACTAAATAAACAACTAAAATTTGTAATTAATATATTTTACCAGACAATTATGCTGTCGAGAAGCTCCTGTTGAGTCTGGCAATGGGTTCCAATTATCAGTTACATCGAATAAATAAACTTTGACAGGAATCACGAAATCATTCCAATCCACCCACTTCACTCTATATCTTACAAACAAATTCCTTTCTTGATAATCTCTTCCATCGCTTAGATTCACTCTACACACTGTTTTATCATAACAACATTCCAAACCTCCTTTATACTCTGCTCTCAATGGCCTTCCAAATCGATCTTCTGTGATATTATACAAATGGCAATGACACTCAATACATCCCAGCTTGTTCTCTGCTCCTCTGATATCAATTGCATGAACATTGAGACTCCACCTCTCTTCATAGTCTGTGGGAATTTCTGATGGGTTGCCAACTTCAATTCCATATGGGTATGGAAGAAATGTGGATATTGTTCGTGATTCAGATCCCATGGCGTAGTAGGTCGATAAAACATTTCGTTGGCAGACTCCATTGTTGCTGGCAATGATGAAGTTTGGTTCTTGAAGTTGGTCATAGGCAGTATTTATTGTTGGGTTTGTTGCATTTTTGTGTTGATAATATCTCACAAGTGCCCAGTGATGAAGGTAAGTTTCTGGAAGTGGGATTTGATTGCCTGATTCATCTACAACTTCAACTTCAAAGCTTTTTATGGCAATATGGGATTTTGGGAAGGTGATATTGTAGTAGAATTTCTCAATTACTAAACCAGGTGTCATGGTGAATGATGGAGATGAAAAAGTTTGAGTTTTTATCATCATATTCATGGGATTGTTACTGTTTGTTCCAACAGCTTCCAAGCATGAAATCATTGTTGCCATTATCATTGCGAAAGGGAGCAACATTTTACTCTGCAAACAGTGAGAATGTGATCTAAAAATGTATCTATGCAAGTTGAGGAGAAATTATTCGAGGAAGTTGGTGAGTAGTAGTAGTAATAATTATGAAAATTAAACGATGCTTACATACTTGAGAAGTTTAAACAAGGTTGAATGTGTTGAACCAGAGCCCTGAAGCTGTCTTGCTGATGGTGTAAGTGTGAGTTTTGTTTGTGTACTCTTTAACTATAAATAGATTTTAAATGGAATTTTCACCTTTTATTTCACCTTTTACTTCCCACGTGAATCTCGTGTTGTATTATCCACATCCCTACAAGAAATGTTAATTATTATTGAAATTAGTCATTACAATGTGCAAGATTTTTTAAGTATAGAATAACAGTTTTAAATAATTACAAATATGGTAAAATATATAGAATTGTTTGTATGAGATTATTAGTGTTTTTATCCGGATATGTAGGATAATGATATTTGGAAGTTATGTTTCTATTTGATTTATCAATTTTGTATATAGAAACTTGAATTAATAACTACTTAACTAAATGTTATTAATTAATTGTTTAATCACTTAAAATATAAATAAAAGAATATTTCTAATTTAAACATTAATTAAATCATTTAATTTAATTAATTTATATTAAATAGTTAAGATAACCTAAAATATTAATTTCAAATATAAGAGTTGAAAATGATTAAGTCTAAATAATATATTTATATTTATTAATTAATTAAAATTAATAGTAATGATTAATCGATATTAATTTATTAATTAATAATATTATGTTTTTATTGTTCTACTCCCGATTATAAGAATCCAACTTATATGACGGGCATTAGAAAACTTGTTTCAAATATATTTTTAAATTCTCTCGATAATGATATCCTAAACTTTAACAAGTAAAATTATGTTAAACAAATAAAAATATTTAAATATTTATTTGAAATCCCATGACAAGATGGGTGAAACAAACAACCCTATGTTTTGGCTCATGGTGGGGTTGATTTTTTTCCCCCTTTTTAAGTTTAGATCAAGGAGAAGAAAAGGGCTGTATATCAAAGTTGGGAAGAAAATAATGATGATGATGATAATAATAGAGGGAGTTGTTTGTGCTCTTGTCTTTTCTTGTGGTTTGTTATGGGGTCGTTGTGTTGATTTTATCTCGTCTTAAAAAAATATATCTAGCTAAAGGGAGAGTTTTTTTTTAAAAAAATAATGATGTTAGCTAAATATATTTGTTTAAGATTTTTGACATTATTTTCTTGAGCTTTCTGAAGTTGTCTCTGCTCTTATCTTTGATGAATCTCGTCTTAGATGTTGCTCTTTCAGTTACCAAATCTGTAAAATATTTCTTTTCTTATTTATCGTATTCTACTGAATATTTTATTTAGAGTATTTTCCTTTTTGGTGTGCTAACGACTTTGTGTGGGAATATTTTCCATCATTCCGCTATGCTTTTAAGCTTAAGAAGTTCTCATGCTTTTGGAAAAATATTTTGTTTAGTTTTCAAAACTAAGCCTGATATTCTGAAAACACATTAGTATAAAGTTGATAACAAAACATAAAAACTTATGAACGGTTGAAATAATATCTATAAATTTAATATTAAAAATTCAAATTAGTTATCAAACAGAATCTAACTAACTTACCAAACCCTTTTTTAAAGTCCCGAAACCTAAGTTAGACACAAAAACGAAACTTCGAAACCAAACAAATCATCATCATACATACATAAAAATTCCCGGACTAGACTTGCAAATTAACATACATTTATACTTTACCAGGCAATCATGCAGTTGAGAAGATCCTGCTGTTGGTCTGCCAATGGCTTCCAAGTATCAGTAACATCAAAGAAATAAACTTTAAGGGGCCGTTTAAGAAAGGAGAAACTTACTCACATTTTGGTTGTGTGTGACAAATTATTAGTCTCCAATTATTCTCAATGTATCGATATTTTTATTGAGATTTCTCTATTTCGACAAATTATTAGAGTCTCACTCACATTGATAGATGTCTATCATTGTCTATTATTATAGACAATAATAAACAATGACATTTTGCTATATCTAAAAATATTTTCAACAATTTTATCATTTAAAATAATTACTCAATTACTAACCACATATTTGGATTTTGGAAGATTTTTGGTTAAGTAGTTGCATTCATTGGTAAGAAAGATATCTTTCCACTCTCTCTAATACAAACAAAGGGAGTAAGAAGAAAGTTAGGCAAATTGCAAAACTTATACTGAAATATGGTGGTAGTTGCAATTACATTTTCAAACTTTCAATTGATTGAGTAACTTATGACAAATTTTAAAATAGACCCCCAAATTTTTAATAGTTGTAGAAATTGAACCTTTAAATGGAGAAAAAGAAATTTAATCTTTAAATTTTTACAATTATTACAATTTCTAATAGAAAAATTTAGAGAATTAATTAACCTACATTTAATATTTCACAAATATCCTAAAATATAGTAATATTTCATCACTATATTTATCTACTTTTATCTACATTTTTAGCCTTTTGATATTTTTCACATCTTTTATTTTCATAATATTTTAAACTAAAAAGTATATCATTTCTGGATTTACTATTAATTATATAATGATTTTATTTTTGAAATATCATTAATTATATTATCACTCATCAATAAATTTCAAAATATTTAATCATTTTCTTTTCAATGTTGTTTTGAATTTCGACTTGTTTTTATATTTATTAATTTTTGTTAATACTTATTTAATGCAAGACATTTCAGTTTAATGTTCATTCAATTTTGGAGATTTCGTTTATTTTTTTCTATATTCCTGATTGAAAATCGATCATCTCTCCATTGAGATCTCAAGCATATGTCAACGTTCGCACAAGGTTTCGGAAGAAACTTATTTCATAGAATTTGAACTTTGTATTTATATTAATTTCAGTCTATTGAGTATAATGTCTAATATATAATCCTTTGATACTTTCAAAATAAACTTTAATCTTTAAACTAGTTGATCTACTTAGATGATTGACCTTTGGGATTGATGATCTTCTTGGAGCATCAATGTTCGCACGAGAATTCCAGAGAAACGTATTTTGTGGAGTTGAACTTATGTTGATTTGATGTGAATATGGTTCGATCTCTAATACTTGATTCTCTAATTCTTTCTCAGTTGAATGCGTAGAGGGCGTGTTGTTCTTGGAGTTGAACTCTTGTATCCGTCTCTCTAAAATTTCTCACCCATAAATGAAGAGAACTCCTTTATTTATAGAGCTCTCAGGTGGACTTTATGAGTTTGGGGTTAGTTGGTCCATGGACCTCGTCTTTTCGCCCATTTAATTGGATTTAACATTTGGGCCAAATTAAGTCTATTTTTAGGCTCAATTGGATCCTAACCCAAATTATAATATCAAATTGGAACAAATTAATTTTATCCAATTCAATGGCCACAATGAAAACAAGTGACATCATCGAAATCCACCAATTTATGTCTTCAATTTCAATTTGGGACACATGTTGATCCCAAATTTGATGATTTGTAATTTCGTTATCAATTTAGGAAATGACATAACAATTTGTGATTGATAAAAAATTTGTCCTTCAACAAATGCATATTTTTCGAGATTTATGCATATCTATGAGTGGGTGAATCTCGAAAAAGATAAAGTTTGAATCCAAAGGCAAATTATATATTCTTGACTTTGACTCCATTTGACGTGTAAACTTAATCAAACTATGAATTCGGTACATAAGCTTGACTTGAATTTTATATCCTTGACAATTTTTTTTTGTAATCATGTCAACTTATCAGAACATGAATTAAAGTCAAAGTTTTGAGTCCCTTTCTTGACATAAACTTCAATTTGAAATTTAGTAGAATTTGTGCTACTTAATTCAAAGTTGAATTTGGAGCGAAATTGAACTTATATCCAAGATAGTCGCACTGATTTTGTTGTAAAATTTGAAGATGAATTTGGAGTATACCCAAGCTTATAATTTGGAATATGGTCAAATTTTAACTTGAGATGTACTTTAAGGTTTTATCCTTAGTGTAATTTGATTTAAGAATAAGAACCTAATTTGAATTTGGGATAAAACTTAGAATATGTCCAAATCTTAATTTGAAATAAGGTTGAAATCATAGAACTTATTGTTTATTTTGACTTCATTTGATATATCAAATTTGAGGATGAAATTTGAATTTTTTCTCAATTTTGCTCTGGATAAAATTTTGGATTATGTCCTCGATTTAAAATTGAGACAAATTGGAAATATTATCCATAATTTTGGATAAACTCAAAACGGGATACTATGAATTTGGGATAAAATTTGAAATATCCCAAATTTTGATTTAAGATAATAATCTAATTTGAATATTGGAGAAATTTGGTATGAGATAAGAAAGAAATTTGGATAAAATTTTGGAAGTAACAAAAAACAACTCTATCCATAGCTTTTAAGTTAAATTCTCAAATCCAATTCAAATAGAAAGATTTGTTCCGAACGTAACGAAATTTGAATATAAACCAAATCAAAGATTTTTTTTAGATTGGATTAGATTTAGTAGTGAAGTGATGTGCATCCATGCTGTAAATTGGCCAAATCATGCTTTAGACTCCCTTTTGTTACTCGTCTACAAAAGGCAAAGATAACCCTTCATCTCTTTGATTTTCATAAGAACCCTCTTCATGTGGCTTTTCCATTCACTACAGCATTTAAAATTGACTCTCTTATTTTTTTTTCAATTTTCCTGATGACAGTATTCTAGCTCACGGTGGACTTCATCCTCTTCTTTTCTTCTTCCATATGCATCATTTTTTTTCATTTACAACCGACCATCTTCAACCATTTTTTGCTTCAATTTTCAGACTTTTTTTTTTTTTTCTCAATTTTCACTATCTTCAGAAAGAGAACAGAAAAGAGAGAGAATACCATTGGAATTAAATCTTACTCTATATATTTTCACACGGTGTATTGAGTGATAAATGGTACAATGCTTATATAGCCATTGGAGAAGGAAAAATGTAAATGAATAAAATAATTATAATATAGGTGTATACATATGATTGGTTGAGTGGAATATTTCTTCTAACCAATTAGCCTTCTAGAAGAGGAGTGATTTGGCAATGGTGTAGCTGACTTGTAGGTCTTCTTTGTGTATGTGGAATGCTTACTAGTCTGCTGACTTAGTGTCTCTAACATCCCCCTCAAACGAGAGGGTACATCAAGTACTCTGAGTTTGGATTGAAGAGACTGGAAATGAGAGTGTGTGAGCGGTTTTGTAAGGCAGTCGGCTAGCTGGCAGGACGACGGAACATACCGAACTTCCAAGGACCCCCAAAGAATGTGATCTCTTACAAATGAGCATCAATCTCTATATGTTTAGTTCTGGCATGAAAAAAAGGATTGGTGGCAATCACACCAACGCTTAAGTTATCACACCAGATGATAGGTTTTATAAAGGATAGCATTCCAAGCTGCGACATCAGTTGGTTAAGCCAGATAACTTCAGAGGCCGTGTGTGCTAAGGCCCGGTATTCAGACTCAGTATTAGATCGAGCTACAGCCGTTTTCTTTTTGGAGGGCGAAGAAACGAGATTGTTGCCAATAAATACACAGGCCACTGATTTACGGTCGTCGATGTTGGATGCCCAATCAGCATCAGAGTATGCAAATATTGATAAATCGGAGCTGGTTTGGAACAATAGTCCGAAGTATTTAGTTTCACTGATATATCGAAGAACACGTTTGACAGCTTACTAGTGAGTGTCAGTGGGTCTTTGAAGAAATTGGCTCAAGTGATTAACGATGTACGCAATGTCAGGTCTCGTTGTTGTGAGGTACTACAGTGCACCTATTGTGCTTCTGTAAATAAAAGGATCATCAAGAGGAGTGCCATCATCAATGGATAACTGTTTGCCAAGCACACTAGGTGAGTGGGTAGGTTTGAGATTTGTATGCTATAATCTTTGGAGGAGATCATCCACATATTTCGCTTGATTGATGATAAGACCGAAATCAAGGTAGTGCACTTGAAGACCAATAAAGTAGGTGAGCTGTTTCAAATCTTTTAGAGCAAAGGATTTGTCGAGGGACCGAACAAGTTGACTGAGTGTCGGAGGATCATTGCCAGTGATGATTACATCGTCAACATACATTAGGAGAAAAATAACAGATGATTGTTTGTTATAAATGAATAAGGATGGATCTGACCTGAAGTTGATGAAGCCCCATCGAAGGAATTCCTTTGATAAGGCTGTATTCCAGGCCCTTAGGGCCTATTTTAATCTATAGAATGCTTTGTCAAGCTTGCAGACATAGTGTGGACAGGACTGGTTTATGTAACCAGAGGGTTGTGTCATGTAAACGCTTTCTTCTAGAGTGCCATCAAGAAAGCATTATCAAAGTCGAGTTGTCGAAGGCTCCACGCGTGAGAAGCAGCAATGCTGAGAATAACTCGAACAGTCGATGGCTTTACAACCGGACTGAAAGTTTCAAAGAAGTTGATGCCCGGGCTTTGGTGAAATCCTTTTGCTACAAGCCTCGCTTTGTAGCGTTGTACTGAGTTGTCGGAATTTTGCTTGATTCTAAACACACATTTGTGTCCCACAATATTCATCATAGGAGTAGGAGGCACTAGATGCCAAGTGTGATTCCACAATAAAGCAGCATATTCACTGTCCATGGCTTTTTTCCAAGGAGGAGAAGCAATGGCATCTTGGATCCGTGTAGGTTCTGTTAAAGAACAGTCGATTGGGGAGGTAGTGGTAAGGACTTTCGATTTAAACACACCAACTTTCCCTCGGGTTATCATGGGATGGGTGGGTAAGGTCAGAGGTCGAGTTGTTGGGGGATTTTTTCTATCAGGTTGAGAGGACAAGTCGAGGTGAGGATGGAAGGTGGGGTTAGATTGTCGGGTGGAAGAGACCTGAGGTACAAAAGATAAGGAGTTTTCATTGGAGTTTATGGGGCTAAGGGAATTTCTGGAGTCAGGGGTGGGTTGGAGAGGAATAGGTAAGCGATGAGAGTAGGGTGAGCGACCGGGAGATGTTGAGGTAGGTAAACGATGGATTTGAGATAAGCGATCGGGTGGGGATGAGATAGGTAAACATTCAGATGGTGTTGATATAGGTACACGATGGGGTAAACGATCGGGTGTAGGTAAACGATAGGGTTAAGGTAAGCGATCAGGTAATGGTGAGTTAGGTGAGCGATGGGCATTAGGTAAGCAATCGAGTGGTAAATTTGGTAAGCGATAGGCATTATGTGAGCGATCGTTTAGTGATGAATTTGGTAAGCGATGGTGTTGAGGTAAGCGATTGGGTGAGCGATGAGACTGAGGTGAGCGATCGAATGTAAGTAGGCGATGGGCTTAAGGTAGGCGATCGGGTGAGGGTAGATTTGGTGAGCGATGGGATTGAGGTAAACGATTAGGTATAAAGTTGTTCTGTGTGCAAGGATTTGGAATGTTTGAGGTGGTCCAAGGTGGAAGGATAGGTAGGGTGAGGTCGAGTGTGGGTATGCTCTGGTGTTTGAGATTTTCTTGAGATAGTTGGGTGAAAGGAAACTCATCCTCATTAAAGGAGACATGCCGAGAGATAATGACATGACCGACTTTGGTCAGACATTTGAAGCCTTTATGTAACGGACTAGGACCCAGATATACACATTTTTCAGAGTGGAAATTGAACTTGTTGGGCTAGAAGGGGCGTAGATATGGAAAACAGGTGCAACCAAAAACTTTGAGCTCTGAAAAGTTTAGTTTCTTGTTCAAAAGAATAGAGATAGAGGATTTGTGGGCAATCCATTTATGAGCATCGTGGCTGTGAGGAAAGCAACCCACCAAAAACTTAATGACAATTTGGCTTGGGCTAATAATGTGAGATCGATTTTTACTACATGTTGGTGTTTTTGTTCCGCTCGACTGTTTTGAGCAGACGTGTAGGGGCACGATAGTCTGGTTATGATACCTTTGAATTACATAGACGATGGATCTTAACATATTCACCTCTGTTATCAGACTGAAGAATTTTTATCATTTTGTTAAACTGATTCTGAACATAGGCAAGAAAATGCTGAAAAGCTTCAATGGCACCGCTATTTTGTTTTAATAGATAAATCCAAGTATATCTGCTAAAGTCGTCAATGAACAGAATGTAATATCGGTGACCTTCTGAGGATACAACCGGGGCTGGTCCCCTAAATCAGAGTGAATCAATTCAAAGGGCTTGGTTGCGTGGCTTTCAGACGTAGGAAAAGATAAATTATGAGCTTTGCCCATTGGACAAGATTCACAAAACAGAGATTTTTCATTACATTTAATAGGCAGATTACAATCTCTAATAACAGAGTTCAAAATTTTTGGTAAGGGATGTCCTCAACGTCTATGCTAGAGAGCTTTAGATACTGCTACATTAATACTTGTTGTTTTTCTAGAAAATATCAATGCAGAGATGTTGTTATTTTTGTCCACAAGCTGTCAGTGTTCTGTGCAACTATGCTTCAACTTCTCACTCATCTTTATAGCTACTCGATCCAAATGATATAGCCTATCCTTAAGATTTCCTTTCAGAAGAGTTCGACCCGTACCCTTATTCTTAACAAAGCAATGAGCATCATGAAACTCAAAGTAGATGTTGTTATCTTGAGCTAATTTTGACACACTCACTAAATTTTTTGTAATTTCAAGCACACAACACATTTTCAAGCAGTACATTATTGTTTCTATTAGACATAGCAGTGTTACCAATATATGCGATTTGTAGTTTGTTTCCATTTCCAAAAATAACATTTTCATTACCTGAGTATTCACCTGGATTGTTTAGATTGGCATAATCAGTAGTGACATGATTCGTGGCTCCACTATCCACATACCAGTTTGGATCCACAACAGTTTCAGGTCCGACAAAGGGGTTCGAGTTCTGAGTTGCTACAAGAGTAGCGGGATTGGAGCCGGTAATACTTCCATTGTTGGTGATCTGTCTACCTCTGTTTTGCCCAAAATTTCCAGCAAACTCTTTGTTGAATCGGTTGTAGCAAACGAGAGCTGAGTGTCCATACTTGCCACAGACTTAGCATGTAGGTTTGTTTCCACGTCCATGACCTCGTCCTTAACTGGATCTGGCATTACCATTTCCTTCTCCTCGTTGCTGATTAAACTGAGGTCAAAAGTTTAGCTGATGATGGTTGTTCATTTGTCTAGCGTCATTGGGATTGCGACTCTGGGCTACGTTCACATTAGGTACAATGTTGCCTAAGTTTCTTTGTGAGTTTTGATGTTCCAAACGTTTTTCAAAGATGAGAAGCTCAGACTGCATATCAAGCTATAAAATGTCTGGTTTGCCCTGTATGACTGCAATCACTGAGTTGTAGACTTCTTCTAAGTCAAGAAGAACCTGAGAACTTTGTGAACGTCTAGCACAGGGCTGTCGACCTGTCCTAAGTTATCTGCATTAGTTTTCATAATACGCAAGTAATCCTCAATTTTTGAGTTACCTTTATTTGTTGTCTAGAAAATATGATGAAGAAAGTCCTCCCCTACTCTTCACTGAACACCGAAGAGATCTTGAGTGGCTTCCCATAAGTTCTTTGCAATATTAAAACCCATCAGTTGCAGAGCTACTTTAGGGCCATCGAATTGTACAACCATCGTGACCCATTGTTTGAATAGAGGATTGATTGTCCTAGATCGAGCAGAGCTTGATAAGGCTTCATCAGCACTTTCGGTGATGTCTCCACCTTGAAGCGTGCCTGATTCTTCAGCTGTTGTAGTGATAAACTTTGAAAGATAGGGTTTTTCACTTATGAGATGGCCTTCCAGCTTGTAGCTTTTTAGGATTGGTAGTGCCAAAGTTTTCCATAGCAGATAGTTGCTCCGGTTAAGTTTGATCGTAGTGATTTGATTCAACAGCTGGTTCAATGGTGGATTGCTGAAGGTGGTGGATGAGGAAGACGAACCGGTGAAGAAGGCGTTGGCCATCGATGGCTCTGATACCAAGAAAGAGAACAGAAAAGAGAGAGAATACCGTTGGGATTAAATCTTCCTCTATATATTTTCACACGGTGTATTGAGTGGTAAATTGTACAATGCTTATATAGTCGTTGAAGAAGGAAAAATATAAATAAATAAAATAATTATAATACAGGTGTATATATATGATTGGTTGAGTGGAATATTCCTTCTAACCAATTAGCCTTCTAGTAGAGGAGTGATTTGGCAATGGTGTAGCTGACTTGTAGGTCTTTTTTGTGTATGTGGAATGCTTACTAGGCTGCTGACTTGGTTGTCTCTAACATCTTCGACCTTTCCCTCTCCTTTCTTCTCTTTCTTTTTTTTTTTTGCAAATTGATTTTTTTAATTCCCTGCTCACCATGGTCGTCATTCAAAACCATGGTCGCCGTTGTCATCGTCAATGGTGGAGTAAACGATGATGGGTGAAGGAGGAGCTCACATGTTCGGCTATTGTTGTTGGGGGCCGTTGGTAGAAGCTGTAAAAACTGTCGGGACAAACTTTCCCAATGGTTGAAAAGTTATCGGCAAGAACGTCCGAGAAGCTTCGTTGGGGAAACCTTTCCCGATGATTTGAAAGCCCTGCCGTAGGGGAAAAGAATTATCTTGACGGATAAGGATGGGTTTTTCCCCCGACCCTGAAGAAAGTCGTCGGGAAAAAGGGGTAATCGTTAGGATTTAAAGGTTTATCCTAACAGTCGACCATTGAGATTTGACTATTAGCCCGACGGTCTTTGAGTCGTCAGGATAAGTAATTTATTTCGACGGTACGGGTGTCGTCGGACATTTTACTTTCGCCCGATAGTGACAAGGACCCTCGGGATATATCTATCGCCCAACGGTTGGAGTACTGTCAAGATTTCTTTGTCCAACTCCTGTATCGTAGGGATATATCTTTTAGCGTTGGGATTATATATTTAACCAGATATCATACCTATTTAAATCTGTTTATTTATTTTCTTTTTCTAGATCTGTTTTTCTCCAAATGTCATACTTGTTTGAATCTTAGAAATATTAATCAAACTAAAATAAGATTGCCAAAATGAAGTAAATGTCCATATCAGATTAATAATATATAGAAAACACGTTTGAATCTACAACCTTAATCCAAGAGTTTCTATAACACCCACAATTTCTTAATCCAAACCATAACATCCACAATTTCTCAATAAAAAAAATAAAATAAAACTACATGAGAACAAAGTAACATTAACCTTTCCTAAATACAAAATAACATCAACAAAAATCTACAACCTAAATACGCTTGCCGAGAGATGCATCTTCAACAAAAGTCTCCAGATACCTACAAAATAGAAATTTAAGTAAGTTTAATGTTCAATATACTATATACCAATCTCAACTAAACAAACCAACTTACCTCAATCATAAACAAACTAAAAAACCATGAAACCAACTAAGAACATTAATGAATTGAACCCAATTATAAACAAACCAACTTACCTAAATCATAAACAAACCAATAAACCAACTTACTTCAATCATAAACAAACCAAAAAACCAACTTACCTAAATCATAAAGAAACCAATTTACCTCAATCATAAACAAACCAACAAACCAACTCAATCATAATTTAAACTTAAACATACTTGTACTTAAATATAGATATGCATATTTCAATCTAAACACACCAACTTACCTTAATCATAAAAAAACTAAAAAACCAAGAAACCAACTAAGAACATTAATGAATTGAACTCAATCATAAACAATCCAACTTACCTAAATCATAAACAAACTAAGAAACCAACTTACCTCAATCATAAACAAACCTAAAAATCAACATACCTAAATCATAAAGAAACCAACTTACCTCAATCATAAAACCAACAAACCAACAAACCAACTCAATCATGACTTAAACTTAAACATACTTGTACTTAAATATAGATATGCAACTGAAATAAACTAACTTACACAATCAACTGAAACAAACTAACTTACACAATAAAACAAACTAACTTACACAATCAACTCAAACACCCTCCTCCCCTCACCCCCCAAAATTATTCTCAATCATAATATACAAACCAATTGAAACACATATCTATACATTTATATTGTTACCATAACTGTAGGATAACAACATACACAATCATCTAATTTAGCATAAAATGAAATTCAAACTCAACTTCAGAACATTAACTAACTTTATATAACTATATGTTTATGTTGTTACCATAACTGTAGGATAACAACATACACAATCTTATAATTAAGTTTACTACGAAAATCGAAGAGCTCATACCTAGTTCGATCTATCTTTCATGAACTGTAAGAGCATAGCTTTCATATCCTCCATCTCAGATTGTCTTTTGGCATCCTATTCATCCAATCTAGCCAATCTAGACATTAAGGATTTTATCTCTTGTTGTGGCTCCTCTATAATTTTTGATGAAGATGCACTGGACGATGATCCCCTATATTTTTTTCACTTTTTACCCTTCGGTGTCCTACTAAGGCCCACTCCTGCATCCAACACCTACTCGCATATTTCTTCATCTGATATTCATTTAGACCATTCTTGGGTGGAGGATCTCTCAGCTTAACCATTTGACTCTACATCAATAATTAAGACTAATTATTATATGACAATTGTATATGAATAAAGTTACATTGAGGAATAAAAACTTACATATGCATCATTCGTAGCCTGATTAACAAACGAATTATCACTCTTACAGTGTGTTTGCTTAAATAAGTCCACTAGGACCATTGTTTGACCGTCGGGTCCTTTCTGTAAAACAATTCACAAGAAAATGAGATATTAAGATGAGTGTACTTTAACCAACTGTATGAGTGTACTTTAACCAACTTACCGTGGATTCTCTTATGCATATGAAAGTCTTAGAACCAGCTGTATAAGTGTACTTTAAGGTTGACCTATTCCTTTGATTCGTCTCTACCACTTTCTAAGAAAATGAGAAATTAAGATGAAATGAGTAAATGAAATGTATGTAAACAAAAAAAAAAAAAAAACACAAAAATTATTACTTTCCAGTCGGTGGATTCAAACTTGTTGCATAGAAAGGGTTAATCCTCTATGTCATCTTTAAGGCGATCAGATGGTTGTGCTTGTGCCTTTTCAGGACTTGCATATTTTTTTTTAGTGTCTGTGTAGTTCCCCCCATACTCTTTGAACAAAATTTTCATATGTTCATCGATGAAATCATTGACCAGTTTGCTGGATAAGTCTAACACAAAATGATTCTGAATTAAGAAAGAAAAGAAAAAACTAATTAGTATGAAAGCTGATGCATTTATAATTTATAAAATATAAAATGACCATCTTACCAATAATCGACTCTTAATAAGCTCTCTTGTTTCTATTGATACCTCTCTCCATGATCCATAACGAACGAAAAAAAATTTCCGAACGTTGGTACCAACGACATTGCTAAACCACGTTGCATTGTTGTAAGTTGGTTTCTCCCATTCAAGGTAAATCTCGATAGGAATTCTCCAAAATTATTGAACATATTTATCCAGATCAACATTTCGAGAGTATCCACATCCAGCCCTAGTAGTCATACAACCGGACTCTGAAGAAATTATACATCGTTAGTTTAATTAAACGTTAGTTTATATAAAAATATGGATCTAAAATAACCTGTATTATCTCCCACAGAGGATGATGCGCCAATATGCTCGAACTGTAAGTACTCCAGTATTGTCTCCTCATCAGTATGACCTACCATTGTTCTTATGTAAACAATAATATATATGTTATACAACAATATGTAAGTTATGAAATGAAAAAGAAACAAGTGTTTAACCTACATGCTCATGGAAAAAATACATATTTACATGCTTATTTTGTATCATTAAGATGTTCATCGGAACTCAAACTCTTATTAGAAGATGATTGTACATCCTCTTCCTCATCATTTATGAAGTCATCATTAACTCGCTGAATTATCCGTTCTTCTACGACTGTAGGATCAACATCAACTCTACATAAACTGATATCATTCATTGATTCATCGATTGTACAAGTAATACTATTCACCACTTTTAACAACTCATGTTGGTCATTCTCACGTTCTTCTGCTTCTAGCATGTCCCACACATGCTTGTTTTGGACTACTTGCATCACTTTTCAATTATTACCATCTTTAGGATCGTTGATGTAAAACACTTGTTTGGCTTGACTGACAAATACAAAAGGCTCATTAACAAACCGATGACAAGCTGTATTAATTGATTTATACCCCAAATCCATGTGTACTATGTTGGTCTTTTTAGGGTATGTATCGAACCAAGTACACTTAAACATAATTACACGTCTTCTCTTGGCATAATGAAAGTCCAATACTTCATTGATAACACCATAGAAATTATGGAGATCACCTCCACCTTCACTTTCTGTAGGCACCATGTTTCTACTATTTTGCGTATTTTGGCAATTATCACGCTCAATACTATAATAGCTTACTCCATTAACGATGCATCCACTGTATAAGTGAACTTTTGAACTTGGCTCCATCGCTAGTGAATATATGTCATCAGACATATCTCCATTTTCACTCAATGAAAGATCCTATTAAAAAGTAATGTTACCTGTTATTAGTAGTCAATTGAATTTTTATTGGTCTTTTAAATTTATACTTACATGAGATTTGAACAAATCAGGAAAGCCTCGTAGGTGCCTTCTGTATAAATCATCCTGACTTTGAGCTTCAATAGGGTACATCCAACTATAACTATCTAGACTTGCAACTTTTGTTTCATAGGGAAAATGGATTGCTAGGTGCACCATTACATCAAAAAATGCCAATGGAAATATTTTTTCTAACTTACAAAGTATGATTATAATGTCTCTTTGTAATCAATCCAAATCCCCTATAGATATTCTTTTTGCACATAGATCACAGAAAATTTTTCATAACTCAACGACAACAGTGGACACGTCTTTTTTCAAGTATGCTCGAACACCAATTGGAAGAAGCCTCTGAAGTAAAACAGGCTAGTCGTGAGTTTTTAGCCCCCATAGCTTTCCATCTTTCTCACTCACACATCTTTATATATTGGATACAAACCCCTCAGGAAATTTCACTGATTTCATCCACTTACAGAATGCAAACTTGTCATTAGTAGTCAATGCGTATGCAGTGTGTGGCTTTACAATTTTAGTTCTTTCTATATATTTAGATATTCTAAATCCAAGTGAGCATTAGTTGTATCCTTATTCTTTCCCTCAATATTTAAAATGTGCCTACCAAATTATCACAAATATTCTTTTCAATATGCATAACATCCAACTTATGTCTCAATAAAAGTTTCGACCAATATGGAAGTTGGAAAATTTTACTTTTTTATTCCATTTTAAACTTCGTTTCCATTTTTTTATCACGTTTCTCTGGATGTTTTCTAAGCATGGGAAAGTTTAACAATTTCACCTCTCGTAAGATATCTTCTCCATCCATGTCAATTGGAGGAGGTCTACATTCTACTCTTCCATCAAATTGTTTGCTTTTGCGCCAATTGTGATTATCTAGAAGATAACGTTGATGCCCCATAAAACATTATTTTTTTCTTAGCCCCATTGATGATATATCCTCTTTACAAATAGGGCATGCTTGGTAACCTTTGGTACACCATTCCGATAGGTCACAATACGCAGGGAAGTCGTTAATAGTCCACAATAAGCAAGCACGTAGTTAAAAGTATTTGTTGCTAACACAATCGTAAGTGTGCACATCATCATTTCATAACTCCTTTAACTCTTCAATCAATGGCTGTAAGTAAATATCAATTTCTTTTCCAGGAGATTTTGGACCGGGTATAAGAAGGGAGACAATGAAATTTGTCTCTTTCATGCATTTCCAAGGTGACAAATTGTAAGGAATGAGCACCACTGGCCACATACTATATGAAGTACTTATATTTCCGAATGGATTGAACCCATTGGAAGCTAGTTCTAAACTAACATTACGTGGGTCTGAAGCAAATTGAGAAAACTCACGATTAAAATGATTCCACTCTTCAGCATCAGCTGGATGTCGCAACACTCCATTAGTTTCAAACGTTTATCTTTATGCCACCTCATTTTAGATGCAACATGCTTAGATGCAAACAATCGCTTCAATCTTGGTATTAAAGGAAAATGTCGTAAAATTTTATGTGAAATCTTTTTACTTTTTCCAGATTCAACTTTGTACCGAGATTCACCACATACTGGACACTGTTGCAAATTAACAAATTCTTTCCACTATAGGATGCAATCGTATTTGCAAGCATGAATACACTCATAACCAAGTCCTAAGTCACATAATTTTCTTTTATCTTCATAAAATGAACTAGGTACATATGCTCCAATGGAAATGCTTCTTCTAACAATTCAAGTAACAAATCAAACGACTTGTTAGTCCAACTGTTAAGAACCTTAATATGCATCAACTTCACCAAGAACAACAATGATGAGAAATTTGTACAACCAGGGTACAACTGGTTGCGTGCTTCATTCATTAAGTCTTCAAATAAGCTTGAATTGTTATCTCTTTCTTGGGCATTGGTGTGCATCTCATCCTCATTTTCTTCTCAATTTACATTAGCTGTAGATCATTTATAATATTCAAAATTTCATTTTCTTCATCTATAATATTCATCTTTGTCGTACTTAATCCATCATCATGTGTCGATTGAGATGTGTGACTCTTGTATCCCCTAGACAAATCGACTGGGTATCCATGATATACCGATTGATGATAAGATGGAAAATTTCCATTAATGAATAAATGTCGTTCAACTCTATCTATTGGCTCCCACCTAACATTCATACATCTTCTACATGGACACCTTGTTTTTTTCGACTTATTAACATGAAGTTTTGCAAAATCAAGGAATCGATATACTCCTTCTACATACTCAGTTGATAACTTGTTCCTATTCTTGATCCACTCTTTATCCATTCTTAATAATATATGCGATAAGTTGAACCTGTATGATTTAGACAATTAGTTATATTAGAACATATAATTCCAATTTCTCACTTTTAATTTCATTTCATTTACTTCTTGTTCGTGGTTTTGAATAATTAAAAGTACATTTAAGTGTGATTTTGAAAATGACAAAAGTCATTTAACTATTTTAGAATCACTCCTAAACATATCCTTATTCCTCTTTTGATCTTATACAATCTGCTCTTATAAAAATAGATCTAAGGGTAGAATGGCTTAAGATGTTTAGAGATAGTTTCAAAATCCTAATTGAGGTCCTAGAGGTTAAAGACTTAGGCGCCATTAATAGTTATATGGTTTTTATTTTTGAAAATTAAGATGGTTATATGGTAGAAAGGCTTGAGATGTTTAACTCCATATATGTATGTTGCACTAAATAATCCACAGGAGTAAGGGAGGGAGATTCCTCAAGCAACAAAACACAAAAATACAAACACATAAAGAATAAAGAAAGAGAAACTAAAGAATACAAAAAGCATCCCCAACTAAAGAATACATTTTGAGAATGTCAATTCAATGACAAGATTATCAGTGCTTCCTTGGAGAATAAGCGATGGTGAAAATGATATTTTCAAGCAATAAATTATTGTTATTATTGTTAGAGAAGAGATTGAAAACCCATTAAAAATAAAATGAACTCATTCCTTTCCATCCAACTTCCAAGTATTGGCCTAGAAGAACATTCCACCCAATAAACTTTTTCGAGAAGAAGGAAAAGGACTTGGAAGACACCATGGAAGAAAAGTCCTAAATGAGATATTTAGGGCATTCAATTGTTTTTATAATCAATGATTATTATAATATGTGTGATATAATATTTTGATACATTATAATAGTCTATGTTTGAAAAAGAAATGATGAGTAAGAAATAGTAAACACTATAATAAAGATGAATTTAAAATAGTAATATTGTAGTTAATTGAAGCCTCAACAACAAATATACATTGGTCTAAAATTGGGTGAAGAGAATGAGATTCATAGATATGGTTGGAAGAGTGGCCATTGGCTCATGAAGAAAAACTCAAAAACTTTTGCCAACATGCAAAAACTAATTTTAAACATAACAATTAAACTCAAGATAATAATCAAAATGATAAACATAACAATCGAATTGAGCAAAACTTTTCAAAATAAACATAACAAAATATTTCAAAAATTTTCAATAACTACATCCAACACATTTCATATTCATTATAAATTAACTAAATAAAACATATATATAATTTTAGTCATCGTCTCTTTCATTACTTTTAGATTTTAGGTTAGATATTTACTATTTAAATTTAACAAAAAAAAAAAGAAATCACATGAATTGCATGTGTCCTCTAACTAGTTAAGATAAAATAAGAATATAAAGTTCCACAGTTTCATGGAGAAGTAAAAGAAGATAAAAATGCATTATTTTGAGGAAAAAAAAAACTAAAGAACTTATAAATTAGTTCCAATGACTCAATTTGTTTTATTTTTTATAGGTTTCTTTAATACGACAACTGGGGTAGGAGATTTAAACTATAGACCTCTTAGTTACTAGCATACAAGAATGTCAATTGAGCTATTGGAATTCATTTTAGTTTTTGGAGAGGGCTGATTTCATCTAAATCTATTGCTTTTACTGTTGGGAGGTTAGGCTTTTCATCTATTTTTCATGTGATATTCCACATGTTAAAGAAAATGACATACTTTTTTGTATTCGTCAAAATTGACTTCTAAAATATGAAAATTGTATGGAATTGGATAAAGTTTCACATACAAAATATAAAGTTCCACAGTTTTAGAACCCATTAGGAAAATTTGACATAGGATGGTAGGTACCAGCTGCTAGAAACTTAAATTGAGATAAAATAAGAATATAAAGTTTCAAAGTTTCAAGTAGGAGGGGGAAAGAAAAGAGTTACCTGTCCGGCGAGGAGGAAGTCAGAGACGGCGTGCTGACGAAACTCGAAGGGGACCGAATGATAGCGAATGAACGAAATTGAGAGGGAGATCGGAGAATAACGGCGTGTGAACGAATGAACGGCGAGCTCGAGAATGGAGAGAACGGACGGTGAGAGAGAATAGCGTGTAGACGACGAGAAAGGGGGAAATCGAATAGGAGAAGAAGAAATTGGGGAGTAGAAGAATCGGGGAAGATGGAGACGGGGAGGTCGAGCGTCATTTATATAACTTTTCCCAACCGTCGTCTGAGAGACTGTCGAGATATAGTTAATAATTGTCCACTGTCACCCACTAACCGTCGGCGTAACTTCGCAATCCCAACGGTGTTCTAATATAACTGTCGCCCAAAATTCCCCAAATTCCAAAAGAATCTTAGAACGCCTGATGGTTGGCTGAAGACCATCGAGAATTTAACATTGGCTGACGGTTAAAACTGACCGTCGATAGTTTTTAACTTTATGCCGATGGTCTTCGTCAAACCGTCAGGATAAACTTAATAACTACCGACAGACTCTTCTAACCGTTGGGCCAACTTGTAATTCATGACGAGCACGACTGTCGGCTAAGGTTCCCCAAATTCCCAAATGAATCATTTTATATTTATTAGAACACCCGACGGTTGACTGAAAACCGTCGGGAGTTCAAAGTTCGGCACACGGATAGACGAGCCCGTCGAAAATTCTTAAACATATCCTGAAGGTCCTCGTCCACCCATTGGCTAAAGTTTCCCAAATTCCCATAAAAAAAACTTTTTATATTTATATTACAACTTAGAATACCCGACGGTTACACGGAACTGTCGATCGTTATTATAAACTCCCGATGATTCGACGCTCACCGTCTGGCTAACTTTACAAATTCCAATAGATGGTTTTTATATATTGCAAACCTCATCTGACGGTTGATTGACCACCGTCGGTCTTAAATAAGAACTCTAAACGGTTTTTGCTGACAGTCGGGAGAAAGTAACAGGCTCGACGATCGAATAAAATCGTCATGCAAAAGTGCAATAAGCCCGATGATTTCTTAGAAGACCGTCGGGAGGATTTAAAATCCCGACGATTTGTTAGTAAACCATCATGATAAATGTTTATCCCGACCCCGTATGTCCACCGTCGGGAGAGGTTGATACCACCAATTCTTTTTTGGTCGTCGAGAATAACCAAAATTCTTGCCAATCACATTGAGGATGAATGATAATGGGCAATTGGTGGTGGTGGCGCAACTGCAACGACGAGCAATCTTTGGCGGCGAACATTTGGTCAGAGGCACGGTCGCCAGCGAACCACAATTCTGGCTGCAACTCTGATGCAAGTGGCTTGTATTTTTTCTTTTTTTTTTCAGTTTCTTATTTATTTATTTATTTAACAAAGATTTAGGTCCCTTTTTAGCTCAATTGGATATTAATGTGTTTAATGTATAATTAATTATTCAAATCAATTGAAGAAATTGTATATTAATTTGATTAATCTATAATTAATTATAGATGTGATATATAATTCAAATTATGTAGGAGAGATATATTTGAATGAGATTCAAATAATAGAGTTATGGAATTGGATTCCTAAAGATGTATACATATAAATATTATTTAACTCTATATTAAATATGACTTAATATAGTTACTTAATTGACTAATTAATGATTAATTAATTGATTAAGAAATAATAGAGAGGTGAAAATATATAAACATGTGATGTTTATATATTAATTAATTGACTATAGATTAAATTAGATTTATTATATGGTTATTTTATTAATGTGACAATTAATTAAATAAGAGGTTATTTAATTAATTAACATCAAGGGTAAAAAGAAAAATACTTGGAAAAGGGATAAACCTTTCTCCATGTATAATCATCTTATTAGCCCATTTAGGGCAAGAGATGTGTTTTTGGTGAAAAGTATATCCTAGCCTCCATAAATTAATTCCTCTCCATCCAACTCTTGGAATCCTAGAGAATAACAAGGTTATTCTTGTAGTGTCGATAATCGTTGAGGAGTTGGGAAGTATACAAAGGTAAGAATCGTTCCATCCCTTTGTTTCTCTCTTCATAAAGAATTTTGTAATATTTAATGTATGTTGTTTATCCTTTTATTATATGTTTTAGCTTATTGTTTTTGTTTCATTTAAAAAGGAAAAATCGAATGCAAGACAATCCTAACGCTTCAGCTCAAGATTTGATCCCTATAATAATATCGTAATAGTGATGTAGTTCGAGCCTTTTATGAAGCTTGGTGTCCTGTTTACTTCGATCTCGGTGTATTGTTGGCTGGATCTCAGTGTTCATCTCAGTGTTCTATTGGCTTCGATCTCAATTTGCAACCTGAGGATCCCGTCAATTTTGGCTTAAGTCATTGACTTGCGCGTTTCGTTGGCTTCAAGCTTAGTGTTCTACCAGCTTTGATCCCAGTGTTCTACTATCTTTGATCTCAGTGTTCCATTGGCTTCAATCTCAGATGATGCATAGGCATAGCTAGGAAGACCGAACCTGATCTTGAAGGTAAGGTAGAGTTAAGCAAACCAGATGCGAAGCTAGGTAATCGGACTTACTCAAACAGATAAAGTGAAGCAAGGTAGACCGAAATTGATCATGCAGATGAGGCAAAGCCAGGCAACCAGACTTGATCTCATAGACAAGGCAGAACATTGCAGGTTGGACTTGGTCTCGTGTATGAGGCAGAGCCAACACGATTAGACTTGATCTCGCATATGAGGTAGAGTTAGGAAGACCGACTTAATCTCGCATGAGGTGGAGCTAGGAGAACTAGACTTGATGAAGAAAAGTCACATCAAACTTGTTTTTCCATAAGTTCATCAAACTTGATTTTCCACCCTCTACAACGGTCTTGACTTTTTGTCTTCTGCATTAAGTTTGACTGCGCGACTTAAGCATGAAGACGACATTCCAAAGCCTCCAAATTTTAGCATGAAGATGGAGCATCGATGAATCCTCCAAACTTAAGCTTGATGAAGCATCGACGAGTCCTCCACATTTGAATTTGAAGAAGCATCGACAAATCTTTCACACTTGATTTTGAAGATGCATCATCGAAACCTCCAATTTTTAGCAAATGAAATGAAGCGAGCCTTACCAAAGTTTGAAGATGAAATGCCACTTCAGATCAGTGAAGCTCTAATGTTAAAGGTAATGCAATGCCTTAAACTTGAAGATGGAGAAGCAACAATGAAGCTTCCAAGCTTAATTTTGATGAAGTGTCGACAAATCCTTCGAACTTGAATTTGAGGAAGCATCAATGAAGCCTTCAAATCTGAACTTAAAGAAGCATCGTCAAAACCTTTGAACTTGAGCTTGATGAAGCATCGATGAACTCTTCGAGCATAAGTTTGATAAAGCATCAATCAATCTTCAGACATAAGCTTGATGAAGCATCAGTGAATCCTCTACACTTTATTTTGAATATGCATCGTTAAAGCCTCCACACTTGAGATAGCATAGGGAAGCTAACTATACCATACTTTGAAGATGAAGCAAAGCCATCCACACTGAACTTGAAGATGAAGTGAAGTAACTTTCAATTTTGAACCTTGAAAATGAAATGTCGTTTCAGATGAGCAAAGCCTCAATGTTGAAGATAACGCAATGCCTTAAACTTGAAGATGAAGAAGTAAGAATGAAGCTTCTAAGCTTAATTTTGATGAAGTATTGACAAATCCTTCAAACTTGAATTTGAGAAGCATTGACGAAGCCTACAAATCTGAATTTAAAGAAGCATCGAAAAAACCTCTAAACTTGAGCTTGATGAAGCATCGACAAACTCTTTGAACATGGCATATCGACGAATCATCAAATATAAACTTGATGAAGCATCGGTGAATACTCCACACTTGATTTTGAAGATGCATCGTTGAATCCTCCACATTTGAGCAAGCAAATCGAAGCAAAACATACCATACTTTGAAGATGAAGAAGAGTAATCCACACTAAATTTGAAGGTGAAGTGAAGCAACTTCTGAGCTTGAACTTTAAAAATGAAATGTTGCTTCAAGTGAGCGAAGCCCCAATGTTGAAGATGAAGTGTCAAAATTTAGGCAAACAATGCCTTGAACTTGAATCAAGCGATGCCCAACACTTAAAGAAACTTTATTTAAGATAGTGAAGAAAAGATTGAGTTTTTTTAGTGAAGACCCTTTTTGTATGCATCTTATTTGTGTAGTCTCGTGCATATCAACGTATTTATTCAATTTATTGTATGTCGTCTTACTCTGGATGGACATCTTGAATTTGTTGCTCTGCACATAATTTGTTGGGATGATTCCAATTTGGCATTATGCCCTCATTAAAGACGAAAATCTTCATTTGGAGTTCCATTTTTCATTGAGGATGAACAATATCAATTTTGTAATGTTACAGTTAGGTGATTGTGGCACTCTTATTTTTGGTGATAATATGTTATGGACCGAAGTTAAATTTCTTTAAGTTGCCAATGTACCCTTAAAGTACTTCAAACTTTTTTTCATTCATTCTTTTTTTTTTCTTTTTTTTATTTTTTTGTCGTTCACCTTCTAAACTCATATTGGCCAAGAGCAACGTGCAATTTAGGCTCTTGCAATAAGGAACTTCTACATTTAAACTTTAGATGCTCTTATTTCATCATGGCTTTGATCATCCTCTTCATTTGTAGGATTTGTCAATATGATGAGTTTTTGCTTCACCGTCAAGCAACCTTATGTATTCATGTCAACAAACAACTTCTTCTTTATGTGTGAAGAGACACGATTGTGAATCTTCATGTCGTTGTTTTCTTCATAAAATTGTTTTGCCTTCAAGGTTTTCATTTTTCTTTCATGTTGATCACTTTCCAATTTGAGACGATAAAAAATAGATGTTGAAGGTTGATTTTTCTTCGATGAGGAGATACATAGCCTTTTAATGGTTGAAGTTTGAGTGGGAATAGATGCTGCACATTGGTTTTCTTTTTCTGTCCTAGCCATACTCAATCTTTGGAAGACTGAAGATCAAGCACTTGAAGGCTTAATATGATCGAAAACATAAGTTCTTTGCTCCATTTCTTTTATGTCGTCGACTTTTTCAACAGTTATATGATTGTTGTCAACTTTCGCTATACTGATAGTGTGACATGCAATTCTACCAAAGTTACCGGCCACCAAATTCTACCAAAGTGCTCATCCTTATTTGGCTTAGGCTTCCATGCCATCTTTTTCCTTTTCTTTCTTGAGTCTTGCTTCCTCTTCTATAACTTTGATAGGAGCACGACTCTTTTTGGGTGAAATTAGGTTGTCTTCTTTTTTGACGAGTCACAACTATCCAAATAGTTATTGGCTCGAAGGCCCCAAACTGGATCAAACTTTCCCTTTGATCATAAAATGGTGTTGATGGTGAAACATTTGAAGTCATTGCCACTACGGTATGATTTTTCTTAGCTACTTCATCAATATCCAGCTCAATCTTCTTTTCACGAGCTAACTTTAGAATTAGCTCCTTCAGCGCAAAGCACTTTTCAACTGGGTGACTAATGATCTGTTGACTTGCAGTAGTTAGGATGGTCTACTCTTCTTGCTTGTTCTAGTCGTTTACACTCCAGTAGCTAAATAAGTTGCTTTTCTAACAGTTGTTCCAGCATGTCGACAACATCAGAGTTAGGGAATGGTTAAACTGTAAGGATTGGTTTATAGTTCTCCCGGAGTCTCGTTGTTTTGTAAAGATACACATTGTTTAATGAAAAAAAATAAATGGATTTAATTCTGGCATTTACTCATATCCAATAAACAAAGCTCCTTGGTTATCTTATCTGAACTTAAGCATGTATATATGATATACAAGTGGATCTTGCCTTAAGTGATATCCTAAATAGGTCTGGAGTATAAGGATTAAGGTGGGATACCTAATCCTGGTGACACTACGGATATGACCCGCTTTGTAGAGGTTTGCGAGTGTTGTAAACTACTACAGATGGTAGATCCTGACCATTCATGTAGAGACTTGTGAGCGGGGGTGTCCTATACAAAGAGTTTGTATAAGACCTAGACCACGAGATGCTTAGACTCTGTATATAACGTTGTTGATACTAGAGACTTGCATCTCACCTAAACGACCATAGGTGACACGACCTCAATCCTGAGTGTTTTGGGAACTTCTATCTTTGAAGATGATCCTTTGATTAGTATGGGTGAGAGTGACTAGATTTACAACTCAAATGCCTACCTTTTTGGGGACTTGTCTGATCTGGGAGCTGGGAACTCAATGTACAAGACGGAATTCATTCCTTTCCTAAAGTAGGGATAAGTAGAGAGATTGCTCCCTTAAGGGCTGATTCCGGAGCTTGACATAGTGACCATAGCTTCTCTTTGGAAGAGAAGTCTCGGTCATAGTAAGACTATGACTTATGTTCATTAGAGGGATCAATGGTACTTAAGGAATTAGATGTAACTACAGGGGTATAACGGTTATTGGCCGAGCTGTACTTACGAGTGATCTGTGAAGGGTTGTTGCCCTTCTGATTGGTTAAGATGGACACATAATATATATATGGTAAAGAGAGTTCAGCTGTCGGTCTTTAGTATAGTACTTGGCAGTTAACGGATGGTGGATCCCAGACTAAAGAGTTTAGTCAGTTATTCACGTACCATTGGAGCTTCGAGCTACAGGTCCATAAGGTTCTCTTGGTAGCTCAATGGATTCAGTTGAGGATCAGTTCTTGGTGTTTATTTGAAATGTTCAAATTGACAAGAGGTATTTTGATTATATATGATATAATCGGTATGATGTATGAGAGACATCTAGTGGAGGATTGATGTAAATGAGATTCATATTAAGTACCATGGAAAAGAAAAGAACTATGGTTTATATGTTTCATGAGATGAAATATTAAAACTATAGGTTATAAATATAATATGATAAGTTGGTTATCATTTATATTTATAAGAATATTAATTATTGGATAATTAAATCTTTTTCTCTAATAACCAATTGAGTGGGAGGTTATTGGTGGTTCATGGTAACCGTGAGATGAAAGAAAAATTGTTTTTCCTAATTTTAGGAAGTTTTGCAAAAAAAATTTGAGATTTCTCTTGGAAAAAAAACATCTCACGAGCTTGTCAAGTAAATATCCATTTACTAAGCGATAGCTTGAGCGAAGTAAAAGATCGTGTAATGTTTTGTAGGTGACAGACACCAAGCTAAACAATGAGCTGAACGATCGCTTAGCTTTTGCTAGACGAGCTAAGCGATCAGGCATCGACCTGTGCGATAGGTTTCTGTCTTCTCCCACTTGCCCAATCGTGTGGACGTTTATTTAGTCCTCCTTCGTCTGCCTCATTCCAAGTTCACACAGAGCCCACCCTCTGGATTCTCACACCGAGAATACCAAGGTAACCTTCTTGGTGGTGTCATACTCAACTCGACACCGTCGAGGTTCTGTGGAGGTCGTTTGTGTTCTTGTTAGAGTGTTCATGACCAAGGCGATCACTGAGGACGAGCGTGAAGCGTTCGTGCAGTGTTGCGGTCGTGTTGTTCAAGCATTCAAGGTTGCTGTGTTCGAGCGTTCATGAGCAAGGAGCATGGAGACGAGTCGACAAATGTTCGTAGCATTCTCCTTGTTTATGTAATTGTTACATGTTGTAATTTTTGTATGGATTGCATAATTATATGTTTTGTTTACGACTGTAATTTGTAATGTTCATTCATGATTGTAATTTGGAATGATCTATTTTCTGCTGCTCATGAAAATCCTCGTGTTCGATTTCCTTCATAAACTTTCTCCTGTCTTTCTTTAAGAGTTTGGCGACGCTTCTCTGCACCGTCATGTTTTCTTTTGAATCTTGTTTCTCTTCCGTTGGAGGAAAAATTTAACGCAATCGTATTGACAACCATAGATTCTGTTATTGAGTCACAATTTTTTCAGTGCCTTTGATTTATTTCTTATCCTTTCTCCCTTTAGAGACTAGAAAATCTTTAGTTCCCCTATTATTGATGCTTAGCCATGTCATGAGTGCATGCAGCCAACTTCTCAAATATACAAGATTTTATCCCTCGTAGAATGTAGAGAAGCTTCCAATGCATGCCTTGAGTGCACATCTCCACTGCGGATAATCAGTGAGTCTGTTTTTACAATCCAAACACAGAGCTTTCTATCGATGGATATAATCGATGGTCGGCTCTTCCTTCTACTGCTTGGTGCTTGTCAGCTCCATTATGTTGACGATACACCTAGTGCTATAAAAGTGATTGAGGAACTCTCTTTCCAATTATTTCTGGTTGTCAATCATTTCCAGCTCTAGGTTAGTATACCAATGAGAAGTATTTTCTTTCAAGGTAAGAATGAACTGATTGATTAGCTAGTCTCCTCTGGTTTCTGCACTTTTGTTGATTTTCAATGAAGTGAGCAACATGTTGTTTCAGATTGTCCTTTTCTATCAAACTGCTGGAACTTTGAAGATTGGTACCCAGCTGACATTCTCAAGTTGTCGATTTTTTTGGTGTATGGCTTGGAGTACATAAAAGAAGATTGTGGTAGTCCTTTATACTAAGCCCTTATGGAGTTCATAATCATATCCTGCAGTTGTTGAACTGTTAAGGAGGCGACATAGGTGGATTTTTGCGACCGACTTTCCTGCAAAAGAGTATTTCCTTTGTCATTGGCTTTGGCAGTTGAAGTTTGACTCATCTCAACAGTTTTAGAACCTGTATTTGATCTCTTAAGGCAGTGATTTCATGATCTCGCTCCTCAACAGCTTTCACTAAGAGATTTATTTTCCTCTCCATCTCTGTCATGCTTGACTCAGCCGTTATGTCAGCCATCATGACAGACACAACATCGAAGTGTAATCCTTTCTCTGATCGATCAGAAGTAGGAGCAGAGTTGTCGAACAAGGAATTTTCTCTGATGACATTCCTGTTGGTTTTTATGCCATAAAACTCATAGATAGTAAATGTAATTAATTGACCGTCATCAATAAAGAGTTATCGATATTAGTTCAATAAATGTTATTGATTGTGTTGTATTCTATTTTGTCATAATAACACTAAATCTAATAAATTAACATCCAAGGTTATCTTATCAGTCTTGAACAATATGGGGAGACATATAGGGATCAATGTTCAAGATAAAGCCTAAAGGGTCTATAGAATAGGGATAAGGTTGGTACCTTATCTTGGTGACACTATAGATATGACCCATTTTGTATTGGACACGAGCGTAATGAAACAACGCGTTCATGTAGGTGACATGCGAATGAGGGTATCCTATGCAATGAGTTTGTATAAGATTGGACCGCGAAATAGTAACCACTAGATTTAATACTGTTGATTAGTTAGGTTTTTATTTCAATATGATGACCTAGGCAACTTAATCTTAATCTTGAGTGTATTATGAACTCATGTTCACAAGGGATTGTCCTTTGATTTGTATGGATGAGAGTAGCCAACTTTTCGACTCAATAAGCCTACCATTTTGGGGACAAGACCAAGTGGGCTGTTGGGAATATAATAATACAAGATGAAATTCACTTCTTCCTAACTTTAGGGTAAGTAGATGAGTGTTTCCTTAAATAGTGTCTCCGGGATTTGAACAAAGAGCCCTACCCTCTCACTGGCCAAAGAGGGGTTTTATTTAATGGTTGGATCATAAATAGGTTGTTCATTAGAGGAGCACTGGTACTTAAGGATACAGAGGTAACCCAAGGGTAAAATGGTAGTTTGACCCAATTGGTGTTATGAACACTCGTAAAGGATTAACTTGTTGTTATTGGTCTATATCCGTGGACACAAAAATATATCTATAGTGAGAAGAATGTAACTTTGGGTCTTTTGTGAAGTGTACCCACAGTTAACGAATATTGATTTGGTTAATGAGTTTAGCCAATTAATCTTATATCGTTAGAGCTTCTGATCTATAGGTCCACTAGGTTCCTTTGTTAGCTCACTAAAGTGTATTAATGAGGAATGATTTGAAATTTTCAAATCAATTGAGAAAATTGTAATATTTATGTGATTAATATATAATTATTTATAGAAGTGATCTATAATTCAAATTATGTAAAAGAGATATATTTCAATGAGATTCAAATATTGGATTTATATGAATTGGATTCCTAAAGAGATGTATACATATAAATATGATATATGTTATTTAACTCTATATTAAATATCATTTAATATTTAGTTAATTGATTAATTAATGGTTAATTAATTGATTAAGAAATGATGGAGAAGTGGAAGAATATCAACATGTGATGTTTATATATATTAATTAACTATACATATTAAATTAGATTAATATGTGGTTATTTAATTAAGAAAAATTCTTATAAATAGAAAAATCCAAAAAATATTTACACTTTATAGCAAAATGTTCCCAAAGTGCTTGTACTTTTTGAACTTTTTGCTATAAAGTGTAAATACTTTTAAATATTTTTTTATATTTAAAAAGACTCCTTTAATTAATGTGCCAGTTAATTAAATAAGAGGTTATTTAATTAATTGGTATCAAGGGTAAAGAGGAAAAAAACTTGGAGAAGGAGTAAACCCTTCTCCATATAAATTTATCTTATTAGCCCATTTAGGACAAAATTTGCTTTTGGTGAAAATCATACCCTAGCCTTCACAAATTAATTCCTCTCAACACTTTTTCTACAATCTCTCTACCTCTTCCTCTTCCAAGGGTTTGAGACCACTCATCCAAATCTTGTAATCCTAGAGAATAACAAGGTTATTTTTGTGGTAGTGTTGGTGATCATTAAGGAGATGTTTGTGCGAAAAACAAAAGAAATTTCAAGAAGTTTGAGAGTCTACAAAGGTAAGAACCATTCATTCCTTTGTTTTTCCCTTTATTATGCATGCTAAGTATGTTGTTTATCCTATTTCGTTTCTATTTAAGCTTGTTGTTTTTGTTTCATTTAAAATGAAAAAACTGAATGCAAGGCGATCCCCACGCTTCCGCTCTTGTTTCAATCCCTACAATTGGTATCAGAGCCAATTTCTTGCATTTTGTTTTTCACATTTTAGAAACAAAAATCAGTATAGAAAGGTGGGTTTATGATAGCTTGTAGAAATACAAGCTATTGTAGCCTTTTAGTTAGAATTATGAGGGCTAATAAGAAGAATATGCGTCAATAATACCAAGAATTCATGTGAAAAAGTAAGTTTGCGTCAACCAACACCAAAAATCCTCACTAACTCTACGTGCGTTATTCCACATCAAAGTGTCTATCTTCACAGATATTGTAGGAATTGACCGCATGCGTCGATCCCAAACTGCCGCAAGAGTAACCGCATGCAAAGGTTTATAAAGACTAGTTCGGCGCATGGAATGTTACATCCACAGAGTGATAATCATAAGGGAAGATTGATCGCCAAGTGGGTGGAATGCGTTGACACTTCAGGAGTAACAAGCTTGAACGCATACCTTAGGACTATCAACAAGATAAGATGATATTGGCATTGCCCATACTGCAACAAAGGTAGCAGTGAGTCAGAACATCATACTGTCGGCGTTTAAACTCTATAAATAGCACCTTGGATCTTCACTTCAAAACATCCAAGCTTCTGCCTTAAAGCAGATCCTTTTATCACAGATGAGAGCATGAGCAAGATTTTCTTTGAGGATTCTTCACCTCTACAGCCCATTCCGAGTGATGACCGGAGTTACACCGAAGATAGAGCTTGAGAAAGACTTCTCCACCATCCATTCATGATGCCACCAACAGCCTTGACACATTTCGGATGAAAAGCAAGAGATTGTTTTCATCTAGCATGTCATTTCTTCTTTTCTCTCTGTATTGTGTTACATTTTGGCTTAAGACATTAATACAGTTTGTAATCAATGCATATCTTAGTTCCTTCAACATCATCTTCATCATCTTCTTCTTCTTTATCATCATCTACATTCATCATTTAGTTAAGTATCGAAGATAGTCACATACTCAATCGTGCAACCTAGAGATAGGACGCATGTAGCAACCCACCGAGAGGTGTGCGTTACATAAGTATAATGAGTTAGTCCTCTTTGCTTGGTGTGAGGTTGAAGCAACGCTTGTCTATGAGTTGTCGCAATGTTTGTCTATGAGCTAACTAGCCACAACTAACTGCTCGAGAAGGTAAATAGTGGAACACACTAAAGCAAAGTAAGCTTTGTTCTTAGAGATATGAACGATCTTATGCTAGACGCAACCATGCATTATAGAGATGTAGGCATGCAGCTGGCAACCGAGAGGTGTGCAATGCGTCAGTGTGGTGAGCTGGGATTACTCGAGCGACCTAACATAATGAACATTATTATGCGTTAACAGTTCTTGCATCTCTACCAATTCTCATAGTTAAACTTCCATTGCTCAATTTGTTTAGTTAGGAGTAGGAGTAGTGCATAGTCCTTTAACTTCTGTCTTTTTACTTTCATTCATCTCCTCAAACGCATCACTTCATAAACATTATTGAGTTACAAGTCCCTATGTTTGACCTCGGGTTATCCCGAGAAACTTGCGTTCTCGTTATACTTGGCGAGAAAGTAAGAAAACTTGTGATAGGAATGCAAGGTCATTGCATACGAGCTTAATGCATATTTCATATTCTCTAGTCCAATGCATGATCTCTGACGCATGGAGATTAATGCATAACATAAGACAAGCATATTTTCCTCTCCTCCTTTTCTAACCAACAATTTATAATCTGCATTTTGAATGAAGGTTTGCAATATTGGATGTTTAAATTTTTTTGCACTTAGCTTTACATTTTAATCTGATTAAAATGTCAGGACCCGTTGTTTTTGGACATTTATGTTTTTCTATCGAGTTTGTAAGTCCATGTTGATCGAGGAATAAGAGTTGTTGAAAAGATAGTTGAGAAAACAAGGGTTTTTAGTCCACGTTCGATGTAAAATGAAGCAAAATGGAGCATTCTAGACTACAACGTCACAATGCTGCTATCGAAGCGTTGTGACGCTAGGGGGCCAGGGGCAATAGACAATCATCTACTGCCTTGCAACGCTGAGGAGAACTTCACACGCGCGCACGAGGAGTTTGGCGGTCGTGGGTTCGAGCCTCCATTCCGTGTTGGCAACATTTTTTTCTTGATGTTATGTAATTTTATTTATTTTTATTAATTAAATTAATATAAATTAGTTATATTAATTTAGCTAATTTTTAGGGTGCCAAAATTTGGTCCAACATTTTTTGTTTTAACTTATTATGCATTAGATGTATGTTGAAATTAATGTTTGAATTTATATTACGTAATGTATGTTATAAAGATTCAAAATCTCACCTTAGGATAAACATATTCATGCATCATGATTAAATATAAGTGTTATATTTTATGGATGCATGATTTTACTAGCATGCCCATGCATCATAATATAAGTGTTGTATTATTTTGGCTTATGATTTATTAAGCATGTTCATGCATCATACAAAGTTATAATTGTTATAATGCATGATGGAATGATGGATATGTATGTTTATTTTTCATGCATGACAAATATAAATGTTATGCTTTTCCAATAAAAATGAACCTTGCATTCAGCATGACACCACTTAGATAAATATAAGCATTATATTATGTTCAACGTCATTAGATGCAAATTATAGGTTTTAATATGACATTAAAATATAAGTGTTATATGTTTAATGGGATAGATTAAAACTTATAATAAGAGTTGCATGCAAACATAGGTCCAAAGTATTTTTAAATGGTTTAAACTTAATTCACCTAAACTTATTTTGGAAGTATTTCTAATGAGGTTAGAAATAGGTTAATCTTTTAATTTATTTTAATAGGATTAAAATGAATGTCATTAAAAGATTAAATTTATAAAATAACTGCCCATAAGGGACCTTTGTCTACGGAACGTTCTGTCTAGGCAAAGGTATTTAAGCTAATGGAAACGAAACACCTCCACCTGGGAACCGACTTGAAAGGTGAATTGGGAAAATATTTTGTAAGCATGCAATAGATGATTGATTTTATTAAAGAGTTCAATAAAATGAAATCAAATATTGTTAAAATATTCAATAGAAATGTTATATTGAACAAATTAAAAAGGATTCAGATATATTCGTTAGCCGGAGTTTAACTAAGTATAATAAAACCCTAAAATAATATAATACTTTAATAGGAGAAAAATGGTATATGTGATATCAATTTTTAGCTCTCACGTCCCTAAGAGTTCACACCATGAGATCCAAGCTCGGCTTTGTATCGCCTTGGGCACGGCCTCCCTTCGAAAAGTGTTTGCATGGGTCAATACCAAGGTGAATAGGGAAAGTATTCATAGTAAGTGGGATAAAGACGCACGTCAATATATCCTCCATTAAGTTGCACCATGAGAGTCTTATGGTCCGCTTGCCTGTCATCCTAGAGCAACTATCCCTTTGGAGGGCCTGATCATAGGATTTGGAACAATAAAAACTCTAGTAATGGATAGGGTTTCTTAGGTTAATCATCAACAATTGTCTTTCCTTACAGTAGCTTGTTGAAGCGTACCTCTGGGATTCAAAAATGGTAGGATCACATTTACGAGATGAATTAAGCTAGTTAATGAATCCTTGACCGAACAATGGTAGCTAAAAGCTATAGGAATAAGAGTTATTCTGGTATTAGTAATTAATTGAGATTGTCTCAATTCAAAGAAGGGATAGCTGATGCTCTAAACCTCTGAAGTATCGTTGCAAAAACTAAATCAATAGTTTAATTAGGGTTCTTTGATTACTTGTTTTTACTAAATTGATTGGATACTTGTCTTTGTAATAGGTGAAGACAAATATAACTAATACGGTTAATTATTTGTTATTCGTTTCAATATGTCTTCTACAATTATTTCCTTTCTTAAGAACCAAAAAATAACCAAAGAAAATTGTGCAATGTGGAAATCTAACTTGAATACAATTCTAGTTATAGATGATCTACGATTCATCTTAACAGAGGAATGTCCTCCAATCCCCCCCCCCCCCCAATGCATCTAAGCATTAAAGGATGCATATGACCACTGGACGAACACCATTGACAAGGCCCAAGTCTATATCTTGGCAAGTTTGTCTGACGTTCTTACCAAGAAACACGAGGCCATGCTCATTGTAAGTCAGATCATGGAGTCCCTCCAGGAGATGTTTGGACAACCATCTTCTTATATCCGACACGAGGTTTTCAAGTACTTTTATAATGCGCGCATGAAGGAAAGCCAATCAGTGAGAGAACATGTTCTTGACCTGATGGTCCAATTCAATATCGCCGAGAAGAATGATACGGTCATCGACAACTAAAGTCAGGTGTCTTTTATTCTAGAATATCTTTCAAAGAGTTTCCTCCAATTCTGCAGCAATGCAATTATGAATAAAAAAGAGTATACCATGACTACCCTATTGAATGAGTTATAGACTTATCAGTCTCTTATGAAATGTAAGGGACCGAAAGAAAGAGAGGCAAATATTGCCCATTTAAAGAAGTTCCACAAGGTTTCATATTATGGAACTAAGTCTGTTCCCTGATCTTGTAGTTCTCAGAAGATCCAAAAAAAGAAAGGAGGGAAGAGGAAGGCTCCTACTGCTGGGAAAGGCAAGGGTAAGATGAAGGTGGCCGATAAGAGGAAATGCTTCCACTACAATATGGATGGTCACTGGAAATGCAATTGCCCCAAGTACCTCATCGAGAAGAAGAAAGAGAAGGAAGGTAAATATGATTTACTGGTCCTAGAAACTTGTTTAGTGAAAAATGACTATAATGCCAAGATACTTGATTTGGGAGTCACTAATCATGCCTCAGGGAGAAGGACGGTTGTCCAAACATCCGACGCAGAGATTCCATAATCTCCCTGGCAGTACTCACGCTCTCATGTTTCTTGGCCAATACATCAGATATGCTGGCAAGAACATAGGCACGAGCTTTCTCGTTAACCCTGATCCATCTTCTGTATGCATCCCAAATATTTTGGTTTGCATTTCAGCCAAGAACGGGAGGACATTCCTCTGTTAAAATGAAGCGTAGGTCATCTATCACCAGTATAGTATTTAGGTTTGATTTCTACATAGCATAGTTATCCTCGGTAAGTTTATCAGAAGCCAATAGTTGTACTAAAGAACTCGTCATTCTGAAAATATAAACAAATTTTATTAGAGAATTGCTTTTAAACCCAATCATGTTTTAGCAAAATAATAATGTACCCAAAATTCGCATTATTTTTGCAACGATACGATAGCAAGACATTCTTGACTAAATACTGTCCCTAGAATAACTCATATTCCGATAGTCATTTTGCTACCATTTTTTGTCAGAACTTACTAACACTTTCGTAATTTCGTAAGTGTAATCCTCTGTTTTCAGACCTTAGAGGTCAGCCCCAACGATGCTACCAAATTGGAAAGTCAAAGTTGAAAACGACCTAAGAAATCCTATCTATTTCTAGAGTTTGAGTTATTCTGATACCTATGTTACAACCCTCCAAGGGAATAGTTGTTGTTCAACGACTATCAAGGTCGACTTAAAGACGACAAACAGGTGAAACATAGGAATTTCACGATCCTAACAAACAGAAGGGACCGCAGGACACGTTGACACATATCCTTCACCCACTTATTATGAACTACTTCCCCCATTCACCTTGATAGTGACCCATACAAACACTTTCCGAGTGGGGGTCACTCCTAGGGTGACACGAAGCGTCATATGGATCTCATGGTGTGAACTTTCAAAGGATGTGAGAATTGAAATCAATATATCATATATTTGATTTTACATTGAACAACTTCCCCTCATTCACCTTGATATTGACTCATGCAAACACTTTCCAAATGGAGGTCACTCCTAGGGTGACACCAAGCGTCACATGAATCTCACGGTGTGAAACTCTTAGGACGTGAGAATGAAAATCAAAATATCACTTTTGATTTTGCTGTGAATAACTTCCCTTATTCACCATAATCTCGATTTATGTACTCACTTTCCAAATGGAGGCCACTCCTAGGGTGACACAAAGCGAAACATGGATCGATATTGTGAACTCTTATGGACGCGAGAGCTAAAAATGACATATTGTACATGTTATTAATCTCACTCTGAAGCATTCTAAATTCCCACTGAACTGTTCTAATAATATATGCTATTAAACTCCCATTGAAGTGTCCAAACATTTGTTTGGGTATATCTTTATGCAGGTTTGTTATGGCTAATTAAACAACTTAAGTCTAGGCTTTTATCTAAGTATGACGTTTATATTTGGATTTAACCTACGATGGCTAGGTGATAAACCAGTTTTAAAACCTCACACCGCTCACGTATTGCTCATAAAATTGGTTAATAATGCTCAATTATTCGACCATAATCCCCAGATAGGAGGTGTTCCGTAAATCGTCAACTTAAATACCTAATTTACAAGATGTCGACCTATTTTAACTATTACAAGTGATTAACCTACGTAAGCATGCATCTATCTTTGTTATGGATTTTAAATGTCTAACCCAATTTTATAACAACTTACAAAATTTTATACATGCTAAGCATCCATAATATACATCAAAGACATTCAACATTTAATATAATATTTATATTAAAACATATGAAACCCTATACATGCATACTATATATTATCACATTTTATAACATACTTTCAATGCATGTAACATGCTTCTTATTGTGGGATTTTAAATCTACATGACATACTTTATGTACATACGAGATTTATTTAATTATAACATACATCACATGCATAAATAATTAAACACAAATTGATATGATTTTCGTTTTGGCATTTTTAAGCAAGCAAAGACCTAAATATTACAAGAAACAACAAAAACTAGCTCCAAAACACTTATGGATTGCTCGAACCACCTTGAACTGGACTCGAACCTCTCGAACCGGACCTCCAATGCTTAAAACTATGTTGAACCTGGCAAAACCATCGAGTACCATCAAGCATCGAGTATGCCCTCAAGTACCATCATGCATCGAGTATTTCACTAAGTACCAGCACCAGGAAAAAAACAATTGAATACCATCAAGCATCAAATATGCCATTGATCATCGAGTATGCCCTCGAGTACCATCATGTATCAAGTATTTCACCAAATACCATCGAGTATGAGCATCAAGTACTCTCGAGTATGGCATCGTACAATCAGTATTTCACAAAATACCATCAAGTTTCTTATCAAGTATGGCATCGTGCATTGAGTTTTGGAGCATCGAGCATCAAGTATTGGGTAGTGGCTGAAAATCTAGTTCTTACTACTCGACCTTCTTCACTTCTTTCTCAAAAAACAACCTATTTGAAACTTTAATGACTCCAAACAAATTACAGACACTTAAACATACATTAAGGCCCATCAAACAAGAGCCAATTACAAGAACTACAACTTCATTGAAGAGAAAACAATACCAAAACTTAGAAATATCATATCAGTTCATCATTTTCATACAACTTATGAAAAAACACCCACCAAGCAAAAGTCAAACCAAATTAAATGCTTAAATGATACTCTGATACCAATTGTTGGATTCAGGAAGTAGGTAGCGGAAGCAAAACAGGATCAAATAGCATTCTAAGTCATTAATTTTGGCTTCAAACTAAGCATGCTTATAAACTAAAAACAGAGTTTCAACACTAACTCTTGATGTACCTTTGATTCCCGATCTTCCACTGCAATCTCCTTCTTCTTTGGATGTGAACCACCACAAAGTCTTCCCTGCTATTCTCTTGGTGCCTTGGATTGAGTTGTGGGACTCAAAATAAGCTTGAATCGAAGGGAATTGGAGAGGAAGTTACTGGTTTTACACAATGTAAAGAACACTTCTTCAAACACAAGTTCTCAGCATTCAGCAACGATTGCTCTCCCCATTCCACTCAAAATTCCAGCTTTATATTGCATGACTTTCATGTACCTAACATCCTTGCATGAATTACAGCTCATGCTTGAATAATTGAGCTGAAGAAAAAATAGAATTATGTGTGAGCTACTACAATTTGAAAGTAGAAAAATCCCCCTTTTGGGATTTTTTTCATTTTCAAATTTCCTTTGAATTTTCTTTATAGTTTTGATTTACAAAATAAGAAAAAAATAAATTTATAATTTCTCAATTTAAAAATGAAACTTTATTAATTTTACAAAATTAATTCAATTAATTTTTCTATAAAATTAATTAATAATTAATTAATTTAATTAATTTAATATTTGATATTAAATTAATTTAACACCAGTTTCACCTTTATGAATCCCTATTCATAAAATTAATATTTAAATCATATATTAATTGATTCTCCAATTTCGTTTAATTCCAAAATTAAACGTGTAATTATATCACATATAATTACTAATTCTCTTAATTTTAATTTGAATGTTTGAAATCAACTTATCACGCTATTCTAATGCTAATCCATTTATGAGCTAGTAGGGGAACTTAGTAGACCTACAGATCATGGGCTCCAACGATCCGAGATTAATTAGCTAAACTTTTTACACCAAAATAACCCTCATTCGTTAACTACTGGGTCACTATACTTAAGCCCAGAGTTGCACTCTCCTCACTGTAGATATATTGTGTCCACTCAATATAACCATGATTAGTAAGTTAACCCTTTGCAGGTTGTTTGTAATAATGGCTGGGTCAAAAGGTCGTTATACCCCTAAGATTACCTCTTGTTCCTTAAGTTCCACCGATCCTCTAATAAACAATTGGTTTGTGATTTGATCATCAAATTGCGTCCTTCTCGAGCCAATGAGAGGGTGAGGTTGTTAGGGTTGATGCCCTAAATCTCATAGGATTCTATAGTTTGTAAACATTGCTGAATAAACTCTTTATGTGATCAATAAAATATACGATATTTTATTTATTTTGTCTATAAAACATGTGATATTTTAGTTGCATTAACCACAAACCAACAAACTAACATCCAAGGTTATCTTTGTAACTTCAACATGTATGTGGAGACATACAGGTGGATTATGTTTAAGTGATAACCTAAATGGTCTGTAGTAGATGGATAAGGCTGGGTACCTTATCCTGTGACACTATAAGTATGGCCCACTTTGTAGATGTTACAATTGTTGTAAAGTGCTACAGATGATCTGATCCTGATCATTCATGTATTAGACATGCAAGCGGGGATATTCTATACAAAGGAATTTGTATAGAACCGGACCACGAAATGTTTAGTCTCATTATATAATACCGTTCATAATAGAGACTTACATTTCACTAGGATGACCATAGGTAACATGACCTGAATCTTGAGTGAGTTATGAATTTCTGCCTATGAGGGCGGTTCTTTGATTTGTATGCGTAAGAGTGGACAGATCGCGGACTCAACAAGCCTACCATTTTAAGGATTCGTCTGATTGAGGAGTTGGGAACACAGCGGAACAAGATGGAGTGATAAATTGCTCCTTTAAAAGTTGATTCCGGGTCTTGAAAAATGTGGCGCCACACCCTCTCCTGACCCAATAGGGGTTTAGTCATAATGGGATTATAATCTATTGTTCATTAGATGGATAAGTGGTACTTAAGGAGTTAGATGTAACTATAGGGGCAAAACGGTATTTTGGCCCAGCTGTACTTACGAGCAATTTGTGAAGGATCATCGTATTATTGGTTGGTTATATCCAATGGACACAGAAATATATCTATAGTGTGAAGAGTGCAGCTGTCGGTCTTTAGTGGAGTGCCCGCTAGTTAACGGATAGTGAATAATGTAATTAAAGAGTTTAATTAATTATTCATGTATCGTTGGAGCTTCAAGCTACAGGTCCATAAGGTCCCCTTGGTAGCTCAAATGGATTTAGTTGAGAATCAGTTTTTGGATTAATTTGAATTGTTCAAATTAATAAAGGGATTTATTTAATTATTTTAATTATATGTGATATAATTGTTAAAATGTATTTGATACATTAAAGCTTAATGGGAGGAAATAAATATTTTAATGAGAATAAAATATATTTTCTATGAATGGGATTCATAGTTATTAAATTTAATATAAATATGATTTATATTAAATGTCATAAAATAGAGAAAAGAAACTATAGTTTATAATGTATGTGATATAATATTAAAACTATAGGTTATATGTTATATTTGATATAACATATAATTTAATATAGATATATTATGATAAGTTAGTTATCATATTTATTTATATTATATTATTATTATTTGAATAATAAGGAAGGGAGTTACAACTCCCTTGCCCATCTTTTCTCTCCACCCACTTTAGTTGTTGGTTATGTTTTTTATGGCAAGAGGAATAAAACGAAAAGTAGTTTTTCTTTCTCTTCTACTGTACGATTGCTGTTAAACGATTGAGAGAATTATAGAAAAGTACTGTGAGTTTTTATATGATACTTCTCAATCTTCTTCCTCCACACCTAAGTTTCCCTCTAAACTAAAATAGTCAGAGTCCACCACTCCTGGGTTCTCACCCTGAGAATACCAAGGTAGCATTGTGGTTGTGTCTGTGTTTTAGTCCGAGAAATTCTTGAAGAATGTCTTCAAGATGTACATGACTGTTTGAGGGAGAAACACGAAGAAAGGTTATTTAAAGGTGAGGTTTCTTGAAACCCATTTTCGTTTAAAAGCATGTTGTAATCTATTTTTAAATGCATATCTGTTGTATGTTTACTGTAAATTTAGTATTCAATAATTTATGGTGACACATTTGGATGTGGCCTACTTTATATACTGATACAAACGATGTGATCTCGAGATCATTCATGTGGAGACATGCGAGTGGGAGCATCTTATGCAAAGGATATTTGCGTAAGACCAGTAATCACTTTCTATATAATGATTGTTTAGTGTTAAAACTAACTATTTCAAATTCGATGACCTAGGCTAACTCGATCTTAATCCTGAGCTAATTATGAACTCTTGTTTATTTGAGATTGTCTTTTAATCTGCATAGGTGAGAGTAGTCCAGTAGCACTACTCAATAAGCCTCCCATTTTGGGGATAAGACCAAATAAATAGTTGGGGACATAGTCCTGCAAGATGGAATTCACTCCTACCCAATTTAGGGTTAGCAAATAGGTTGTTCTCTTAAGTATTGATTCCTATTCTTGAACAATGGGGCCCTGCCCTCTCGTGATCGAGAGGGTCATGGTTTATTAGTTGGACTATAAACCAATTGTTCAATAGAGGATCAGTGGGAGCTTAAGAAGCAAGATGTATTTACAGAAATGGTATTTTTGACGTAGCTGTAAATCTAATAACCTATGAAGGATCGACTTACTAATAATGGTTAAAGTAGACATAAATATATCTACAGTGAGAAGAGTGCAACTATCAAGCTATAATGGTAACGAATATTGATTAATTTGGTCTAAAGAGTTTAGCGAATTAATATCAAGTCGTTGGAGCACATGATCTGTAGGTTCATAAGGTCTCTCTACTAGCTCGTAAAATTATATCTTGGATTAGTGAATTGAGCGGATTTGAAAGGTTAAAATTCAATATTAGGGTTTTGACTTTTAAATGTTCAAATTCAATTTAGGGTTTGATTAATTTTATTCGATACATTTAAAACATTTAATTTTGTTGAAATTGAACGAAATCGGAGAGATTAGAATATTTAAATATTGATTAGCATGAATAGGATTCATGTGTTAATTAGGTGTTTGATTAATTTAATATTTGATATTATATTATTATTTAATTTTAAATTGTTTAATTAATTATTTAAGTAAATAAATCATTTTTCAATTTCAATTCAAATTTAGTTTTTTGAATTTTGAACTAAAACTAATTTTGGTGAAATTAGTTTAAAATGAAAATGAAAATAGGAAAACAAATAGTTAGTGGATTAATCAAATATTTGTTGGATTAATCGATAGATCAACACCAATCTCACTAACTTGGTAATGATTGAAATGTCAATCAACATTACCAAGTAGTGGTTGCATGCCTATTCTTCATAAATAGGTTGAATTTAAGCATTGAAGGTTAGATGAATAGGAATTTCTGAAATTCTGCAGACTCTCTCCAAAAACTCTCTTCCTTCTCAACCCAATTGATCTCAATTCATCATTTTTACCACACAATCTGAGTTAGAAAATAGTAGAGAAGATCCTCTTGGTGGTCTACTGTGTTTTTGAAGATCCAATTCGTGGAGAGGAGCTGGAAATGAAGAGTTTTCATCAAAGGTATTGTTCATCTTGAAACCCTCTTTTGAAAATAGTTTACTTGCATGCTTTTCGACTCAAATTAAGTGTAATTAGAATGCTTATTAATTTTGTTTTCTTCCGCTGCATGCTTGTACACTCTATCATATAGTGTGCATGAATAGGGTTTCATAAGATTAATATAATTGCTATATTAATGTATGGAATGCTTAAGCATTTGTTGTAGCATGTCTATGGTTTTATAAGCACTACCATAGAAATTGGATTACTTGACATTTTTCCAATGTCAAGTAAAGGGTATACTTGACGCTTATAAAAGCGTCGAATATTGGACTGTCAAGTATAGTGTGATAACTTGACTCTAAAAAAACGTCAAGACAAATATTTCTTGATACAATTTTCGTGTCAAGAAAGATAATACACTTGATATTGGTGGTATCTCAAGTTTATCGATTCTTGACATTGATTACGCATCATATATGATAACTCTTGATGTTTTTTATTTGTCAAGTATATGTCTTTTTTTTTTTCAAATTAAATGCCCCAATTGATATTCTCATTTTCTGCCTTGTATTCCAACTGTATAATTACATCAACTAATTAAACATTATACATTTAAGATCTATCAACTTAATATATTCACTAAAAATTCCATATGTTCAACTATGATCTTTCATATGAACACTCCTCACAAATTACAATAATATTTCTCTTTCACATGCATGCATAAAATACCACCTTCCCCCATCTTATTCAAAAAAGAGAAACCATTCACCGCAATATCGATCGTAGTAGAATCAAAGATTGGCATTTCCACTTCATTTGCTTGAGATTGAATATGACCTTCAGTGATATCAGGAGATATCACATTACCTAGTTCACAAAATTTGGGGACAAGAAACAAAAATGAATATATATGAGCCATGAACAATTAACAGATTAATGAAGCAATGGAGGAGATGCTTGCCTCTAAATCTCCTTATACGCCCAAGGATAAAGCAAATGACAAAAGCCAAGAAGCCTAGAAATGAAGCCACAGACACATAAATTGTTACCAAAAGCTTCTTCTTGGTTGAGTCTACAGCAGATAAAGCATAGCATTGTTATAAATTATACTCATCTTTACAACATACAATCACAAGGGCAAAAGAACCAAAATTACTACCAAGTTCTGAAGCCACCACTCTCACAAAGAGATCTTCTCCATTTTCAAGAACAAATTTAACATCCACCAGTTTATGAAACCAAGTAACACAGCCATAGCCACCTGTTGGAAGCTCCATTATTCCGTAAGCCAAGCAAGAGCAGTTGTTTAGGCAGGCCACCTTACAATCATGAATACTTGTATTAACATTCACCAAATACCCCGAAAGCTTGCACCTACAAATCAGTTCTCCCATGGCTTCTCTCAAATCAAAGCAAGTGATTTGTCATTTTGACTTGAATATCAATCCATGTACTTTTGGAAACACTCATCTTTGAATTTATATTTTCATCAGCAAGGATCATACCAAATCTTTGGAAGCAATATTGAATGAAAATGTATAAATACTTACTGTAGCGCCATTGTCACTCCGTTTACTATGGAACAAGCTTTTCTTAGAGGAAAATTAATATAAAAAAAATAACTAATTTTTTTTTAGAATAGGTAAAAAAAAAAAACTAATTAACTCCAAATAGAAGATACTACATTATAGCCCAAATCACAAATTAAACATTTGAAAGAATGGGACTAGAATTGCAAAAATCCCAAATTAAAGGAAATAAAATGATATTTAAGAGAAAAAACAAGGTAAACCAAACCCTACCGCCAGCCAAAAACATCCACTGATACCAAGAGATCCGCGGACAATAACGCCTCTAAAAGCGAGACACACCCATGGAAGACAACCCCTGAAACTGGAATCAATCAGTTTGTTCTACTACAAGTGTCGTGAGAATAAGATGCATTCCCTATATAGTTTAATAAGAAGTCTATTGTACATTAACATATTTACAACGATTCTCTCGGCGAAAGTGTTTGAGAATCTCCTAGTAAGACTAGAAATACCAGGTATATAACCTAGGGCAAGTGGGAGAAAAACTAGGTATGGGATACCGAACGGTAAACCATGGGTATGTGATGCCCTAGTTTATTATATTTCTCTGTAAAACTTTAAAACTCTGTATTATATATTCAAATATATAAGTTATCACGGGAGTTTTAGTCCAAGTGGGAGCTTGTTGGGTTTTATGTCCTAAAATTCATGGTTTGTAAACAATAACACTTATTCTGAAAATTCAATAAGTTGTTATTGAATATATGAATTGCTTATTTCGTTTTAGAATAAATCCAATAAACTAAAAGATCCATGACTATTACATAAGTACTTGAACTTTATGTGGAGACATAAAAGTGGATCAGGTTCGAGTAAATAGTCAAAATGATCTATAGTATATGAATAAGATTGGGTACCTTATTCTGGTAACACTATTAGATGCGGCCCACTCTGTAGTTGTTACAAGAAGTTGTAAAGTGCTACAGACGATGTGATCCTAATTCCTACATGTTATGGGTGTCATGTGCAATAGGTTTGTACAAGATAGAGATCAGTCATTCTTACATTATAACGTTGTTACTGTTTAAGACTGACTATTTCAAAGCGATGACTTGGGTAACTTGACCTTAATCCTGAGCTAACTATGAACTCCTATTTATTCAGGATTATCCTTAGATTTGCATAGGTGAGGGTTGACTCAACAGCACTAGCTCAATAAACCTCCATTTCAAGGGTAAGAACGTGTAGATAGCTGGGAACATATGGTGTAAGATGGAATTCACTCCTACCCACTTTCAAGGATAGTAGAGAGGTTGTTCCCTTAAATGCTGACTCTGGGTCTTGAACATGAGACCCCACCCTTTCATTGGTCTGAGAGGAACTCAGCTTGTTGGTCAGATCACTAACCAACTGTTCATTAGAGGATCAAATATTTGACCCAACCGTTATTACGAACAACCTATGGAGGGTTAACTTACTAATCATGGTTATATAGAGATGACATAATATATCTACAGTGAGGGGAGTGCAACTCTGAGCTTTAGTGGAGTGGCCCAGTAATTAACAAATGGGGGTTAATTCGGTGTAAAGAGTTTAGCCAATTAATCTTGGACTGTTGGAGCCCATGATCTGTAGATCCACGAGGTCCCCTTACTAGCTTGTAAATGGATTAGCATTAGAGTAGCGTGACAAGTTAATTTGAAACGTTCAAATTAGAATTAAGGGAATTAGTAATTATATGTGATATAATTACGCGTTTAATTTTTGAATTAAACGGAATTGGAGAATTAGTTAATATTTAAAAATGATTTAAATATTAAATTCATGAATATGGATTCATGATGGTGGAACTAGTGTTAAAATTAATTTAATATTTGATACTAAATTAATTACAATTAATTAAATTATTTAATTAATTAATTAATATTATTTTTATTAGAAAATTAATTAATGAATTAATGTTGTAAAATTAATAAAATTTTTAATTTTGAAAAAAAAAAGAGTTTGGAACTCAATTTATAAAACAAAATTAAAAAAAGATTGAAAACACAAAATTTGAAAAAGTGGGAAATCTCCACTTACCTACATTAAGGAGCTCACTCATTTCCCACCTTCTTCTTTAATCAATCTCGAACCATGAGCTACTCCTCATGCAGCAACCTATTTTGCATGACGGTCTTGCAATAAATAGAGGAGATTGAACTGAGAATCGAGCGTGTAAACTGATGCACTTCATGAGTTTTTGTTGAAAAGCTTGAGAGGTTGAAGAAGATGTTCTTCAAGTTGCGGCAGTGACTCCTTCTCCAAATTTCTTTTATTCAAGCTTATTTTGAGTCTTATAACTCAATCTAAGGCACCAAGAGAATAGTAGAGAAGGCCTTGAGGTGGTTCACAAGAAGATTTGGAGAAGATTTGCAGCTGAATTCGAGATTCAAGTGGTATTAGAAAGGTATATCTTGAAACCCTCTTATTAGTTTATGAGCATGCTTTATTTATAGCCAAAATTAATGAATTGGAATACTTATTAATCCTTGTTGCTTCCGCCGCATGCTAATATACTCCAATAGAAACTCTTAGGAACTTGCTTTAAATTTGAAGAAAGTACAAGAAGGTCATGCTCTCGAGTAATCTAGAGCCAATGCTAGAGTTTTACAGATTTTGGCCAAACTATAAAGAATTATAAGCTCAAAATTTGAGGTAAGCACCTTAAAACATTTGTAAGCAAGTTTGTAGAAGGAAATTTCTTGAGAAAATGTCTGAAAATGGAGGTATTTAAATTATAAGTTGAATATGGAAATGTTGAACAAGCAGGCAGCTGCTTGGGATGAATAAGCAGGTAGCTCGATGGTCGGCATGTGTGCACAGGTTGAGATGAACGCCGGCCAATACCAATTGAAGGATCTCTTAACAAAGAGAACCAATGAGCGGAAGCAGATCATTCCAAATACCATTTTGACAGAACATCAACATTTATAATCTAACATAGAAAAGTTATGCATCAAGTCTAAATTACAACATGCTTCATAAAAGAAAATACTAGAGTTCGAGTGCACATGCTCTTGAAGAACTTTTCTTCTCATATCCCTCAATTAACCTCTGTCCAACGTTCAACAGCACGAATGCAAACCAGTGAACAATATGAACTGTAGAATCCTCGAACAGAATTGAGTAACATTCAACCCTCGACCCTCGAATAGCAAGCAAACACTACTACGAGGCTACCTTGGTATTCTCAGTATGAGAATTCAGGAGCTGTGGGCCCTGTATGGATTTGGTAGAGGAAAGGTGGAATTGAATGATTGTGTAGACGATCGAGTAAGTGGGAGAAGATAGGAGTCTATCGTGTAGACTTAGGTACTCGATCGTGTAGCAGCGAGTAGCTATCGTATAGTATACTCTTTACTCGATCATTTACTCTCTCAAGGCTATCGTGTAGCTTTTGGTTAAATACGTGTTCGATCATAAAAAAATGAAAATGATTTTCATTTTATCCATCAGTTACCATAACTGATTACAACTTCCCACTAAGTTGGTTGTTAAAAGAAAAAACCGAACCAATTATCTCATAATTGATTTAATTATAAATATATATTATATTCATAACCTATAGTTTTAATATCACATTTCATGAAATATGTAAACTATAGTTCTTTTTCTCATTTATGGCATTTAAATTAATTCCTCCAATTAATGTATCTAATACATCAAATCAATTATATCGCATATAATTGAAGCAATTTAATTATATCATATATAATCAAATTTCCTCTAATTAATTTGAAAACTTCAAACTAATCCAAAAACTTATTCTTGACATGAATCCATTGAGCTACCAAGGGGACCTTATGGACTTGTAGCTTGAAGCTCCAACGGTACGTGAATAACTGATTAAACTCTTTAATCACGATCTCCACCATTCGTTAACTACCGAGCATTCCACTAAAGACCGACAGCTACATTTTTTGCGCTACATATATATTTATGTGTCCATTGGATGTAACCAATCAACAGTTCAATGACCTTTCACAAATCGCCCGTAAGTACAGTTGGGCCAATTTACCGTTTTGCCTCTGTAGTTACATCTAACTCTTTAAGTACCAACGATTCCTATAATAAACAATACATCATAGTCTTACTATGAGTAAATACTTCTCGGGCCAAGAGATGATGTGACACCACATTGTTCAAGCCCCGGAATCAGCCCTTAAGGGAGCAATTTATCTACTTACCCCTACTTCAAGGATGAGTGAATTCCATCTTGTGTAGCTGAGTTCCCCCAATCAAACGAATCCCCAAAGTGGTAGGTTTGAGTTGGCGATATGGCCATTCACACCCATGGAAATCAAAGAACTACCCTCATAGGCAGGAGTTCATAATTCACTCAGGATTAAGGTTATGTTACTTATGGTCATCCTAATGAAATGAAAGTCTCTATCAAGAACAACATTATATAACGAGACTAAACATTTCGTGGTTCGATTTTATACAAACTCCTTTGTATAAAGCATCCTTGCTTACATGTCTAATACATGAATGGTCAGGATTAAATCATTTATAGCACTTTACAACACTTGTAACATCTACAAAACGTGCCACACTCGTAGTATCATCAGGATAAGGTTTCCCTCCTTTATCCATTTACTACAAACCATTTAGATTATCACTTAAAGTACGATCCACTTGTATGTCTCCACATACATGCTTAAGTTACAAAGACAACCAAAGATCTTAGTTAATGGGTTTATGGTTAATGCAACTAAAATATCTCATATTTCATATACTGTAGTGAATAAAATATCTTATATTATTACATCACAAAGAGTTTGTTCATACAAATGTTTACAAACTACAAAACCCTACGAGATTTAGGGCATCAACCCCAACACTTCAATGAAAAGGAATTTAATATCTGTTTCATGTTTACTGGAACAAAATTACAAAGTTTCTTTTGAAAATAATGAAGTGTTCATTACTTCGAAAGATATCAAAATTTGTTCGGCAAAACTAGAAAATAAATTGTACATGTTAAAACCGATTGAGATGAAAGTCATTTTGACCATAAAGATGTTAAAATACCTGAGACTCAAAATAAGAAACGGAAAATTTCTCCAAATGCCTATCTTTGGCACTTGAGACTTGGTCACATCGATCTCAATAGGATTGAGAGATTGGATAAGAACGATCATCTAAATTAGTTAGAAGACAGTTCATTACCGCCATATGAATTTTTCTTGAGGGTAAAATGACTAAAAGATCTTTTTCTGGAAAAGGTCTTAGAGTCAAAGAACTCTAGGAGCTAGTACATTCAGACCTTTGTGATCCAATGAATGTTAAAGCTAGATGAAGGTATGAATATTTCATCAGCTTCGTTGATGATTATTAAGGTATAGTCATATTTTTCTAATACATCATAAGTCCAAAACACTTGAAAAAAATTAAGGAATATAAGGCTAAGATTGAGAACCAATTAGGTAAAAGGCTTAAACACTACAATCAGATCGAGGGGGTGAGTATATGGACTTAAAATTCCAGGACTATTTTATAGAACATGGAATTCAGTCATAACTCACAGCATCTAACACACCTCAACAAAATGGTGTAGTAGAAAGGAGAAATAGGATCCTGTTAGACGTGGTTTATTCTATGATGAGTTATACCCAGTTGCCAAGTTCTTTTTGGGGACACGCAGTTGAGACTGTGGTGTGTATATTAAACATAATTCCCTCGAAAAGTGTTTCAGAAACAATTTACGAGTTATGGAGAAGACGTAAAGGTAGTTTATGTCACTTCAAGATCTGGAGATGTCCAACACATGTATTGGTGTAAAATCCTAAGAAGATGGAACATCATTCAAAGGTATGCCTATTTGTAGGTTACCCTAAAGAGACAAAAGGTGGTTTCTTTTATGATCCTTAGGAAGATAAGGTATTTGTATCGACAAATGCAACTTTCCTAGAGGAAGACCACATTAAAAATCATCAACCTTGCAGTAGGCTAGTAATAGATTAAATGACCATAGAAACAACAAATGCATCAATAAGAGTTGTTAATCGAGCAGGTCCATCAACAAGAATTGTTGATGAAACTAGTACTTCATATCCTTCTCAAGAGTTAAGAGTGCCTTGATGTAGTGGAAGGGTTATGCAATTTCCTGACCGATACATGGGTTTAACTGAAACTCAAGTCATCATACTAGATGATGGCTTAGAGAATCCATTAACTTTCAAACAAACAATGGAAGATATGGATAAGGACTAGTAGATTAAAGTCATGGACCTTGAAATAGAGTCAATGTACTTCAATTCAGTTTGAGATCATGTAGATCAACTAGAAGGGGTAAAACCCATCGGTTGCAAGTGGATCTACAAGAGAAAACGAGATCAAACTAGTAAGGTATAGACTTACAAGGCTAGGCTTATGGCAAAAAGGTTTACCCAAATGGAGAGGGTAGACTATGAAGAAAGCTTCTCTCCGATTGCTATGATAAAATCAATTAGAATACTCTTATCCATAGCTGCATTTTATGATTATAAAATCTGAAAAATGGATGTCAAGACAGCCTTTCTAAATGGTTATCTGGAAAAGAGTATTTATATGTTTCAACCAGAAGAGTTTATAGAATGGGGTCAAGAGTAAAAAGTTTGCAAGCTTAATCGATCAATTTATGGATTAAAACAAGCGCCTCGATCCTAGAATATGAGATTTGACACTGCGTTCAAATCTTATGGCTTTGAACAAAATGTTGACGAACCTTGTGTTTATAAGAAAATCGTTAACAGAACTGTCACTTTTTTGGTTCTGTATGTTGATGATATTCTACTCATAGGAAATGATGTAAAATTTCTAGCTGGCGTCAAGAGATGGCTTGCTACACAATTCCAAATGAAAGATTTGAGTGAAGCACAATATGTTCTTAAGATTCAAATAATTCAGAATCGAAGAACATGACTTTGACATTATCTCAAGCATCTTATATAGACAAGATGTTGTCTAGATATAAAATGCAAAATTCCAAGAAAGGAATATTACCTTTCAGACATAGAATTCATCTATGTAAGGAACAAACTCCGAAGACACCTCAAGATGTTGAGGTCATGAAACGAATTCCATATGCATTAGCAATAGGGAGTTTAATGTATGTCATGTTATGTACTCATCCCGACATATGCTATGCAATTGAAATTGTCAGCAAATTTTAGTCCAGTCCAGGATATGACCATTGGACTGCCATTAAGAACATCCTCAAGTATCTTCCAAGAACAAGGAACTATATGCTCATGTGTGGAGCTAAGGATCTGATCCTTACTAGATACATTGATTTTAACTTCCAAACCAATATTGATTCTAGGAAATTAACTTTAGGATCAGTATTCACTCTAAATGGAGGAGCAATAGTGTGAAGGAGTATCAAGCAAAGTTGTATTGCTGACTCCACAATGGAAGTTGAGTACGTAGTTACTGGTAAAGCAGCAAAAGAAGCAGTCTAGCTTAGAAAGTTCCTGATTGATTTGGAAGTAGTTCAAAATATGCAACTGCCAGTCACCCTATATTGTGATAACAGTGGAACGGTTGCAAACTCAAAGGAGCCTATAAGCCATAAATGTGGAAAGCATATTGAGCGAAAGTACTATCTTATCAGGGAGATTGTACACAAAAGAGACGTGATCGTCACGCAAATAGCCTCAACAGACAACTTGATTGATCCATTTACAAAGGTCCTCTCGGCTAAAGTGTTCAAGGGTCACCTAGTGGGACTAGGACTATGAGATATTTAAAACTAGGACAAGTGGGAAAAACAATGGGTATCTGATGCCCTAGTTTATTGTATTTATTCTATTATATGTTTTCTCTCATTGAACTCCACTTTATATATATTTGTATATATCCACTGGAGTTTTAGTCCAAGTGAGATTTTGTTGGGTTGTATGTCCTAAAACTCGTAGTTTGTAAATTTAAACATTTTTTTTTCTATTATCAATAAAGATATTATTCAATATTTATTCAAGAAAGTTGTTATTAAATTTGTAAATTGCACTTATAAAGACTAAATCCAATTAACTAAAGATCCATAGCTATTATATGAATACTTGAATTTTATGTGGAGATATAAAGATGGATCAAATTCGAGTAAATAGTCAAAACACTCTATAGTATACGAATAAGGTTGGGTGCCTTATTTTGGTAACACTATTGAATGCGACTCACTCTATAGTCGCTACAATTTGTTGTAAAGTGCTACAAACGAGTGATCCTGATTCATTCATGTATTGACATGAGCAGTGGGGGCATCCTATGCAATGAGTTTTCATAAGATCGGACCAAGAATTAAGTCACTCTTACTTTATAACGTTGTTTATTGTTTAAGATTGACTATTTCAAAACAATGACCTAGGTAACTTAACCTTAATCCTGAGCTAACTATGAACTCCTGTTTATTCGAGATTATCCTTAGATTTACATGGGTAAGGGTTGGCTTAACAGGATGGCTCAATAAGCGTCCCATTTCAGGGTAAGATCGGGGTAGATAGCTGGGGACATAAGGTGCAAGACGAAATTCACTCCTACCCACTTTTAAGGATAGTAGAGAGGTTGTTCTCTTAAGTGCTGACTCCAAGTTTTGAACAAGGGACCCCACCCTCTTATTGGCCCGAGAGAGATTCGATTTAGTAATTGGATCACAAACCAATTATTCATTAAAGGATCAGTGGGACTTAAGGAGTAAAATGTAATCTCGGGGGTAAAACAGCTTTTGACCCAACAGTTATTACGAACAACCTATGAAGGATTAACTTACCGATTACTGTTATATCGAGTGGACATAATATATCTAGAGTGGGGAGAGTTCAACTACTAAGTGGAGTGGCCCAGTAGTTAACGAATGGTGGATAATTAGGTTAAAAAGTTTAGCTGGTTAATCGCGGATCATTGGAGCTCATGATCTGTAGGTCTATGAGATCCCCCTACTAGCTAATATCAGACTAAACCTTAGAACAGTGTGAAGAACGAATTTGAAGTGTTCAAATTGGATTTTTGGAGCAAAGTGTAAATATATATGATATATTTAACCTAATGTTTAATTGTGAATTAAACATAAAGAGAGAGAAAATAGGAGATATTTAAATTAGATTTAAATATCACGATTATGAATAGTGATTCATATTTATTAGGATTTTTGTTGGATTTAATATTATATTAAATTAGTTATTCATTTAATATTAATTTAATTTTAAAATTGATTATTAGAATTAATTTTGAAATTAAATAGAATTGGTCAAAATTGCATTAAAAGTCAAAATTGTTGACTAAGTAAAAAATGCATTAAAAGTCAAAATAGTTGACTAGGTCAAGATTTCATCTATAGTCAAAATTGTTGATCAAGTCAAATTTGCAATAAGAGGTAAGAATGTTGACTTTAGACTTTGAGAGTCAACAAGTCAAATTGTTGACTTTGGACTTTTAAAGTCAAAGTTTTGACCATTGATCAAGTTAGTGGAAAGTTTCAATATTTTTTAGTGAGAAATTCTAACTATTGAATTGTTAAGTATTGTCTTAAATTTGAAGACACTTGCCCCACTTAATCTCACTTTGAGTTAGTGGTTCTTTGAGTATCGAATTCTCATCAAACTCAAAATTGCATGTCATGCATGAAATGACCTAAGTAGAAGAGTTCTATGATATTTGGTTCTTCTTGACAAAGTGGACATTGATGAGATTTTTTAGGAAAAATCTTAAGCCCAATTCTCTCTCAAACCTTAACTTATTCCTCTCAAAATTAGTCACTCACTGGATCCCACTATCCCGTTCTAAGGCCAGAGTATATCCAGGAAGGCTCTTCTGGTGGTCTACAAACTGTTTGTGAGGAGGTTAGAGCGGATTTGGAAAAAATTGAAGCTACAAAGGTTGTATTTCTTATATCTTTTTGCTCTATTTTCTAATGCATGCTTATTCTTTACAAATTAACTTGATTAGAGAACTTTAGATCATTTATTATTTCCGCTGCGCATATGTTTACTTCATCATAAATATTGTTTGATCATTGAGTGAAATGAATACATTTAGGGTGACATTTGGGAAAAAATCCTATTGATGACCTGAATTTTGGGCCAAAATGAAATATGTCCTACTTTTTAAAACTAAATTTTTTTTAACCTTTTGCTTACATAATACTATGCACAAAGATTAGGATCTTGGACTCAGCTCTCTAGCTCCTCTCTCCCTCTCTATCTCTCGCCCCTTTCCAACGAAACCCATAGATCCAACGAAACCATGCCGGCGAAAACCCCCTCTGCAACACAAACTCATTTCGGCGACTCCTCTCTTTGGTTAAAACCTACGTTCCAACGAGGGAGAAGAACCTATACATTCTAAATGAAAAACCCATTCCGGCGACCCCACGTTTGACCATTGTAACAAAAAAAACAATGGAGAAAGAGAAAATTGAAAAGAGGAAGGGAACAAAAAATTTAAGGGTATTTTGTTGTTTTTTTGCTGATAATGACATAAGTAAAAGAGCAAAATTCTTAAGTCAAAAAGTTCGGCAAAATCCATTTTCAGCTTCCATACAATTATCTCGTTAACATTTTGATTTTCCACTTCTCATTTCTTGTTGTTATTGTTCCCTCTTTTTTTATTAAAGAAACATAATTGCACTCATGTTTAGCCATTATTTTGTGGTTTGTGTATAGGTGGAATATAATGTAGAGTCTTGCTCTCCAACAAACAAGTTCGGTGATGAATGTAACGCTACCAAAATGGTGAGGCTATTCTCTCCAACCAGTGGCTATATCATATATGGAATTGCTCATCTACATATTGGTAGTGGTCTTTGGTTCCATGCTTTATAGAGAGTAATCTTTTATATAGTGTTAATTCCCTAATAATTGGTCTTCATTTCTAGAATTAAACTACTTGATTTTAAATATTAAATATATATATATATATATTAGGATGGAAGGCTATAATGTTCTTCATCTCCAATATATGGAAATGGAAGTGAAGTAGGCAATGATGATTGATATGTGGTTGGAATGTCAACTTGTTATCCCCAACCAGGCTCTGTCAAAATCAAATAATAAAGAAATGTTGACTCTTATATCCAAATATGATCCTATACAAAGTCACACTGGGGTTATGGGTCTCTTTCATATTATGGTTGCACAAAAGTTACCAAACTCATTGCTTCACATGGAACCACTCAAAAGTATTTGATGATCATCAGACCACCATGTAGATCTTACATTATATCAATGCTTCTATTTACAAGATGATCATCTCTATTATTTACACCTATGGTTTTGTCATTGTTGGAGTTTAATTGGTTCTAGGTTTTTTTAAAAGCCTAGGTTATTACTAAACGCTTTGTGTTTATAATTAAGCTTGTGTTGTGATTGAAAAAGAATATGGTATAAAAGTTTGGATTTGTATAATGTTGTATCAGATTGTACCATTGTATTATATTTTGAAATGAACAAAAAAACTATATGTAATTCCTTTCCCTTCGTCAAGATTGTCTTTTTGAAACGGTTTAATTTCTCGTTTTCTTCTTTTATTGATCTTTTATTCATTTTTTTAGTTCAATAAATGTGAGATTAAGATTATTGCATTGGAAATTAATTTTGGACCGAAAATAGAAATTTATTAAATAATATATATACATGTAAAGATAATATACTAGAGAATGTCATAATTTATGGATAGTGTCACTTGATATACATTCTTCATAGAAGAGATGTGTCTCAACTACACTAAGGGTTGTTTGAGGGTCCAACATGAAATGGGATATTCCCACATCCTATATCATCTCAGTGTTTGGAGGCCCACTATCATATCTCACCGATTTTAATTATTTGTGGGCTCATTTTCGGAACATGTTGCATATCTCACCGTCATTTTTCTTCCGTGTATCGTATATCATCTTAGTGCTTGAACATACTCGATCATACTCGATGTTCATACTCAATCAAAACTTCTCAGACATCAGAACTCCCCACATTCTACATCATCTCAGTGCCCCACCTTGAATTACGATACACTTTAAGAGATCTTGTGTGCAACTAAACCCTCTACCTAAATTCTCAATTGCTTGTAATTTCAATTTTTTTAAAAAAAAAATCATGAACAAAAGAATTTCTTGAAAAAAAGAGTGGATAAATTTTTTAAATTTTCATAGCTAAAATATCTATTTATTTTAAATTAGGGTTTGTGCAGGTGGGAGAATGGAAAATTTCATTAATTGCATTAGAAGTAAGAGAAGTTAGAGCCCATACTAAACCCTATAATTGTCAAAGTTCTTTCAAGCTGGTTTGTAGCTGCTATGCATTTTTCCCTGCCTGAATCCTTTCTTCTTAAATGTCATGCCTTATTTAGTTGGTGAAGTTTTCACCTTATTTAGTTGGTGAAGTTTTCACCAACTTTTATACACACAAGTTTAATTTTCTTTCAAGTACAAATCCACGATAAATTTTATGTAAGTTTAGTATTGATATAAAATTGTATTCATTAATAGACTTATTTGATAACAATTTATGCTCCGTTCGATAATCATTTTGTTTTTTATTTTTTAGTTTTTAAAAATTAAGTCTATTTATTATCATTTTTACAATGATTTGCATATTTATCAAATATAGTCGTTGCATTTTTAGCCAAATTCCAAAAACAAAAATATGATTTTAAAAACTACTTTTTTAGTTTTCAAATTTTGGCTTTAATTTTTAAATAATTAGTAAAAAGTAGATAACTAAGAAATAAATTTGGAAGTGAAAATAATGTTTTAAAAAAAAAAAGTTTTAAAAAACTTGTTTTTTTCCCTTAAAATTTAACTATGTTTTTTCTGGTAGGGCATGTTTGTTTCTCATCATGAGATTTCAGACATATATTTAATATATACATTTGTTTCATATGATTTCACTTTTTAAAATCCAAATATCCAAATAACTTTAAAATCCATATTCCATAAGTGAACATTATGCCAGTTGAGCTATGTTATTGTTGGCAAAAATGAAATGAAAAAAAATCTTATTAGTTTTTAATATCAATTAATTATTACTCTTAAATTTACTTGATTATTAAATATAAATATATTATTTATACTTAATAAATTTCAACGGTTGATATTTTATGTTAACTATTTAATATAAAATTTTATTATTAATTATTAATAATCTAATTAATTAATATATATTTAATTATTTTTATAAATAAATATAATAATTTAAATAATGTAAATTTAATTATGACTACATTATTTATTTTGTTATATTTTATTAAATAATTATTTGGTTTTAGTTTCTATATACAAAATTGGTGATGAAACACACTCATTTAACTTCCAAACATTAATTATTCTGCAAATTCAAATAGACATTTAAAATCTAAATATTTAAATTTCAGATATTTAATATCCAAATACATTAAATAATATTTATGATTCAAACGACCCTTCAAAAAAGATGAAATCCATTGTAGAAAACTTACGAGCATAACCAAAAAGTTAAAATGAATCATTATCAAATCGAGTCTTAACGTTGGATTACGAGTTGTTGTGAAGGAAGAAAATCAATTTTGGCTTCTAAATTCTACTTTTAAGGTCCCACACATTTACCTTTACAATTCACATACAAAAACGTAATAACATGTTGAGTAAACTAAGATTTACGTTACTAATTAAAAACATGAATACGTAATTAATTTTAATAAATCACTTATGACTCTATGAGATATTGTTTCATTGGTAAGAATATTAAATATTTAGATATAAATGTCTAAATCTTAAATGACTGGGATAATTATGTTTGTGTTTGAATATTCATAATAATTAATATCTAAAAATTAAATATCAAGATTTGATTTACCAATTTCATATATAGAAATTAAAATTAAATATTACTCAATTAAATGTAAGAGAATGATAAATTAAATTTAGTATTATTCAATATATTATTATATTAACTAATTATTTAATCACTTAAAATAAAAATAAATTTAATTTATTACTAAAAATAATTGAATAAATATAAGGGTAATTATTTTAAATGGTAAAATTGCTAAAAATATTTTCAAACATAATAAAATATCACTGTCTATCCGTAATATATGATAACATTTTACTATAGTTATAAATAAGTTGAGTTGTAAAATCAAGTAGCAACTAGGTCTGAAATCACATTACAAAATTTGTAAAACAAACAACCAAAAAAGCATAGACACAAATACGATCATACAATACGGATACGATTGAATACGACGATTCATCAATTTCTAGAAAACTAAGATACGAATACATTTGTAATTTTTTAGTATTTTTTTTAATATATATATATTTCTAAAAATTGAAGATACATTTTCTTTTTCTTAAAAAAAAATCTAGTATATAGATAAATTTAGCATACAAGTTAATAACAATAGCAAAAAATAGAATACAAACACTGAAATACAATACAAAAAAAAAAAAAAAAAGCAACATCTAAGATGTTGAAGTACAATAGTTAATAAAATGCAATAGAAAAATGACTCATATTACAAAGAAGAAGAAAAAAAAATTAGAAGGAGAAGTATGAAGACAAACGAATAACTTCTTCATTGAATTGTTGAAAATATCCAAATGGTTTATATTTTTGTGGATTTTGTGGAGACTCAAATGTGAAAATGAAGATTAGATGATTCTAGAGTTTGGTCTTTCATTTATTTTTTTCCTTTTAATTTTGGACTTGAGTAGTGAACTTTTTAAATAGGTTGTTTAGTTTTAGATTGAGAAAGATTAAATGAGTTGCTTGTCTTTTTTCTCTAAAAAAGAATGTACGCATAGAAATAGATACATCAAATTGAGATACGTATTTAAAAAATATCTGGAAATATGAATATCCGATATGTGTCAGATACGGATTCTTATTTCATAGCAAACCACCTTAGATATTACACAATATAATTCTTGATTTTATTAATGTAACTTAATGAATGATACTAAATGTTTGGTAGTTGGCATGGATATAACCACTCATTAATTAATTGTGATAAAAAATTTCATCATTATTGCTTTTCACTTGCCTTGTAGGCTGTAGCTAGCCTAGCCAGCCATTAAATACAAATTTAATGTGATCAATTAGTTCTCTCTCTTTCTTGAAAAAACCAAACCACATAGAAGAAAGAAAGAAGGCATTTAGCTGAAGTTATTGAAGACCCAAATTAAAAAGAAAAATGGGAAGGAGAAGATATGAAAGGCTAAGAAGTGAAAATAATGGTGAATTAGTTGATGAACAAAACAAGATCAAGAACAAGAATCCAACTATAGTACTTGGAGGAGGATCAAGAAAAAGCAATAATCTTGTAGAGTTATGGAAGAAAATGGAAGGAAAAGCAAAATTAGGACTGCCCTTCAAGAGGTTTATAGCCACTTATGAAGCAATGATGCTTTGCTTTGCCCACAAGTTTGTGCTGCCTCAACAATGGTAATCTTCCACTTTTTTGTGCTTAATATAGGGTTTATAAGCTTAGTTATCATCCCATCTCAAATTTTAGGCTCCTTTTTCTTTCTTTTTAAGACAATCCTTGGGTTCTTTGTTAATCATCTATTGTCTACCAAATAAAGATGGAAAATTTTGCACAACTGTGCTCATATTTACTTTGGGCCATGTTTTAGACCATATATTTTCTTGGTAATTCATATATATATATATTTTTTGATTCAACAATATACCGATCACTAACCTTTGAGTACATATTTTATATAGTCCACAATTCATATTTACTTGTATAAGTTCATGTGTATTCTGAGTTGCACATTCATCTTTTTTTAGCTTGATACTAAAAAAAATAGTAGTCGAAATAATTTTAAAATATTTATTAAAAAAAATAGAAGAAGAAAAGAAGAGTTTATCTTGTGATAGTAAACAAGATTTTCTTATATATCTACTACTTATCAACACAAACCTCAATTTGTCTAACTTAATAATGAGGTTTATTAGTATTAATATTTATATTAATATTGTTTCACTTTGTCCACAATGAGGTGGCTGAGTTCATGACCCTACAAAAATCAATAAAGAGATTTTTACTCTTCAATCTAACTAAAGTAAATAAAATCGTATTATTATTTGAATGAATAATTAATTATCGGTGAACATTTTTAAATAAATCTACAAATTTTGTGCATTTTAAAATATCAGAATAAAAAGAAAAAGACTTTAGCAATGAATACTATATTGCACTAAACGTATATACTTGATTATTAAAAAAATTAGTTTAGCCTTTAGACTTCATTAAACTAGAAAAGTTGAAAAAAAGTAATTGAAAGTTACCACAAAGTGATTAAAGGGCCGTTTGAAGTGCTGAGTTGAATTTTAAAGTTTAAAGTGTAATTTATATGTCTGTGTTCGTGGCGTAAAATTATTTTATCTAAGTTGGAAAATCTATATATGAGATGTTGAGTTGAGTTCTAAAGTCATTTTTTCTAACAAAAATAATCTAACTTTCTAATCACTATTTTTTTTAAATTATTTATTAAATAATTCTACACATATGAATAAAATATGGATGGTCTTTTTTTTAGAAGTAGACATATATTGTTGAGAGCTTTTAAAAATAGAGTTATTAGCAAATATTTTACAAATTTATGCACGTGACGTTTTTAGTTAAGTTAAATAAAACTATATGGTTTTACTACAATAGAACAAATTTTGATTTATATTGTAAGTGAAAATACTCAAAATATCATCCGACTGTAATGACCCTATTAATAATCATATGTTACATTGTTTACACAAATAGGGATAGTTGCAAATATAGCAATTAGGCTCAAAGTATTAACATATATAACACAATGTAAAATAATTTACAAATATAGCAAAATTTAGATCTAGTTCTCGGAGTCTATCAATGATAGACTATATTGCTATCATTGGTAGATTGTGTTATATTTGTAATTCTTTAAAAATGGACAATTACCCAAATACGTAATTGCAATATAATATAAAAGATTAGATATAAAAGTGGTACTCATTACAATTACCCAATTATATGATATACAAAAGATGAGATATATTATGGCCAACATATAGCCAAGTCCAGTACACAAAAGATACATGGTTCATCAAATGAGAAGGAAAATCAGTCAGTCCTATTCAATAATCACATGCAATACCTTCTCTTTGACTGGGATGGGATAATTAAAAAGTAGTCCATCTTCTAGATGTAAGTAACGACTAGATCAATAAGCAAAATCAAATCATCTTCATCTATGTGTCCTCTATATAATAGATATTACTGACAACTTTTTTATGCCTCCCGAACTCTTAGTTCATACTTCTCTTATTGTTGGGAAATAAGCTTTTGGATTTGAACCGAATGCACGTCCATCACATTCTATAGAACATCAAACATGTCGGTTTGAAAGTTATTCCTTTTCCATTTACTTCCTCTTAATGTGTTGCTGAGTGTGTAGTACGCCTACTCATTGATTTATCTGAGAATGCTTCATCCATGTTGTTTGTTGTCATTGTGGACTCAAACAGTAGTTTTTTGGCCGATCGTTTTCCTGCAATCCCAATCGAACATCCTCCATATGATCAGCACTTTCAGACACTATATCAATCGGGGTCTCACATTCTTCACCCATTGCTTGATCTTTCCCAAATACAATGGAAATATCTAATAACGAAGGAAGGGTTTATGCTCCATACTTTTCACATTTGAATGAGACTACAAATTAACATATGTTATGTTGTAACAAATATATCAACGGTGATAGCATAAGTTAATGTATGATATTATCCGAACCAATGTATCAAACACCTCTTTCTCTATATTAACACCATCATTCCAACCAAAACCACGACATATTTGATTAAATATCTCTGTAATTATCGTGTACTGTCGTTTCAAAATCTGATCTTGTAATCTATAGTTGTCACCCCTATTCAACCTAGTAATGGAATAGGGGTGAAAACCATGGATTGCAAGGTGGGATTTTTTAAGCGATATAGCAATTACGAAGATGCTTAGTCAAGCATGCAGTGGTTTTGTTGCTATGAATCTAAGTAATTTTATCCAAATTACTAATTAGAAATGAACTAGAAATGTCACGTGCACAAATTTGTAAAATGATTGTTAAAAAAAAATTAAAATACATGAAAAGTAAATCATAAACCTTATTTCTCAAAATTCCCAACAATACAAGTATACTTTTAAAAAAAATGCAATCCAATACTTTACTTAAAAAAATGCACCAGATACTTCTGACTTCATAACTCAACTCAGCATCTCCTAATTCAGAAAAAATAGCGACTTTGCTTATCAAATACAGGCCTATGAACTCTACAAATATAAGACTAATGTGTAATACCCCAAATAACTCTGTCATTTGGTTTAAGGTTTTATAGATGTCTGACAATAAAGGATGTCTAGGAATAGGATGTTTAGAATTAATAATGACTGCGTTTAATTATACATGGTAAATGCTATCAAAATTTCATAAACAAAATTATGATTGTATGAGGTAGAAAGGGATCCTACTTCAAAGTCGGTGTGTGCGGAGGCGGCTCGAGCCACTGAGGTGTTCTGGTCAGTGGCGAGATTGGAGGAGGCGTTGCTTCGGCAGAAGGCCAAGGTGAGGTGGCTAGAGTTAGGTGATATGAACACAACTTTTTTTCATCGTTGTGTTCGCTCTCGTCGTAGTTGTAGTGGTTTATTTACGGTCGTGGATGCTGGGGGGGACTCGCCAGACGGTGCATGACAGGGTGGCAGGGGTGGCGGTAGATTTATTTCAGGGTTGTTTAGGGTCTCAGCCTGTGAGGTATAGAGATCTTACTACCCGAATTAGGGATATTGTGCAGTTCAGCTGGTCCGAGGAGGGGGTAGAGGCACTTGGTCGGCCAGTGAGTCGAGAGGAGATTCAGAAGGCTTTATTCTCAATGAAGTCTGAGAAAGCTTCTGGGCCTGATGGATTTTCGGTGGATTTTTACAGAGCTGCTTGAAGTGTGGTTGGGGATGATTTTTGTGACGCTGTGCTCAATTTTTTTTAGACCTGTTACCTGCCTGGTGGAGTTAATTCTACTACTATTACTCTTATCCCAAAAAGGCAGGGAGCTAAATGTATGGAGGAGTTTCGTCCTATTTCTTGTTGCAATATTGTGTATAAGTGTATCTCAAGGATCTTAGCTGAGAGATTGCAGTTGTGGTTGCCTGCTTTCATCAGTAGCAACTAGTCTGTGTTTGTTCCGGGTAGGTCAATTTTTGACAACATTTTATTGTGTCAGGAGCTTGTGGGGGCTATAAGGAGGGCAGAGGGAAGTCGCGTTGTGTGTTGAAGGTAGACCTTCAGAAGGCGTACGATTCGGTAAATTGGGATTTTCTGTTTAGTGTGTTGTTGGCTATAGGTACGTCCCTTCAGTTTGTTAGTTGGGTGAGGGCTTGTGTTATTTCGCCTAAGTTCTTTGTGATGATTAATGTTCCCTTGAAGGGTTTTTTCCTGGTAAGAAGGGGTTGAGGCAAGGGTATCCGTTGTCTTCTTTTTTGTTTGTGATGGTGATGGAGGTCTTGTCTAAGTTGTTGAATAAACCTCCTATGTGGTTTAGGTTCCATGATCGTTGTGAGCGTGTGGGTCTGACTCATTTGGTGTTTGCAGACGATTTGATGATTTTCTGTGCAGCGGAGAGAGATTCTTTAGAGTTTGTGAGGCAGGTCCTGGCAGATTTTGCAGGGTTGTCTGGGTTAGTTGCAAATGTTGGGAAGAGTTCCATGTTTGTTGGGGGTGTGGAGTCTGAGGAGGCGAAGGAACTAGCTACTTTATGGGTTTCTCTCTTGGTTCGCTGCCTGTTAGGTATCTGGGCTTACCTTTATTGGCAGGTCGGATAAAAGTTGGGGATTGTGCGCCTTTGATTCAGAGGATTACAGCTCGTATTAGAAGCTGGGTAGCGCGGTTCCTCTCCTTTGCTGGGAGGTTGCAGCTTGTTAAGTCTGTTTTACATTTCTTTCAGGTTTTCTGGTGTAGCATCTTCGTGTTACCTGCATGTGTAACTCATGAGGTTGATCGTCTGTTACATAGTTATTTATGGAAGAGTAGTGCAGTGAGTCAAGGTGGTGCACGGGTGGCGTGGGATGAGGTGTGCTTGCCGTTGGGAGAAGGGGGTTGGGTGTGAAGCATGTGGCCTCTTGGAACCAGGCTGCTATTATGAAGTTGCTCTGGCTTCTCTTAATTAAATCGGGATCATTATGAGTGGCATGGGTGGAGGCATACATTTTGTGTGGACAGTCTTTATGGGCTATTCAGAGTGAAGTTGGAAGGTCTTGGTGCTTGAAGGCTATCTTGCGTAGTAGAGATAGATTCAAGCATCTGGTTCATTTGATGGTCGGCGATGGTCAGTCTTGTTTTATTTACTGGGATCCTTGGCTGCTGGGGGGTGCGATTTTGGATTCATACAGGTCTATAGTGGTTTATGATGCAGGGAGTAATTTGGAAGCACGGTTGTCGGAGTTCATGGATGGTGAGGGAGGTTGGAAGTGGCCCACAGTGTCTTAGGAGCTGCTCGAGATCTGGGGTCTTTTTCAGGCAGTGGGGCCTAAGGTGAGGGGGGAGGATTATTAGGTTTGGGTGTCAGATGCTAGTGGTCGGTTTTCTATCGCTATGCGTGGGAGAATTTGCGTCATCGTCGTCCTAGGGTCGCTTGGGCTAATATTTTGTGGGCGAGGGTGGTATTCCCCATCACTCCTTCTGTACATGGTTAGGGACAGGTTGGATACACGGGATTAGTTGAGGAGTGTTGTCAGAGGGGGGGGGGGGGGGGTCTTCTATGTAAGGGAGGTGTGGAGTCGCGGAATCATTTATTTTATGAGTGTGGGTTTGGAAGATAGGTGTGGTATGGGGTGTTGCGTCAATTAGGTTCGTCGCATCGGGTGGTGGGTTGGGATGTAGAGCTGAGTTGGTTGTGTCGTGTGGGGTCGGTGCGTAGTAAGTTATTCCGTGTTTTCTGGTGTGCTTCCATATACTACATCTGGCAGGAGCGTAATTGGCGGCTGCATGGAGGTCGATCGAGGTTAGTGTCAGCTCTGGTTCACCTAATGATCTCTACAATTCGTGCTTGTGCTGCTTACTGGCGAGTTGACCTTCTTGGTCTTATCTAGTGTGTTTACAGATGTTTTTTCTTTTTGATCTTTACGTTGTTCTTTGTTTTGTTGTTGTCCCAAGTTTGTGGGGTTTTGGGTTCTTTTCTCTGGCTTTCTCCCTGATGGTCTGCGACTTTATTTTTATGTGTTAGTTCTGTTCTGGTCTTATCTTGTGGGTTGTTTTAGTTTTTTTGTCCTGTCTTTGCTCGTGCTTTATGATGTCTTGATCCCAGGCTATGGGATCCTCTTGTTGTTGTATAATAATATCACCTATTCTAAAAAAAAATACCCCTTGTTGTTGTCGTATAATAATATCACCTATTCTTAAAAAAAAAAAAATTGTGATTATATTTAATTTATGAATTTAAGAATGAAAATCTTATACAACTGTAATAGATTAATTAATTAAAAAATATTTCAATATATTGATTAAATTTGATTACTTAAGAATTGATGATAGTTTTTAAATATAAATATTTGAAAATGAGTTAATTTTAATTAAAATTAACAAATTAATATATTTAATAAACGGCATATTAATATAATATAATACTCAATCATTTTTACAATTAATTTAGCAAATATAATTTTAATTAAATAATATAAGAAAATATATTTTAATAAACAATATATTATATAAAAAGTGAAAATCATATTAAAAATTATGATATGTTAATAAATAATATTAACAAAGAATCCTAAAAACGTTTTATAAATATGATATGTTAATAACGAAAAAAGTAATACAGATTGATGATCATAAATAATTGACTGATTATAAATAATTAATAATGATTTTATGTTTAAAATGAAAGATCATATTAAAATAAATTTTAGTAAATAATTGCTTGATTATAAATATATATATATATATATATAAGTAATCAATTATTATTATTGAAAAATAAATTTTTGTACCAACTAAATTTAACTAATCATATTTTACTAATTAGATATATTTAAGATTTATTGCGTGCTTTTGAAGATGATTGATTTTGAAAATGATTGTGGGAAAACGAATGATCTATTTCATGGCGTGAAGATAATGGTATGCGTTGGACAAATGATAAATTAATGTTCAAGCACACTTTGCCAGTTGTATACAAGTTTTTTTAAGCTAGACATAAGTATAAATTTAATTTAAGTGTCTTGGTAAGCCCAAGGTCGAATACATGGAGTCTAGCATAGACTAACACAAGATGGTCTACTGATCTGTTTGCAGTGGTTTACTAATTCAATGTATACGTTGGTTATGTACACTAAACTAACTACAAGAGAAAGTAGGAGTTCAGATAAAGTGGAAGAGGATACGTGGATGAATGGATCAGGCATTAGATGGTATGTGTTGATTCTTTAGTTATAACAATAAGGCTATGTAAATACAGGGAAAATAAGATGAGGATGGTAAAGATGTCTACTGGAATCAAGTGTATGTGCGCGATGCGTTTAGAGTATGTTCTCTAGTTTATGCTCAACACCTCTCGATGTAAATACCACATTTATCTTATCTCTAAGATTTCTGCATTAGTCAAAATGAACAGACAAATGACATGAACAACTTTATCTCTAAAGTTACTCAACGCCCTAGCTTGATGAGTTCCACAAATACCTACTCTCTCGAATAACTAAGTGCTTTTACTTCAATCGACTAATCAGGTAGATTCAAGCAATATATTTTATATAAATATCAAGTAAGTAAACTTCGCAAACACAAAAAAACTTGATAATTTGACAGATGGAAATGTGGAAATGGTTGAATGGAGATTGAATTAAAGAAGTATATTTTCTTATATAGAATCTCAGTCCAATCAAGTAAGACAATGAATAAAAATGCTAAGTAAAGGAGAAGAGCTAAGTAGTGGGATTCAATCTCTTGTCCCCTTTGGCTTATTTTTTGTGCTTATCATTGACAACTACGTAGAAGGGATGAAGGAGATGTCTCTCAAGCTTTTCTCTTGCAACACTTCATTACCAACAGTGGAAAATGACAATCGTTTCTCCTTTTTCTTTCTTGTCATCGGCAAAGATGAAGAATTTACAGATTTTCTAAACTCTACAATTTCTAAGTGTCTAACTCTTACTTCTGTAGGCAGCTTCTCTTAATATAAGCAATCAGTTCAACCACTTGATGATGTGACTACATTAAATTTCATACCCTAAGTTAGTCGCCTGTAATTTTACCTCGTTCAGACGCTGCCTATCTGTTGTCCATACTTGCAAGTTGTGATTTGACTTTAATTGCACGAGCCAAATGTATTTACCATTCGTCAGATTAGCCAGATGCATGCTCCTTGCGTTGCCTTTGTCTACAACACCTAGTAAATTCTCCTAATTCTTGCATTAAAGTGTGTTAAGGATATAATTTCTACTTAAAATGGTACTTTTGCATGAGTTTATCACATATATGCAATTCCATGCATTTTTTCTTTATTATGAATGTGTTTACATAATTTTAATCCTAATTATTTCAACTTTAAGAGAACAATAACTTGTATTTCTACAAGTTATCAATATTGTTAGTTGATTAATTAATTATTTATGTAAAAAAAGTAATTGCATTTATTTATTATATTTTTATTGTAAAAATAAGTTAAATAAATATTTTAATAGATTATTATTGATTTATTAAATTAGGTATTTATATTAATTTTGTTAAATTGATATTAATTAATTAATTAATTATATTCCAAATGAAATTATATATAAAATGAAAAACAGATGGAGTGGGAAGAAAAAAAACTCACCTTTTTGGAAGAGACTAAAAAACTCTTGTCTATGGCAAATAAGGATGCATGAGAATAACTTATTTCCACACAAAATATTGAAAACGGTCAAACAAACATGAGTTTTGTTGCCAATTCAGAAAACCCTCCAAATGACCAACTCAAATGTGTAATATTATGAAACCTATAGACTAAATGGAAACTCAACCCAAAACCTTGAACCAAAAAGTTACTTTTTTCTACATTTTAATAATATTTGTTTCTCCCTCTTTTTCATCTCTATGGTTGCGTCTCATCTCTTAGTCACACGATCTATTTTCTCTCATTCTTTTTCTTTCTATTAGAAAATGAATTTTTATATGTTACAAAATCGGCAATTAAAGAATACATAAAACGTAAAGAGAATAGAGAATCGATATACAAATCTATGTGGTTCACTAACAGTGTGTTAGCTATATCCCAAAATAGAGGGGGAACAATTTTGTTAGAAAGAAGGCTACATAGTACAGAATGAATAGCGTTTATAAGATTAGAGAATTTATATAGTACAATTCTCTAAATCTTAATTGGAAAAAGAAAAGATTTAAATAATTAAATATATTTTCGATACCTATTTCAGATACTTCTATATGATCATTCAAAGCACCATATATCATATCCAAGACCATCCAACAGTACCATCTAAATTCTTCTCAAATCTAGAAAAAGAGCTATAAAGAGCGAAGATAAATTGAACAAAGTAAAGAGCAAATTGGAGAAAAATGATTGAGAAAGCAAGAATGAAAGGGGAAAAGAAAATATAATAATCGATATTAGCAAAAAGTTAGAAAACCTTGATTTTGAGAAAGCCAAATAAATCTTGAGGGTATTTATACGAAGAACCCTTCCCAACTGTCAACAGATGGACCAAATCTAATGAGAAAGCTTAGTCAATCTAATTATTAATTAAAAAATCGTTGAAAATATTTTTAAAAAAATGTGAATGATAAATGAAATCGAAATATTGTTGTAGAAAACTCGGTAAAAGCATATAATTAAAGCAAGATTCAAAATGGGAGTTTGCATTAATTGTGATTTTCTATGACCCATCATGTGACTGCAAGACAAAATACCAAAAATGCCATTAATGATCATATGAACACATGCTGGCATAAATAAGTCGAATATTCTTTACAATAAAAATTTTGTTAATACGTACCGACATTACACAACTTTATTCTTAAAAGTTTTTAAACAAAAATGTAACTTGAACTAACCCTCTATTACAAATCTACAATGCGTACCATTAGAATGTAAGTTTTAATACATTTAGTTCTTATCTTATTTGTTTAAAATATCGAGGTCCCATTTCTATTAAAATATCGTGGTATAAAATGTCAATGTCGGATAATATTTATGAAAAAAAATAATTTTATATTTTTTAAATAAGTTAACATGTTTATTATTTATATTACTTTTACACTATTAACAATTGGTTGCTCATTTTTATATTTTGATAAATTTTTTTTATGATACAATAGAAATGTTTATTCATCCTTCATATTGACGTAAAATCTAGAGAAATGTGTATAAATACCGACAAGAATGCTATATTGCTAGCTGAGGGATTGAAGAGTTCTAATCATTTATGTTGTTGTAAGTGAATTTAGACCTAACAAAATAGGTCAAATGTCATAAAAAGATTAAGGAAAAATAAGTCCAAGATAAAATGGATTTTAGCTCAAATATGTCTAAAGTCAACTAATAATTGAGCTAACCAAATTTTATTCTAACTTGTTTAGCATTAGGAAAAATCCATATCTAGGATTAGAATGAATCCTAGGTCAAATTTCCTATTAAACACATCATTATAGTTTCATATGAAATAATTTCAATTTCTGACTATTTTTTTATTTTAGAGTTTTCATCGCTAATTTCGATATCGAAACTCTTTTTTTTATTTTAAATTTACTATTATTTTTCATCCAAATTTTGAATCAAATTTACGTTATATGAAAAGATTAAAAGGTAATACAAACACTAAAATATAAAATTAAAAAAAAAATAATAGTAAAGCTATAGAAATGTAAAAAATAATGTAATGAAAATTATATAAAAAAAGGGGCAAGCTGGAAAGTGGAGAAAAAAAAGGAAAGCAACGTTAAAATCACGAAAGAGGAAACCTAAAGATGTGTATGAGCTCTTCCTTTACACCATTTCCCATCAACTTGAAACAATCAATAGAATCGTAAATGCATGCACATCCCATTCAACTATGCCTTAAAACTCTCAATTTTTCACCTTTTACTATGGTTAATTTTGTTCATTATCAATCTTATTTCCTTCAAAATTTTGATTTCTGAGTTTGTTGGGAATGAGAATCTAAATGTTATTTCTTTGATATTATTTATTAAAATCGTAATTAATTAATCGTATTTAGTCTGACTTGATTTTATTTTAAAATAGTCTTTCTTATTACTTGTAGTATTCTTACCTATTAATGAGAAAAATAAAAATAAAAATAAAAATAAAAATAGATATTAAATTTTTTTATGGCGGAATATTAGTAGACACGTGATTTTCTAATAGTTTTTGGGTTATTTTGGAATGTTAAAGTAAATTTCAATTTTTTTGACATTCAGAAACAAAATACAAACATATATTTTTTATTTAGACCAAGAAATAATTGAATATTTTAAAATAAAATGTCACAAAAATTTAAAGTTGGTTTTGCATACTTTTTATATTAAAAGGGCGATCAATCACACTTCATAAGATGATTATGCGGACAGAAATCTCTTACCTCAAAAGAAATCTATTGAGAACTATGTCCATCACTCCATGTTATGATAATGTTGCAACACTATGGGAATATCCACATATTTTTAACTAAATTATATTGCTAATATAGCTTCAATTAACATAGAAATCATAAATAATAAATTCCAATTTATTTGATTACGATTTTATTTAAAGTGTAATTTTTATGCTGCTAATAATTAAAGGTGTACATGAATTGTGTTGGTTTGGATTAGGGAAATTTTTTGGACCAATTCAAAAATTTGTGTTGGTCAAGTTGGCTACCCAAATGACCCAAATATGGTCTCCAACCCAACCCTTAAAATTCAGGTTGGGTTGGGTTAGGTTATCCGATTATTTATTTTTCTTTCATTTTTTATTAATTTAAAATATTTAAATTTTTCTACCACACATATCAATAATTAAAACTTCATTAAAATTTTTAAATATCAGAATCCAAGATATTTATTACAAACTTCAAGCAAACATCAAAACAATATACATTAGTTATGATATTTATAGTTATAATATACATACTTTTTAATAATATTAGAAATTTTGGATTGGGTTGGGTCAACCCGATTTTTTAAAAGTGTAACCCGAATCCAACCCAACCCAAAAAAATAAAAAAAAAAAAAATCAACCCAATCTAACCCAAAATTAAAACTAACCCAACCCTTATAATTTAGGTTGGAAAGTCCAAGTTGTCCAAGTTCTTGGATCATTTGAACACTCCTATTAATGATGTAATTAATACTAAAAATAATAACTAATTAAAATAAGATTAGATCAATTTAACTTTTATATTAATAAAATAATATTATTTTAAAAATAATTTAACTAAAATTATCACTAGACACTCTATCTCGTTTTTATCTTCATGTATAGATGAAAAGATATTATCACTAGTCACATATTGGCATAGTAAGATCATGTGAAACACATATTAGGTAACACGATTAATATACTTCTATAGATGTAAGGTGTGTGGTATCAGGTACCATGTTATTGGTTACACTTTCATGATGTAATGTATTACATAATTGACATGAGACTTATTAAAATTTGGATGTCTTTTCTTATATATATAAACTTATTTAGGGTACACAATTTTCTTAGTCTTTCCTTGACATCTATTTTTAAAAGTTAAAGATATATTAGTATATTACACTAAATTATTGGTTTCAAAACGTATTAATGATTTAAAAGTTTAAACGCAAATAATTTCATAATTCTCAAAATGGAAAAAAAAAAAAACACACGCACAATTTGACCTTATCTTTTAAAATTTCTTTCACTCGAAGAAATTAAGAGGATCACAACTACTATATATATATATATATATATAATTCAATTTTTCACCTCTAAGCCAATTCTTCTATGTGAAAAGTCATGCTATTGCCTTAACCTTACTCAAATTTACCTATCTTGAAATGTAAGAAATAATCTCATATCATATAATAGAATTATGACATAAAATACTTTAAATTTTATAGTAAAAAAAGGGCAATTTTAAAAGTTTTATTTAATAACGTACATTTTTTAGGGGGGGGAAAAATAGAAACATTTATAAATGATTAAATAACACCCATCTTTTAGTTAAAGTGCATTATTTCATCCCAATCTGAGAAATTGAATTTCATTAGTGGGTTGACTATGATGGATCCACCACCTCCTCCCAGTGCAACAACGGCCGTCGCGGCCGCCACCGCTAACGTTGCAGCGACCACCATGCAGCAGCACAACAACTACCAGGATTCCATTGAATCCTCACCTCGTTCCCACAATGCCGATTGGGACGATCCTCTCCCGCCAGTTCCCGGGGCCAAGCTCCGCCTCATGTGCAGCTATGGAGGCCACATTATTCCTCGTCCTCACGATAAATCTCTATGCTACGTCGGCGGCGATACCCGCATTGTCGTAGTCGACCGCCATTCCTCACTTTCTGATCTCTGTATGCGCCTCTCTCGAACCCTCCTTAATGGCCGCCCATTCACCCTCAAGTACCAGCTCCCTCATGAGGATCTCGATTCCTTAATCTCCATTGCAACGGATGAAGATCTCGAGAACATGATTGAAGAATACGACCGAATCACCATGGCTTCACCATCAAAACCTTTACGAATCCGTTTGTTCCTCTTCTTCATCAAGCCTGAAACCGCGGCTTCTATGGGTTCCTTGCTCGACGATGCTAAACACGAAACGTGGTTCGTTGATGCTCTAAATAACTCCGCCGGGATGATTCCGAGAGGGCTTTCTGATTCGGCTACCATGGAATGTATGGTGAATCTCGACGCGGTTCATACGAGTGATTCGTGTAATGATTTGGAAAATCAAGGTCATGATTCTTTAGGGCATATTGACAAACAGGTTGTGAAGAATAGTAATTCGGCTCAAGATGTGCAATCGATTCCTGATTCTCCTGCTGTGGAAAATGATTCTTCGTTTGGTTCGTCTTCTTCGGTTCCATCAATGTCCAATTTGCCGCCGATACGTGTCCGTGTGGAAGAGACGGAGGGTAGAGTTCAAGATCCGAAGGTGGGATTGGATGAGCAGTTTGGGCAAATGAATTTTGGTGTTCCTCCAATTCCTACTGCGTTGGCTGCTGCAGCAACAATTCCATTGGGTGTTATTTCAAATCATGAAAACGCTAATCGGGTCTTTCTTGACGACGAGAGACCGGAGCCGGCCGGTACGGTGGCGTTTCGGAAGCCTCCATTGCCATTGCAGACCTTGCAAAACAGGGGTGTTGCCAGTCCTGTTGTTAGTGGTGGTTTTGGTCTACCGTCGCCGGATTCTGTTGCCAGGTATTGTATAACTCCTCTGCGAATTAGTCATTAAGCTTGAATCTGGATTTTGCTTATCAAAATTTCACTTGCTCGATTTAGTTCGCTCATTCAAATGCTTTTTCAGAAAACCCGTGTTAAGTTTATTAGCTTCCTAGTTCTTGGTGGGAATTTGTTCGTAAGAATAGTATTAGCTACTCTTGTGAAGCACGTATGATTATTGTTATTTTGATCTTGTTCACCATGATTATAATTTGCTCTGATCTGAGAACATGTTCTTTTACAGTGTTAATGGCTATAATTTGGAATTGTTTGTCCCTGCTAGCAATTATGGTTATTTTCTTCTTGATCTTATGAAGATTAGTACATACGTCTGACATTCATTTTCTGAAATTTGAAAACTATAATATGAGAGCCATGTTCAAGTTACAAATAGAAATTATGTTTGCTAGTTTGAGCCCCTTACTTGAAGGGGGTCTGTTCTATAGATTGTACAATTGTGTCTTCGAGTTCTCAAATATGTTTGCTAGTTCGGTTTGAAATGGTTCTTCATTCAAAAATATTCTTGGTATTTGTAACAGTGATAGTAGCATAACATCTGCAAATTCTCAGTCCAAACCCATGTATTTTCAAGACCAAATTGTGAGAGACAACACAGTTCCAGCCTTTCCCATTGCAGAAAGTGATGGTTTCCTAACAAGTCAACAAGTACCAATTCAAAATCTCCATGATCCTGCTTATCTCTTAACTTCACAATTAGATCAGAAGCAGCCACAACAACCGCAACAATTCGTCCACACGACCACCCATTACATCCATCACCACCACCCTGCAGCCGCAGCGGGGCATGTCCCCGTTCAACAGTATTATCATCCTATTTACACTCCAGCACCATCTCAACAGCAACTTCATCATCCAATTGATCAACAATATCCAGTCTATCTAATGCCCATTACACAAACTCAACCAACCTACAATATGTCTGTGCAATCAAGTCCTTCTGAAACTCCCTTGGCTGTACCTAACCGGCAAGCATCAGCTAGCCCTGCCATTGTCTCTTCTCCAATCATTTACAATGATAGTAATCAATCATCCCTCTATCCTCAGAAAGTTACCGCCGCTATGCCAGAAATGGCAGCGAGCGTGTACAGAACTGCGGTGGCGTCAACTCCATCTCCCTTATTACAGGTCCCTCATAACCAGTTCCAGCAACCATACGTGGGTCTTCCCCAAATGAACTATCCATCTCAATCTATAGCTGTCGCTCCCGCCCCCTCGGGCACTGCTAATTATGGATTTGACTACAATAATGCTCCACCCCAGAGCATCCCGGCTACGCCGATGGCTTCTCAGTACCAAACTATGACTCAGGCAGCCGTTGCCGCTCTATCCGATGCTTCTAGACAGCTTCCTGCAGATGGTACACAGCAGCAGCAGATCAGGAACTCATAGGCGGTACACGCGATTCAGGTAAGACAAGAAAATATGTTATGTTTTGTTCCTTCTTCCTAAATCATTATTAAGTTAAAACTTATTAGTTTTTTATGCATTTGATAGAATATGAATAATGCAAGCAACTCTATTCCTGTTGCTGTATCTTATGCTTTGAACTGAGAAATGAATGACCCGTCTCATGGTTGAAATTATGTGCTCTACACAAGTGGTGGTGTGATATTTTGAAATTGTTAAAATCATTTTTGTCATGTTTAAAATCGCTTTGAGACGTGTTTTTTTGTTTACTTTTGTATTTTTTTATTTAATGATCAATTACTCTATTTAATAGATTTAATTCTATGTGTTAGAATATGAAGTAACTTCCTAGCGTAACATGCAATATCAAAAGATTATAAAACAATATAAAGAAACCAAACAGACTCACCTAAAAGATCCCACAAAACACAACTCAATCAAACCAATTCAAAGAAGGAAACAGTACATGATAGCATTAGAAATATATCAGACAAACAACGTCACGAATAATTTTGGGAACACAAGATAGCATCATGGACACGAAGGTTATGTTTCCTTGAAAAGATAATGGATAACAATCCAACCATGTGTATAATTAAAATTAACACTTAATTTTTTTTTATGAAAGAGATTAAACAGTTATAAATTTTGAAGTATATGATTTAAATGGTAAAGTTCAGAAACTAAATTATTACAAATTTAAAAATATAAATATTAAATTGTTGTAGATTAAAAATGTGAGACTAAATTTTTATTTTTAGGATGATTTAGAGATTTTTTTAAACCTTATTATTGTTATTGCTAACTTTCATATTTATGTTGAACTCCTTTCATATTTATCCATCTTGTATAAATTAACCAAATTGGTAACGGATAGTTTAACATAAGGTTGCAAATTGATAAGGAATTATTTATATGCCACCAAAAGTTGGATCAAATGTATCAAAAGTGGTGTGAATAAAGAGTATTTTTCAGAGAAATATCATTAAAAAAACTAAAATCTTGTCTAGATTGAATATTTTTCGTTACGAATATAATTTATATATTTCTTTCTTTGAAATCAAAATTTAAAATCTTCACATTCATATTTATTTTGTATCAAAAATAAAACTGCGTTAAACGAGTACAACTGACATCACCTATAACGTGTTAAGTTGACACAAATTAGATATTATTAGTCAAACCACATTTTTGTTGGTGTATTGTCTAACCAAATACACAAAGGACAAATTAGATTTGCTTGATACAAATTTATGCATTTTTAGGTATAAAGTTTAATTTTCTTTAAGTTATTTGGATAATTTGATAAATTGAACTAAACCATTATTGTCAAAATATTATTTGACTTGTATTTTCAAAATAAGATTTTTCAAACTTTTTTTCCTATATATTTCTTTTCTCTTACACCCAACTCTCGTTTATTTATCTCTATAAAACTGGTCTCCTTTCTTCTTCTTCTTCCTATTTCCTTCTTCTAGATTCTCTCTATATTTTGTTGCCAGTAGCGACAATGTTCTCTTCTCTGTATTTCGCCTACGATGATATAAAAAATGATAATGAGTGAAGTTGTATTTCTTCTTCATTCAACAATGCGTGATAGTTAATGGAAACAAATAAAGTACATTTCCAATGTCAAACGAACCAAGTGAATAGAGAAAGACTGAGAAAGTGAGCTAGAACAAGAACCAGAGCGAGAAAAGGAAAAAAAAAATAGAGAAATATTGTTTGCTGACGCCAACAAAAGATTAAAAAACTTTATTCTAAAAAAGTGAGAGAAATTTAATTTTTCTATAGATTTCTAAGATATTCATATAAAAAACTCTAAATTACTTTGGGTGACGTCAATATGACATCTATTCCTTATCTTGGAGTGCAAAGTTTAAGTTCGAATATTCATGTTTGTTGTACTAAAAAAAATTATATGGGCGAAAAAAATGATATCTCACGCCAATATATTTGTCATTATATAAAATTTTCAAGAAAAGGAAAAAGAAAATCTTCACTATAGCTTCGAAATAATTCATGGTTGCTAGCAATTAATGAAGAGAAACTTGGGGAAGCTCTCAGTGAATCTGCAATAAATGGTCTAACCATAATTTTGTTTGATTTTATCATTCTATTTGTTAATAAACAATGACATCTATAATAATTCTAAAAGGTCAAATGGTTCATAGCCTAACATTTCTTGGAGGGATCCAAAATCACTTATTTTTTCTTGTCAAAATCAATTTTACATAAAAAGATGGTGTTTGACAATTTAATAAAATTGATTCAAAAAATCTGAAATAACTAAAAATTGGTTTGTGAAATATCAATTGGTTAGTGATTGTATAAAAGGTGATTAACCGAGAATCACCAACAAAGTTTTCTCTTCTGGAATTACTGGGAACGAGTGTGTTTGAGAATGATAATTGAATTGGAGTAATGATTTTAAATTATTTTATTTGGTTCTAAAAGTTATTTTAACATTACCAAAATGCTAAAAAAGTATTTTATATTTGAAAAATAATTATTTAACTAAATAATTGTGGTAAATATCTATTTCTATTTATTTTATTGCTAAGTTCTTATATGCATGATTGGTATTTTGAGTAAGGTGAATGATTATAAAAGAAATTGAAAGAAAATTCAAAACTTATATAATTGTTTGTTTTATTAACAATTTAATGACATGCAATGTCAGTCATCTTTTGTTTCAATATTTGAAATTTTAAAAAAATAATTTTACAAATAGCTAACTAACAATATTCTAACAAAAACTGAATTAGATAGCTATTTTGGAACTAATTCCAGTCAATTGCTTAAAAAAATCATCTATCAACTATCTCTCAAAAATCAATTTGAAATGATTTTAGATTTTTTTAAAATCAATTTTAGCTCATGCCAAATACCATTATTTTAAAAAAAAATTGATTTTGGCAAGAGAAAAAGTGATTTTGACAATCTCAAAATCACTCCTAACATATCCTTAATTATACAAAAATCAATTCATTGTTTAATTTTACATTTTTAATCACAATTTCTATATTATTAAAATTAGTTTTGAATGACTCAAAATATTTTTCGAGCAGCTTTGAAAATGCCAAAATGACTTTAACAAATATGCATCTATGATACAAAGCTTTCATTGGTAGTTGATATTCATATAGCTCATACCGAAGAAAGTGTAGAAAAGAGGACGAAAAATACCATATTCCTATTTGCCGAGGAGGAATGTTTATAAAAGAGGATAACTACGTTTAGAATGAAAATTTCTTCTCTTGTTGATTAATGGATAAGATACAAATTATCATCCAAAAGGTCCATGGTAGAATCCCGTCCCACAATTGTTAAACTCAAAAGAAAAAGGGAAAAAAATTAATCCAGGTAGATAATGTTTTATATTATGCTTTCTAGATCTAAACCATGTAAAGAAAGAAAATGAATATGAATATGAATATAAAGACCAAGTTGGAAATAGAATGAAAAATTTTGTACAAGAAAATTGAGCCATAGAGAGAATGAAGAATTGACAAGCTTACATATAACTCTATCTTTTTTTTTTCTTTCTTCTATTAATAAATCTTAATAAAAGAGAACATTCGTAAAATTGATCCTCAAATTAATGTTAATGGTAATTGACATACACCATTTCCCTTTCTCGTGAAGTTCAAATTTTAAATCTTATACCTTTCTTTGGTTATACTTGAAAAAGGGGTGTTGAATCATTTTAATTTTTTAACCTAATATTCCTTTCTTGAGAACCTTTCATTCATTTGGGAATTTATATATTCTTTGTCAAAAAGATAAAAGGAAAACCCCCTCATGAATGAAGATACATTATTAATTCTAATTCCTATAGTCTTAATAATAGTACCAAGTGTATTCATACATTATAATAAAATAATAATAATAATTCCATGTTGTCCCAATCCTGCTACAACATTTGATGCGCTAGTCAAAATCTTACGTGGCATATCTTTTTTGTTGGCGACTAAATAGACTTGTTTATTTCCTCACTTCTTGAAAGTTTTCGACTTTTCATTAAAATCCAATGGAAAATATGCTGTTTTAAAAGATGATTGGTCTTAAACTAATTTTAAAGTGGTGTGTTTTTCTTATATCCATGAGCATTTATGTTAGCTTATGCGTATCTGGTTTAATTTTACAGGACAATTCATCTAATTCTACAACATTTGAGTGTTAAAAAAAATATATGCGATATAAAATTAGATAGGCAGCCACCATAGATTAAACTCATAATCTTTTAGTCTTTTGTCAAGTTTTAAAGTGATGTGTTAGAATTTAGAACAAGGAAAAAAATCTAGTATTATGGTATTCGAGGTTTTTTTCCACATACAATTTGACATCACTACAAAATATATCACATATGATAGCATGATAGTGTTTTTTGAGACGCTATCATGGACAATGTTATTGAAAGGCGCTGACTTTTTCTTATTGTTTTTCTAACGCTAAAAAATGCTATAAAATATCCTTTTTTGATAGCATAATTTTAATGCTATGAAATTTTTCATAGCATTAGCAAAAACGCTATGGTTTCTTTTTAATAGCATTTATTATAGCAACTAAAAAAGGCTATAAAAAATAAACCATAACGTTTTTAGGTATGCTGTCGTAGCCAATGTTATTGAAAATCTTCGACTTTTCATACGTTTTTTCAATGTTATAAAATAAGTTATAAAATTGCATGAATTTAATGTTATAGAAACTTTACATAGCATTATGAAAATGCCATAAATGACCTTTAACAACATTTTTATAGCAGTAAAAACTGCTATAAAAACATATAACATTTTAAAACCTCATGGTAAGTCTCGTTATGGATGGTGTGCAATTTTTCATAGAAATTTTTTTATTTGCATTTGTACTACTTCCAAGTCACATACAATCACTTCAAGTTACATTATAATAAATACAAAAAGAAAAAAAGAAAAAAAGAAAAAGAAAAAGAAAAAAACAAAGTGATCTCTATAGTTTCTTTGAGTTGCATGATTTAGACTTCACATCTCTTTTCCTATTAATATTTATTGAAGAATACCCAAACATTGAGGTCTATGGTAACCATTCTTCAAAGCCTATATGAAATCATCAATTTCATATCCAAATACCTACAAAAACCAAGCATTAATGAAGGTGGGAGGGAGTAACTTAATGTGGAATTAAGAGAATATGCCTACAAGGATGTTTTCTAGAATAATATTTAATAGTATACCTGAACCTACTATAAAATAAAGATTTCATTTTACATAACCATGCTACACAGCTTATTGGGGGCGTCCAACAATCTATACAAATTGATATAAAAAGCAACAAAAGAAACCAAGCATTTAATTCCACCTAAGGTAACAATACTAATTGGAAATAACAACTAAATTTTTTTTTTCAAATTGGTAATGAACTGTAGGACTGTTGAATTGTTGCATTCATGTTTTCATCTAATTGAACATTTCCCTCCTTAAAATTATTGGCACCCATCTGAAGAAAGTAGAAAGAAAAGAGCCCCAAAATAATGATCATTGAGATTTAATTAACATACTAAAATAAATAAGTTCAAATCCAAGAAATGAGAGAGAGCAAGAGAGGTATAAATCTAATTCACCTCAAATTCTTTCTCAAATGTGTTTTAGTTGATTGAATTAATTTTATTAGAATCATGGCTAGTATAAAACTAAAAACATAGAAGATAGAAGCAACAAGTCACCAAATTTCATGAAGCGATAATTTTCATGGAGCATAGAGGAAAATAGTTAAGAAAATATGACGGATCAGATCAACCATAGACCACAATTAGTATTCATTCGCCTTTCTGACGTCTTTTATTTAAAGACTGATTCGTCCATGCAAAACAACAGATTGAGCTTTTTGGTTTGGAGCTTTCTTAAAGAAGAACAAAAAATAGAATCGTTCCTGAGGGAGAAGAATGAAATGAAATGAGACACATCCCAAAACGTAATATCATTTTACCAACAATAGAAATGGACTAAAGATCACAACAAACCAATTCTAGAGTTTTGTTGGGATTCCTTCTTTAACACAAATGTGATTGAAGATCCTCTCCTTCTAATCACTGTGTGGAACCTAAGAAAAAAACTCCATAAATTCCTACCTCAATGCCTATTGTTGCTTTTTGGGTCCAATCAAAACATCAAGGGGGAAAAGAGATAGACCCCCACCTTCATTCCCTTTATAATTTCTTCATAAACAGCAACCTACAAGGTTCATACTAAACTTTAAAACTCTAATGCACACAACTTGCTTCACTAGTTCAAAAACTACAATAAGTGCTTAACCAAAAAAGAAAAAAGACAGAAAGAAAAAAAGAAAATCATACTTTTAGCATATTAGCAGCATTGATCTTCATACTCATGTGAGAGCTAACAACCAGAATATTAAAAATCATACTATGGTGCTGTTCAAATGTGTTAAACAATGGAAAGAAACCTCATAAGAGAAAACTACAAAAAATAACTATCTAAATGTATTTATTTAGATATAAACCAAAAGAAGTGTACTGCATCTACAATCTCAGTACATTGTACTTACAAAAACAGAGGCTATTGGCTTACTAATAAATACTTACAAAAACAGCAAGTCGGATCGTATTAACGGAGGCTATTGGCTTACTACCTGCTGTAAGGAAGTTCGTGTTGACTTCCCAAAAATTGATACATTGTACACACCTATAGTCAATATTATTGTCGCTGACTGTAGTACTTGTGTAAACTAAAGTCACTCTTCAATCATAATAGTCGAGTAGTCTACGTTAATTTCTTTCAAAATCTATGATCTCTTCCCATTTGGTACAAAAATGAAACAAAAACAAAAATTAATGAACAAAGAGAATTTAATTCCAAGTTACTCACCCGTCTTTAAAACCAAGTTTCTCACCTGCTAACTTCTCTATATTTGATGAAAAGTTCTTCTCAGGGAAGCCACCATGAGGTCATCCTGTCTTTCAAATATATTATTTAGACAAAAATGTTAATCACTAGGCCTAAACAAAAGCAAATACCTTATCATGCAACATAAATAGCATAAATGTGCATCTCACTTTCAACTAATTTCAAGAGCAAAGTTGTGGTTTGAGTGCCTAAGTCACACTTTAACTCTTAAAACAACCTAAAAAGTTCCAAACAAAGTGCCTTAGTGTTACTTTGACTCTCAAAACTACATAACATTTATATTGTTACCTAAGATGTGTAAACCACCCCTTGAAACTATGAACATTTCCTAAAAGTGCTTAAGCATGCCCTTCAAGATTTGTTAGCCTAGTTTATAAATAAATCATTTACATGAATGTCAACAAATACATTATATGTTCATTATCTAGCTGTTGATCTAAAGCTGCTTTTAAAGAGACAAAATTTCTACCATAATCAAACCTGGTTTTATCTCAGGAAAAAAAAACTACTTTTAAAGAGACAATCCTCCAGCATTCTCAGTGTAGTCAAAGGATTAACCGTCAGGGTAGTAGCATATTCCATGGGTACTTCCTCATTGATTTTGTGCCAAACACTTTGATCTTTCACAACATAAGTCTGCCATGTCCTTAAGTATAAAAATCAATAAATGACATCAAGCAATACAATGGAACTTCAAGAAACAAAGTTGTTCATATAGTTTGTCTGGCAGAGAAATTTTTATGAAATGTTTAACAAAGATTAGATTTTCAAACTGTTGAAATTAAGGTTTTTTATTCTAGGGGTATTTCTGTCTTTATACTTGTACCCTAGGGTTTCCCTTTTTTTTCTATTTAAACTGGCAGTCTCTGTGTATTCTGTGTATCAGTCATATAATAAAATTCCTTCTTCCCGTGGTTTTTTTCTCCCTGATTAGGGTTTTCCACGTAAATCTTGCGTGTGCTATTTTCTTTCTCTACTCTGTTTTTCATCATGGTATCAGAGTATGGAGACGAAACCCTGGCCACCATTGAGAAAAAACCAATAGGAGAATCCCAAACCAATAACCCAAATATAACCAGTGTTTATCCAAAAAGCCATTGATAGATATTTTCAGTCTATTCTTCCCCATCTTCAGCGTGACGATCACCCATCCCATTCTGATCAGCCGATTCGAGTCGACCAGCCAGCAGACTAGTCGTCGCAGCCCATCGACCTGCCAACTGGTTCGTTCGATGTAAGGACGACCAGCTGATGGGACCTGCAGTTCGGTGATCAGACCCAACCGCCAATCGTGATTGGCGCTACCCAGTCGCAACTCTGCCGCAACCCATCACGCCAGTCGTGGTCGATCTTCCCCCCTCAGCCACAGCCGAACCCTAAAACCAACGGAAAATTTGTGGGTTTCTCTCAGCCACCGCCGAATAGGGGAGCCACAATCGAAGGAGCAAGCTATAGTGGGTTTTACCAGCCGATTCAACCAAAAATAAATCAAGTCAGTGGCTATCGGGATCCTATTTTTCAGCCGAATGTAAGCAACAGGTTAGGGCAGTTTTCGCCAATCATGGGTGAGGTTGGAGGGGGAGATTCTTCATCATACCACCAGGACTAAGGGAGTATAATCCAAGATCAATTTATTCAATTTCAGCTGCAGATTAAACAACAGAACGAGATGTTTCAGCAGTAGATAACTGTTATTGAGGATGCCCTGGGATCGACATCCAATGTCCAACCAGATCTAAACCAATATCCTGAAAATTCGGTAACTTCGTTCCCCACTTACTCCTCAAATTTATGTTCTAGAGCTATAGGCAACTCTGGGGAAGCCCTGTGATGTGTGTGTCCAAGCTAAACAGCCTCGTGTTTCTTTCACATCTCAACCTTATAAGCCCTCTAAACCATTCACCCTATTCCATAGCAATGTCTGGGGTCCGTCACCTGTTACTATCATAACTGGGAAGTGGTGGTTTGTAACCTTCATTGACGATCATACTAGGCTAACCTGGGTTTTTCTTCTGACAGACAAATTTGAAGTTACATCGGTCTTCCAACAATTCTACAATTCTATAGAAACCCAGTTCAATGCCAAAATCGCTATTCCCTGGAGTGATAATGGTCGGGAATACCTTATTAATTCCTTAAGAGAATTCCTAATCTCAAACGGAATAGTCCATCCGAGTTCCTGTGCGTACACCCCTCAACAAAATGGAGTGGCCAAACGAAAAAACCGTCACCTAGTCGAAGTTGCTCGATCTCTTATGTTGTCAACTTCTCTTCCTTCTTATTTATGGGGTGATGCTATCTTGACAGCAGCCCATCTAATAAATCGCATACCATCCTGGGTTTTAAAGTTTCAAACCCCTTTAGATTTCTTCAAAGAGTCTTACCAAATACTCGACTTCTTTCTGATGTACCCCTCTGTGTCTTTGGTTGTGTGGTGTTCGTCCATACTCATGGCCCTAACCGTACCAAGTTTACCCCTCGGGCTCAGAAATGTATCTTTGTGGGGTATCCACTACGTCAGCGTGGGTACAAGTGTTATCATCCCCTCTTCCAAAAAATACTTTGTCTCTATGGATGTGACATTCTTTGAAGATCATCCATTCTTCCCCAATGGTTCTCTTCAGGGGGAGAATACTAGTGAAGAAACCAATGGGGGTCCGAGTCTATCTATCTTGCCTGAACCTATCTTTGATATCAGTACCAATGAACCTATTCTCCCGACCAAACAAGTCCCTTGGATCACATACTATAGGAGGAATCTCAGGAAGGAAACAACGCCGTCTGTTATTTCTCTAGCTCCAGTCCATGAGTCAAAACGGAGATCAGTTCCAGGTACTAATAGTCTTATCCCTAATCATGATAATAAATGTGATAAAACTGATGCTTATGTTGAAAATGTTGAGAGAAAAAGCAAGGAAGATAATGACAACAAAGATGTAATCGAGGTTGATGAATGTGTCGAGACAGATGATTGTGAAACACTTGAGAACATTGTTGAACCTGGAAAAGAAACTCTTCTACTCTCGCTGAAAACACCGTTGAAAGTGGGAAAATGACAAAACAAGATGGTGAGTGTAGTATGAAGTCAGAAGGAAGTAAAAACAGAGATGCATCACTTGACCTTTCGATTGCCCTAAGGAAAGGTACCAGATCTTGTACAAAATATTTACTGCAAAGTTACTTGTCCTATAGCAACCTGTCTCCTGAGTTCAAGGCCCTCACTACAAATCTAGACACAATTGTGATACCAAATAGTATACACACAACATTGGAAAGTTCTGAATGGAAAGCCGCAGTCATGGAAGAAATGGGGGCTCTCGAGAAAAATCATACGTAGGACCAAGTCACTCTTCCAAGTGGTCATAAAGCAGTCGAATGTAAATGGATGTTCACAATAAAGTATAGGCCCGATGGAACAGTTGATAGATACAAGGTCAGATTAGTTACCAGAGGCTTTACTCAGGCTTTCGGGTTGATTATTCTGAGACATTTTCGCCGGTCGCAAAACTAAATACAGTTCGGGCCCTGCTGTCTGTTTTAGTTAATAAGGATTGGCCCTTTCACCAGCTTGATGTGAAGAATGCTTTGCTCAACGGAGAGTTGGGAAAAGAAGTCTACATGAGTCCTCCCCCAGGATTCGAAAAACAGTTTAATCACCAAGTTTGCAGGTTAAGGAAGTCCTTATATGGGTTAAAACAGTCCCCAAGGGCCTAGTTTGGCAGGTTTACTACGTTTGTAAAGTCACAAGGGTATAGACAGGGTCATTCTAATCATACTCTCTTCACTAAAAGGTCAGTATCTGGGAAGATTGCAGTTTTGATTGTTTATGTTGATGACATTGTCATTTCAGGTGATGATACCTCAAAGATTGACCTTGAAGGCAAAGATGGCTGAGGAATTCGAAATCAAGGACCTTGGAAAACTAAGGTACTTCCTTGGAATGGAAGTAGCTCGATCGAAAGAAGGAATTTCAGTTTCCCAATGGAAATATACTCTGGACTTTCTTAAGGAAACAGGTATGACAGGCTACAAACCAGTTGACACTCCTATAGAAGCGAATGCAAAGTTAAGTGATATGAGTGAAGGTGTTCCAGTTAGCAAAGAAAGATATCGGCGACTTGTTGGGAAATTAATATATCTCTCTCATACTAGGCCCAACATCTCATATGCAATGAGTATGGTAAGTCAGTTTATGCAGTCTCCATACGAAGAACATATGAGGGCAGTGGAGTGCATTTTGAGATATCTGAAAACTTCTCCAGGGAAAGGCTTGATGTTTAGGAAAATTGAGAGGCAATGCATCAAAGCTTACACCGATGCAGATTGGGCAGGGTCTGTAGTAGACAGAAAGTTGACATCAAGGTATTGTACCTTTGTGTGGGGTAACCTTGTTACATGGAGAAGCAAAAAGCAAGGTGTTGTTGCCAGAAGTAATGCCGAGGCTGAGTTCAGGGCCATGAGTCTGGGAATCTGTAAAAAAATTTGGCTTGAAAAAGTTTTAAGAGACCTTGATCAAGATCATACCGGTCCAATGAAACTCTATTGTGATAACAAAGCTGCAATAAGCATAGCAAATAACCCAGTTCAACATGATAGAACAAAACATGTGGAGATTGATCGGCATTTCATCAAGGAATGACTTAATAGTGGCAATATTTGTGTTCCTTATATTCCTTCCAACCAACAGATTGCAGATGTCCTAACAAAGGGACTGCCCAGACAGTTGTTTGACGAGTGTGTGAGTAAGTTGGGTTGTGTCTTATTGACATCTACGCCCCAACTTGAGGGGGAGTGTTGAAATTAGTGTTTTTTATTCTATGGGCATTTCTGTCTTTATACTTGTACCCTAGGGTTTCCCTTTTTTTTTCTATTTAAACTGGCAGTCTCTATGTATTCTGTGTATCAGTCATATAATAACTTCTCGTGGTTTTTTCTCCCTGATTAGGGTTTTCCACGTAAATCTTGCGTGTGCTATTTTCTTTCTCTACTTTGTTTTTCATCACAAACACTTTAAATTATGGTTCACAAGTTCACAACAATAAAACAAGTTCAAACATAGCTAAGTAGATAAGGCACCAAAGTTCACAATATGGAAGAATGAACTACATCAATAATTATAGAGAACAGATCACCCATCACAATAAACCTAAAAAAACAGGGATTAGTTTGTTAAACTTAAAATCTTCTATCACATTTTTAAAATGGAACCTAAGAAGATAGATTTTGATAAATAAAATAGATAGTATTAGTTACAAATGATGTATATCTCTCCATCAAAAAAATAACCAAATAAAATAACTATACCCGTGATAATTGACTAAAAAGTAAATCTCACATTCTATTATTATGGTGATTCCAATATAAAACATCAAGGTGTAAACAAACAAAGGTTTATGTGTAGAGGAAACAAAAGGCCTATATGGGGAATATTTTACTAAATGAAAAGAGAAGTTTTGATCAGCAAAGTTCATTCAGAACATGGCAGAAATTTCAAACATCGCAATGAGTGTTGTGAGTCTTTGCCCTCAGTTAGGTGAAAAGTCCATTAAGAACATGGCAGAAATCTGTACATTCAGTGGTCTCCAATCATCCCAAGCCTTGACCATGCATTAGGGTAAGTGAGCATACACACTTAATATAATATAGTTTTTAACAATTATAATTTATTGTCATACAATAAATTGAAAATGGTTCATAAGTTTTTATATACTTTAAGAATTGGGCTTCACTTGCAGAGGTAAAATTTTGCGGCTCGTTTTACTTAAAACAAGAACGATTAAAGTAAACAAGTCTAAACCTTCCCCAAATAAAGCTACCATAATCAAACCAGACATCAGCCAATCAGCATTTACTTTATCAACTCATCAAGCAATTATCCATTGATTAAATGGTGAAGATTCTTACATCAAACCCTTAAAATCAAACAATTTCTCAATCTCGGCAATCCTTCTTTGTCATCAAATCAGTAGAAATTCATTTTAATTTCTAACTTATTTAGTTTTGCTTTTTTTTTTTTTTTTTAATTTGCGATCCATTGTTCCTCGCATTTAACCCTTTATCCATTATTTTCCATACCCTCCATCTCTATGTGTTGTATCTATCCGAGGAGGTAAGAGCTCTTCAAACACAGTGAAAATAATATTATATGGCAAAATTTTAATAAGCTTTTTTTCCTTCTCTTTACGAGAGAAGTGATTTAACTTTTGAACCATTTTACTTTAGTAATCGTAAATACTCGTTCATTCTTAACAAAGCTAACAATAAAAAAATCAGCAAAAAGAAATTGTCAAGCAAAAATGTAGAGTGTAAGAAAGTTTATCACCAAGCATACAAGAGAAATTGCTCAACTTGTCACCGTTGAAACGATTTTTAACTTGCTGCCTTTGAAACGCTTGCTTCAGTCGCTGCATTTGACAGAAACTTTAGGTTTTCTTGTAGCAAACTCGTCTCTATTGCCGCCGCCACTTACCTATCGCATGATGATCGGAGATTTCGTGTGTGGAGCCCAGGTGCGAACGTGAAGTTAGAATTTCAGATGGGTGTGGCCTATGGGGTTCTCCTTCATTTTAGAGACTAAATGGGAATTTAGAGAGAGAGAGAGCGAAGAAGATTGAGCGGAAATTCAAAAAAAGAAATAGAAATTGGAATAAAGTGAAAAGTAAATCATATAACTTTAAAAATTGGGGGAAGAGGACGCGCCTTTTTTTCCTTTTTGGAGCGTTTCTATAGCAGTTTTTTATGTAAGCTATGAAAAACTACTAGGAAAAGTGTTGTTTGTTGTAGTAATGGATACCATAGCTAATGAAAAAGACTATAAAAGACTTTTCATAGCCTTTTTTAATCTTTTTCGAAGGTCCTAATAGTACATGTTATTAAAAGTCTGAGACTTTTTATAGCTGTTTTTGTAGAGTTATAATAGATGCTATAATAGAGTATGGAGATATAGCATGTATACATGGCTATGAAAACATTCAATAGCATTAGACATTAAAAGTTATTATATCATATATATAGCTTTAATCATATGTTATACAAACAACATTGAAATTATGTTCATTTACATTATAAACACTTGTTTTAAGTTAAATAGACATATGAAATAATTCACAATGTATGCATTAAATACAATGACTTCCTTTCATTATTGAAATTTAGTGATCAATTTACATTAGAAACTAAAAAAATTATCCAATAATACAAAAAATATGTTAAATGTAATTTTCAACCATACAATGTTCACAAAATACAAAATTCATCAAGTTTTGAGGATTATAGCATCATGGAATTGAGCTTCCATCTTTGATTTTCATCTACCTACATAAAAAGTGAATTAACATCAGATTGGTTCCCAAAACCACAATTGAATGTCAAAACTATATAAAAGTACATAATTGTCATTTTGACTCTCAAAACAACCTAAAAATATGTGGTTTATTAATAATCAACAAAGTTGCGTAAACACCATTATTAAACCCTTAATTACCTCTAAATTCACGAGCTTGTCATCCATTTTAGCTATTCTCAATGTAACAAATATATATATAAGCATTGGTTAGGAAGGATAAGTTGACATTAAACTTCATAGATTATTGAAATAATAAATGTCACTAATTAGGCAATAATAATACAAGCAATGATCATGACTCTAAACATATGAAAATAGTAGTAAAATAGAAACAAAGGCACAATGAATAAATATGTTAAAACAAATTCATAACAATTTGGAGATGTTTTACATTCGTTGTCAATCTTGTGATGACTTCTTTTCTCACACTATCATCTACTGGAATATTGGATCAAGCTTAAGAGTAGGAAATCACGAGAACCATTATCAACAAATTCTTGACTTTTACACCAAAAAAGGACATTGAAGGTGGATGGATAAATCAAGAACATCTCCAAGGGATCTTTCTTTTCCATTGAAAATCCTAGAATTCCTCTCATCCCAAAATCTTCCAAAAAATTGTTTTGTTAATGTTCTCCCATAAGAGCTCTTTCGTTGCCTTAAAAAAAATTACGATTTGAAAATTAACAAAGGAAGGAAGAATATAATTACTAAGTATAGGTTGAATGCATAGACATGATTGATGCACATTTTAAAATAGATTGTCTACTAAAAAATCTTTCAAATCCACGCGTTAATTAACATTCATACAAAGTTCTAAAAATATATAAGCATACAACTTCTCACAACTTTTATTACAAAGAAGTCTAGAAATATTTATTACTTTCAATAAACTAAGCAACAAAAAAATTGATCAATTAAGCATTACAACAACTCACTAGAAATGCAACCAAATTTCCACATATTTGGGTAACAATATCAACCAAAGATAGTATATTATGGCCAATCAGCTGTAGTAAAAAAAATCATGTCCTAAGTGACTAATTACAACACCTACTCGTACAAATTTAAATCAAAATCATAATATGTGAAATTTAAGAACTTACACAAACTTGTCTTAAATAAATATAAACTCCTTTAATTAATAAGTCAAAAGCAAATCATGTACCTCACTCTTTCAAAATTAAGAATCATTTGTATGCCACGATCTTGGCCTGTAAAAGACTACTCAACTGAAGGGAGAAGAAAGAAAAGAATGTTAAAATCAATAATCTAAATTCCACAACACAAGATAACAAAGTAATCAAAACGAACTTATTAAAATGAAAGAGGTAAAGAAACATACAATAGACGCAAAATAACAATATATAAGAGAAAACGTTGTGTCTATTTATACAAATATTTTTTTACGGGCGAGCATCGAGTGGGCTTTGTATTGCGATAGATCTGCGAGCATTGAGTTCTTCACAGTGGGGGAATTTTGGACCGGATCAAGACTTGGATCGAGTTCAATCGAGGATCGAGTTCTGGACCAGATCAAGACTTGGATCGAGTTCTTCATAGTGGGGATCGAGGATCAAGTTCTGTACCGGATCGAGGATCAAGTTCTAGCATAAAATTTTTAGACTAGAGTTATAGAATCGTCAACCATCAAAGGAAACAAAACCCAATAAATAATTGGGTTCTATTTAGCTAGCTCAATCTCCTTCAAGTGCAGACTATAATCGAACAGCAACCAAACACAAACAGTAATCAATTGCCAATTGAAAAACGCAAAAAGGAAAATCCAAAATCAAATAAAAAAGAAAATAAAAATGAATCTTAGGATGAGTAAAGAGAGGAAAATCACATTCACCAAAGTTGTTGCGACCGATGAAGACGATGGAAAATCAACCGTCAATGGTAGAATGCAGGCGCACATTTTAGGGCATCACACGGAGTTGAGAATGATAAAGAGAGCAATTAGAATTATATGGGTTTCAAGTGCTAAAAATTGTGATTTGAGAAAATGAGGGTTGAGATTTGAGAGAAAGAAGATTGAGATTTTGTGTAGAGAGACGAAGAAAGGAAAGAAGAGAAATAGAGAAAAAGAAAGGAAAGAAGAGAAATAGAGAAAAAGAAAATATGGGTTTTGTGTGTTTGAAGAAGAGGTGAAGTGTGCGCGGCCCCCAAAATTTTGCGTGTTTGGGCTGATAACTACGAAATTTTGAGTACACCCCCCGAATTTGATTTTTAACATTTTCCTTTTTTTATAGAGTTTCTATAGCCTATTTTTAAAAAGACTATGTCAAAGAGCTACAATAAGTCATATTTGTTGTAGTGTCTTCTTCATTTAAGCTCGGATTTGAGTGATTCGAAATCTTTATTTCAAGCTATATGCAATAAACTATTCAAAACACTAAAATTGTTAGTTAATAAATTCAGGTTTGTTATCATAAAAAAAAGCCAACAATGCCATCTTTAACAAGCTCGTCCCTTTTTTGTCCATGTTGAAGTAATTCATCCTTTACCATTCTTTTCATAACTTTATCCCTAGCATTGTAAAGATCATCAACCTCTTCATTTGTCTCATACAATTCTTCAAAATCAGATTCAACCTCTTTGTGCTTAACATCATCCAACGGTTTCAATCGTAGTTCTTCAACAAGTCCATCATCCATATCCTCATGTTTTTCAACCAATTTTCTCTAAAGAATAGCTTCAAGAATTGATGGAAGTGCTTCCTCGTCACCTTTGAAGTACTTATCTATCCGCATTTTCAGTTCTAGGACCAGAAATTTAATGTATCAAATGAAAATTATTATAACTTTGAACTCCCACGACTCGTGAAAAAGTAGCATTGAACAAAATCCTAATTTACCAAGGCACCAACGTCAGATCCAAAAAAAATTTACTTGAGCAAATATTACAAGCTTGGACATCAATTACAAAACAAAAGAAATAAAAAATTGAAAGTCATAACTGTTTGTACCGTGTATCTGGAAGCTTTTAAACGAAATGACTACTTTAAATGCAGACGCTAGTTAAACAGAATTAGCTTGCTCTAAGACTTCCGACTTCACAAGTACTAAAATGCAATACAAAGAAGGGAAAAAACTATCGATTTCACATTTACATGCCATAGTTAAATTGTAGAAATCAATTGTCAAATAGAATGATCTCATGGGGAAAATACCTTTATTGCTTACATCTTGAACGTCCAAAGATATTTCTTTCTTCTGAGAGGGCACCAAATTGGCTTCGAGAACAGTTTGGGAATCTTTGTTTGGCGGTGAATCGTTATCGAAGGAGAAGAGCCTAAATCGAGATGTCACTAGGGCTGAGAGGAAGAATGGAGGAAGGCCATTGGCTGTGTAAGCGGGAGAATGAAGAAGATGATTGCGACCTCTACGAGAAAGGGTTTCTCAATAAAATCCATTTCATGGTTATCGACTTCTCTGCGTGAGTGAGGCTTTTGCAACCCTTGTTGGGGCGTTCGAAAAACTTGATAATCCAAAAAAATCTATAACCCAATGCAATCCACTAGTTTAGGTTGGTTATAACTTATTTGAATTGAGTTGATTTAAATAAATAAAAAAAATTGTAGGTTTGGTTGGTTTATGAGTTCAACTAAAATAACACGAACCAACCCAAATTTATTATTAGCTTTAAAATCTATATTCTTTTAAATTTATCATACAATTATATATACATATATTTATTTAAATTTTATTGCTTCTTTAGATAATTTATTCCCAACAATTCTTAAAAATAGTTTTTTTTTTATTGCATTTTAGAACGAAAAAATTCATTACACAAATTGAAATTGAGTTGTTAATTTTAATTCAATATATAAAAATAATTAAATTAAATTTGTATGTATTAGTATTTTACTTCGCTTTAGAACAAAAATTTAAATAAATAATTCAATTAACTCGAACCAATCTAACCAAAATGTTTGATGGTTGAATTGGGTTGGGTTCATTTTTTAATAAGAATTATTTAGATTAAAGAAATTAACAATTCAAACAATATGGTTGGATCTAAAAAGTCCTTCAACTCAACCCAATTTATGAACACCTAACCTCCGCTCGTCCAAATTTAACATGATTGTAATCTTATTTTTCTTCTTTTTTCGGAATTGAATTTTTAATTATTAAGCTCCTTTGTCTCAAAATAAAAGTTAAATGAAACAATTGAAATTTTTAAATATTTTTTTTTTCCAAAAAAGTCTTAAAAGTATAGTTGAAAATATTTTTATATTTAAAATATTACTAACATTAACTTAGATATAGTTTGAAGGCATTACTTTTTGTCAAAACATCGTAGCTCATAGGTAATTTAGAGATATATTTTCTACATTGAAGTTGAAAGCCAATCTCCAATCTTAAAATTCTTATATTAAGAAAAAGATATTACTTTTTCATATTTGAGGTCCAACTTTGGAATTCCTTGACATCCCCCACCCTATAGATGTTTGGAAAAAAAAAAAACTTCAAACATAATCCTATAAATGGCCCTAGTAATTAAACAAATATGAAAATTCTCCAATATAGACCTAATTAAAAGATTTAATAAATTGTGTAAACAAATGTTAAGTAGGAAAAGAATCCATATTAAAATAAAAAAACAAATAGCAATTAAATAACCATACTCGAGTATTAAATTTTCATCTACATATTGATACTTTCGTTGATATTTTTACATTTTCATAGATTTGATATATACCTAAGAGTGAATCAAAATTTATAATTGTTTTAAATTGTAAAACTGTTGAAAATATTTTCAAAATATAGAAAAATAACCCAAATTATGATTATATCATAAAAAAATTTAAGAAACATAAAAAATAAATAGCAAAAATATTATTAATTTAATTGTGATGATGCAATTACATACACGTTAACTTGTTTAAAAAATGTAAAATACTTACTTATCAATTTAAATCAAGGATTAAAATATTAGCTCATCGATATCGATATCGAGTCAACGGATATTTTTGTAAGTCACAAAATTTATAAAATTTATTTAGATTAATAAATAAATTATTTTTACTTCCAAGTTAAATTGTGAATATTGTTATTAGTATTTCATTCATATTGAACTAAATAGAAAAGATAACAAACGTTTTATGAGCATTTATTAAAAAAAAAATTTGTTGCAAATATACATAAATATTTAATATTGATATCAAATCTTTTGACTTATCGTCGACATGTCAACAAATATTTTAATCCTTAATTTAATTATATTTTTGTGTTATAATTTTTCTAAAAATGTCAATCAACATCCACATTTCATTAATATTTTTAACTCATAAACTCACTACATTTTAAACTTGGATCGTACTCCTCTTGAGAAAAAAACATCACCAGTCAAACAATTTATAAATCAATACATAAATATTAGAAACCAACCATAACATTATAAGTTTATAACATAACAGCCGGCTAAAATATAGAAAAGTATAATTATGAGAAAATGATTGAAAATACAAGATATAAATTAAAGTTGTAGTGCCGCCCCGATCGGTACTCTAGCTTTGGTTTGTAGTTTGTACCAAACAGAACGAAGCAAAACGACAATGATGATAAAGCCAGTTCTTTGGTTTTGCCGTCGCCGCCCTAACGTTGAACAGCGACGGAGCTCAAACTCACCATTCAAATGCCATTGTGAACATTCTCATGAGTTCCATTGGGTTCTTTGTGCGATCCAAATCCAGCACTGCGTCAATATATTCTCCGTTGTTCGACTCTCGGAGCCACCGGAAGGGGTCAACATCCATACCCATTTCGCCGCTGTGTGTGAAGATGATGTCGGCGGAGGCCAGAACGAGCTTAGGGTTCAAGAATTTTATGGAAACTTTCACTGTGAATGTGCAGAGAGCTGAGAATAGGGCACTGAATGTTCCATTGATTGAACCATTTACTATTGCATCTTCGAGGCTTGAAATGGTGGAGAATGTAGCGATAAGGATCGAATTGAGTAATGGGTGTGTTGGATGGGGCGAGGCGCCGATTTTGCCTTTTGTCACTGCGGAAGATCAGCCTACCGCCATGGCGAAGGCCGAGGAGGCCTGCGAGTTACTGCGACAGAGACCGCCGAGTACTTTGGGCTCAGCGATGTTGCAGATCAGCGAGGCTCTTCCTGGACATGAATTTGCTTCTGTGAGTGATCAATTCATACATCGGATTTTTACTTGTTACTTCACTTTTCTTTTTTCGTTACTCAACTTGGTAATGCCTTGAGATAAAGAATTGTTTACCCATAAGAATTTTGTTGCATTGGCTTCGTGATGTAATGCTTGGAATGCCCTGTATTTATAAAATTAATCATTGACGCAGGGTGTTTTAGTTTTTTGAAAATTGTCTTTATTTTGATAAGAAGCATGCAACCTCTGTCCATCTTCACAATGGCTTTTGTTATTTGGAACCACCAAAAAGTCTCATACCAATTGAGATAATTGTTCTCATTTATATACCCATATCACTTTCTTTCCTATTGGTAGGAGATTGTTTGCCCTCCATATTTTCACACAATTTAATTTTTAAATTCTTAGTCATATTCCAAAAATAAGAAGTTTTTTAAAACTATTATTTTTTCAGAACTTGACATGGATTTTGAAAATATGGTTGGAAAGTAAAGAAAAAAATAAAAAAAGTCATAGGTAAAAGAAGTCTTTATTTGCTTCATTTTAAAAGAACAATGAACTAAATGGTTATCAAACCAACTTCGATTTTTTGAATCCATGTTTGTTTTAATGATTGTGTATCATCTATACTATTGAAGGTTAGAGCAGGAGTAGAGATGGCGTTGATTGATGCAGTTGCTAACAGCATTAACATACCTCTATGGAGGCTATTTGGTGGAGTTTCAGACAGTATAACCACTGATATAACAGTAAGTCTCCTTTTATCTTCCAGCGAACGCATGTTTGGAATTTCAGCCATTTCATTGTATTTATTTGTTATTGTGGATGATGATCTAGTGTGGTTCTTTACAATGCCTATATTGCCGGGAATTTTATTTTTAATCACGATTGCAGTGAACTCTTTTGATTATATCCCAGTAATCCTAGTACTTATGGGGAAAAATAAGAATCCTAGTAATATCAGTGAGAAGTAAGCCAAAAGAAGATTGTCAAAGAACTGCTGTCATCCATGTTATTTATGCAGATTCCTATTACTTCTGCCTCTAATGCTGCCAAATTGGCTGCAAAATACTGCGATCAAGGGTTCAAGACGCTGAAGCTGAAGGTCGGAAAGGACCTAAAAGCTGATATTGAAGTTCTTCAGAGCATCAGATTGGTCCATCCTGAGTGCGAATTTATCCTGGATGCTAATGAGGGATATGACACAGAGGAAGCTATTCAAGTTCTTGAAAAGTTACATGGTAAAGGATACTACCTCTGTATTTGGCATCAGTTTTTATGCTAATTTCTACCTTGGGGCCATCTGAAATGCCTGCTTCCTCCTCGTCCCTGCAATATTTTCTCTTTTTTTTGTTCTATACTTTACCATGTGTGGATTGATTATTCATACAGAATTGGGGGTGACTCCTACTCTATTTGAACAACCAGTTCATAGAGACAACTGGGAGGGTCTTGGACATGTTAGTCATATCGCTCGAGATAAATATGGGGTATCTGTTGCAGCTGATGAGAGCTGCCGGAGTGTAAATGATGTTAAGAGAATAGTGGAAGGGGATTTGGCAGATGTTATAAATATTAAGCTTGCTAAAGTTGGAGTTTTGGGGGCCATTGAGATAATTGAAGTAGCAAGGGCTTCAGGACTCACCTTAATGATTGGTGGTATGGTAGAAACTAGACTTGCCATGGGCTTTTCTGGTCATCTTGCTGCTGGCCTTGGGTGTTTCAAGTATGCAATTGTCCTTTAAAAACCAGATGCTTTCCTACTATGTTTATTAATTATTATTATAACATTTCTCATCAAGTCAATTGTTTTTACCGAATTGCAGATACATTGACTTAGATACACCACTTTTGTTGTCAGAAGATCCAGTTCATGGGGGTTATGAAGGTATTCTCAGCCCAAACTTGAACTTTGATTCATTAAGGTCCCGTTGAATAACGACTATCATTGTTTTCTTAACTACTTTTTAGGGATGTTTCCAAAATTCAATCCAAGCTTAGAAAAACAAAAAAGTATGCCCTATGATAACTATTTGGTTTTTGAAGATTAAGCTTATATACACCACCCTTATCTATGGATTTCTTTAGTTTGTTATTTACTTTTTATTTATATTTTCAAAATTCAAACCAAAATTTGAAAATTAAAAAAAAAAATAGTTTTTATTTTTGTTATTTTTGAAATTTGGCTATGAATTCAAATGTTTCCTAAAGAAAGATAGAAAGTTATTGTAGAGAAATGGTAAGAAAACAAGTAAAATTTTCAAAAACCCAAATAGCTATCAAAGGAGACTAGAATTGTTAAGGCTTCGTTTGCTAACCATTTGGTTTTTAGTTTTTGTTTTTAAAAAATTAAGTCTATTTTATCCACATTTCTTACAATGATTTGCATCTTTTTTAAGTACAATGGTTGAATTCTTAGCCAAATTCCAAAAACAAAAACAACTTTTTGAATGCTACTTTTTTTAGTTCTCAAAATTTGGCTTGGTTTTTTAAACCATTAGTGAAAAGTAGACAAAAAAGGAAGGAAATTTGAGGTGGAAGTAGTATCCATAGGCTTGATTTTTAAAAACAAAAGTGGTTATCAAACGGGACCTAAAATATTTACTTTTGCTTTTGAAATTTCAATATGAATTCAAATGATCCATTGGGATAGATGAAAAAAATTGTTTATAAAAAAATTGTGAGAAAACAAACATAATTTTCAAAAACTCCAACGACAAACAGTCTGGTGATTGTGACCTAATCATAATGAAACTCGACATGCAGTTTCCGGTGCTGTGTACAAGTTCACAAATTCCAGAGGCCATGGTGGTTTCCTTCGCTGGGATAACATTGCATTGTAAGTTATAAAGTCTCCATTGAAGATGCAGATATGAGCTTTATCTGCTATTTTATTTTCCCTCAGCCTTGTTTGATTATATGTGTAATGTTTGTATATAATCATTACTTTCATTTCCATCTTGACAATACAATACCTTTACTTTTGCTCCATGCTTTCCCCTGAACCCAAGTCTTTCCCAATCCTTATATTTCCATTTTTCTTTTTGGGTAATTGAGAATTTTTAAGTTTGTATTAAATAAACATGGGCGAATCCTTTAAGACTTTACTCGAATATTCATCAGTCCTCATGCTTTATAGATGTAAATCTTGTTCCTACCTTCCTATCCAGTTGGTTTATTGCTGCTCATCCACAGGTTGTTCTGTCCAGTGACTACAATCATGGTCAAAATGTTGAGGAATAGAAATTGTTTCATTTTAACTTCACTTGTTGTTTGAGTTAAAGATTTACGGTTGGTCTTACCATTTATTCATGACTTATTAACTTCTTATATTGTGGGCTCTCGACTAAACAACTCTATTCTTTGCTGAACACCTCCTGAAATTGCTAACATCTTTAATAATGTATACAAAATGTTGTAATGTATGATCTAGAATTTTGTATATGAATTCCCTTTTAATACAATAAGAAGTGGGGTATGGAATTTTGAACTCTAATAGCTTTACTTTCATTTTACTTATTACACCCTCAAAATAATGAGATAGAGTTATTTCATTTCCAGAGTATCTCAAAGCCTATGACCACTTAGGATATATTTACCAATCCATAATAAAAATTGGTATAATCGTAATGAAATTTCATTACTAAATCAATCGTAATGGGCCACAATTGCAATTGTATTTGGATTGTTTTTTATTACGTTTACTTAGAATTATGAATTGTCACATTTACTATTATTATTATCATTATCTTTAGACCCTCCAAAGTAACATTAGCAGTAATGGTAACGACGTAATTTTCAGACGTAATTGGATTGAGCGTCTTCCACTTGTCAATCAATTTGCGACTCTTTATTACAAATGTGGAAGTGGGTCTCAGATGTCATTACAAATGTAGAACACTAAACAACACCAAAGTTAATAAAATGGGATTCATTTTTCACATTACCATTGATTTATGGATAAAGGTGGTTTTAAATCAATAAATTGAGTGCATCATTCATTCTCACATGTTAAACTAAATAAATTGCAAGTAAGACATTCAAATCTACTCCATCTCTACTTTTTAATTCTACATACTTTTTTTGTGCATGGATCTTTTGCCTCTATGTAAAATAAAAATATGAGTAGGATGATGCAAATTTTCATAGAATTCAAAAAAATGAACCGACTAAAATCGATCAAACTTCACCCTTTTAATGGCAACGTGTTAGGACATGTCCTAGCACTTGACATGTTTCGAGTGGGACCTAACAATGATGGACCCTATGAACCAAGGCATGCTTAAAGGTGTGTATGTGATAGTGAGCTTATCATAGTAATAACACCAACATTAAATTTATGAATAAAGAAGCAAAGCATGAGAATTCAAAAGGTGAATCCATATTGATCTTAAAGGGCCACATGATAATGATGGCTACCATTCTAATCCTTAAACCAAATGGACCACACTCTACTCCATGATCATAAATTCATCTTCCTAAACTCACAAACTAAAATATGAGCACACCTTTTGGCTTTTATTAGTTGATAATTCACTGATATCATATGCATTTACTACACATTAATGAAGAAAGTAATAGCAAATGAATAATACCTTCAATATATAACCAGTTGTTTGCTTTTTCTTCATCTTCATATATTATTAATGTTCCAAATTGGGTGATGATGATTAAAGTAGAGCTCATGGGTTATTGCGCAGAATGATGCATGTGGCAGAAGCAATGCACACCACTTAATCTGATCAATTGTGTTAGCATAGATTAATGGAGTTTTAGGTGCAACTCAATCATGAAATTCCACGTGGCCACTAAAAACAAGACATAAAATATAACATTCTAGAGGTCCAACTTTCAACATACAACACCAACATTCTCTTACTATCCTTGCAAATCAATGCGAGTTTTCATAATTTCAAGATGTTTTGTCCTTATTCTTACGGCAAAATTCTCTAAAAATCGACCAACATAAAATTACCCTGTCAAATAAATTTAGATTTTTTTATGATTGAGTTACTGGAAAAGAAGATGCATTGGTATAAATAATAATCCCTCTCATTCGAACATGATTTCTTTGATTCATGCACCCTTCTTCTACATTAAAAGAGTAATATTTATAAGTCTCCCAAATACACAACTAATTACTTTTCTCTTCTAGATGTGTCCTTGGATTATATTTGACAATAATATTCCTCAAATAAACAATATTTAAGTATATCGTGGGTTGCATTTATTTTGTCGTTAGGGGTGTGCAGCGGTCGGTCAAAATAGGTTTTCCAACCAAATCACCACCAAACCGACTATGGTTGGTCTAATAAATGTTCAAACTGACCTCGACCATCAAGGAGTAAATGTCGGTCGGTTTAATTCTTTAAAATACTTTTTGAAAAATTCCAATTTGGATTTTTCCAAATCGACACCGACCGACCCCTCTTCGTTTCCCACCAACCGTCTTCAATTTGGTTGGTCGGCTCGATTTTTCGGTGTATCATGTTCACCCCTGCTTTTCACAGTCCACTCCAACCACATAGTAGGAAAAAAAAACTCAATATTAGTTTTTAAAAGAAAGGGAAAAAAAAAAACTTGAATTCATCTCAAGCTGCACTATCTTTTATGTAGTCCACTCCTAATGTCCAATTACAAATTGCCACATGACCGAAGTTTTCTTTTATGTATATATCTATATCTTTTACGGTTAAGATATGTGTAACTTATGCTACACTCAAGTATAACTAAAAAAAGAAAAAAGAATAATTTGTTAACATGATAATCTATTTGTGTAGTTAGATAATTGGGTGAGGAGCAAAGAGACATAGGTACATTTTGATTAATTTTCTTCTCAAATGATGGCCTCTCTCCACTTGTCCCTTTCATCCTCTTACTATAAATTGATGCAAAAACCAAAATGCAAGGGCGCACACTCAAAGAATCATCAAGAAGAATAAGATTAAAAAAAAAAAGGAAAAAGATGAAGGCATCAAGAATTGGGATGATATTGATGATTGTTGGAGTGATATTGTTGATATCAAATTCAGATGTAGTATTGGTGGAGGGAGCAGAAGTAAGCTGTAACCCAATGCAAATGAGCTCTTGTATGAACTCAATCATATCAGGAACTCCACCATCAAAGCAGTGCTGCAGCAAGATCAAAGAGCAAAAGCCTTGCCTCTGTGGTTACCTCAAAAACCCTTTTCTTAAGAACTTTGTTGATTCCCCAAATGCAAGAAAAGTAGCCACTGACTGTGGAACTCCTTTCCCAACTTGCTGATCAATAATCATCATTTCATAATCAATTATTAATGCTTGCTTGGCTGTGTGTTTCTATGTTCTTCTTGTGTAAACTGCTCTGTTTTGTGTTTGTATTTTGTGTTTTGTTGAACAATAATATGTTATGCAAACTTGGGTTTTGATCTCCACTTGTAGAGATCATAGAAGGGTTTCTTTGGAAGCTCTTTTTTCTTTTTACATGGAAATGGTGGCAAGTTGGGTTAGAGTTAAAAACATGATGTTCTCAATTATGTTGTCAAAAAAAAGTATAGTTGGACTCTAATCAACATGTATTTCGTCCTTGAAGTCGGAGATTTGAATGTTCATACTCAATTTAGTGTATTTAAAAAGAATAAAAAAAACATGTAATGTCATCTTTTTCTCTTCCATTAATATTAATAATATAGTTTAAATTGTAAATTTGATATTTATGGTTTGATAAAATCTCATAAATAGTTTCTAAGATTGATAAAATCTTCATAATTAATCCATATCTTAAGGATTATTTATGGAGTTCTTATCAAACCATAGGAACTAAATTCTTATTATAAACCATATGGATTAAATTTTAATTTTTTCTACACTATAAATACCAAATTTACAATTTAACCTCAGTAGTAACCAATTATTTTACCTATGTTATAGTATGTGAACATATTATATTGAGGTCTTGGTCTTGTGTGTACATATATGACTAATACTTTGGTTGTCCAACAATATTTTGGACCTTGGGTGCATCCTAAGATGATGTATCAATCTTTGTGCATTTCACACACAAGAAAAATGAATTCAAATATATATTTTTTAAAAAAAGTAGGAAAATTTTTCATTAACGAATTATGATAGTATAATTTAGTAAAATGTACAAAAATGAGTGCAGCCCAAAATGTATTTAAGTATATTCTTCGATTATCCCACTCAACCACAATAAAATAAAAATTACCCAAAAAAAAAAAAAAACTAATCAAGTATGGCTTACTGACAAAAGGACTACATTCCAACTACCAACCAAACATTACAATATATGTTATATAAAAGATATAATATATGCCTATTAACATGAAAAGTTAGTTCAAAGAAGCATAGAAAATAGTACTATAAGAAGCATACAAAGAGAAAATGGATAGTTGATAGTCAAACTTCCACCAACCTAATATTTTTGGTCTACTTCTGAGATATATGAAAAAATTATTGTATAATGAAAATGCAGATTGTGATTGGTCAAAATTATAAGAACAAAAATATATTTCTAATTTTATATTAAAGTCGAAAAAGATACGATAAAAGACATATTATGAACACGTCACAATTGATATATCAAGTTGTTTGATAACAAATAAATACAAGTAATATTCAAATGGTCGTGCAGTAAATGAAGAGATTATATTGTTACATGTAATTACATTAAAATAATTAGGTTCGGATCATGATTTATTTTATTTTATTTCGTTTTTCACAGGATAAGTCCATCCAACCATTAATACTCCTAAATTGGTTGGTGCCATTAATGCTCCACAAACAACTTTACCTAATGGATATTAAATTTATTGCACTAATTCCACTTTAACCTAATATAATTATTTATATTTATACAAATGGCAATGATATAATATTGAAAATCTATAATGTCATTTTTTTTTCTTCCATTAATATTATTTTACCTATGTGTTTTGTGTGTGTATATATGTTTATAAGTTTATAACTAAATACTTAGCTATTAGTGAGGTTGGGTCATTTTCTGCAGCCGAGCCACAATAAATAAAAAGAGAGAGAAATTGTAGTAAGTGTCTAAAATTGGAGATGTATTTTGAAAAATGTCTAAATTTAAAAACCCACGTGTACTCGTTTGCTGTTATGATGAAATTACCCTCTAATTAATTCCGATATATTCCATTTGGACGCCTATTTTGTTGGGTGGTTGGAATATTTTTTTTTTTTTTAATCTCTTTTTTGCATTTCTAGAAAATCTTAAAGATCTTAAGGATTTATTATATCTTTTTGTGTTTTAAAATAATAATAATTCTAAGTCTTAAATTGCCACCGTCATCTAAATCCCCTCGATTCAGATGTCTTGTTGAAGTTCATCTGAATCATTCAGATTTTGATCGTTCAAATCTTCGGCTTCAGATTCTACCACACTCAATTCATGCAGCTTAAGGTCATCATCGATGCTCGAAAATTCGCCTCAGCAAACCATTCGAGAAACCACTTGCTTTCTTCAACTAAAGCTGAATTCTGATGCCGATGCCAATGGTGATGATGCAATTTAGGGTTTGGAGTCTAATGTCGGAGGATATAGGGATTTGGTAGTCAGAGATTTTGTGGGTCTTACAGGGGAAAATGGTTGGATTTGATTCATTATTGAAGGAATGAACAGTGTCGAGGATGAGGGACTATATCATCAATAGAGAAAGGAAAATGATGGGATTGGATGTGTTCGTGAAATGGGAGTGCAAACAAAATGGAAAAAGGTATAGACTCGGATTCAAAGTTTTTAGCTCTTTTTAATTATAAGGTATTTTCAGGTTATCACAAAGTATTTACATGGTTCAATGTTAAATTTGATTTATTTCAACCTAATTATAATTAAAGAAGATTGGGACCTTTTTGGTTCATGTCGATTATTACAGAGGAGATTTGTCGAATATACTATTCAAGGGAACACAATTGGTGAACATACAGATACACAATCTCTATGCGGGCTAACAATGGAGACATAATCGGTAGGAAGAATTGTAGGTTTCTAAGTTTATGATTTTGTTGTTGTGGATTCCATGTATCTAGCAATGCGGTGTTGACCTAGTAGAAAGGTTAGTGTTGATATAATAGATTGATACCTAAATTTCGTAGGGTCCTATAGTTTTTAAACACGTGTATGAACAAACATTTGGTGATTTATAATATGAGATTAAACTAAGATCCTTGGTTATCGTTGTAACTTAAGCATGTATGTGGAGATATACAATGAATCATGCGTTAAGTGATAACTTAAATGGTATGTAGTATATGGATAAAGGAGGGAAACCTTATCCTACCGACCATTCATGTATTAGACATGCGAGCGGATACTCTATACAAAGGAGTTTGTATAAGACCAGACCACGAAATGTTTAGTCTCGTTATATAACACCGTTCAGAGACTTTCATTTCACTAGGATGACCTCTGAGTGAGTTGTGAACTCCTACCTATGAGGGAGGTCATTTGATTTGAATGGCCAGATCGCCGACTCAAACCTACCACTATGGGGATTCATCTAATTAGGGAGCTGGGAGTTGGGAACTCAGCTATACAAGACGAAATTCACTTTTTCCCCGAAGCAGAGGTAAGTAGATGATTGCTCCCTTAAGGGCTGATTCTGGGGCTTGAACAATGTGGCCACACTTTCTCATGGCCCGAAAAGGTTTTACTCATAGTGGGACTATGGCGAGGAATCAATGGTACTTAAGGAGTTAAATGTAATTACAGGGGTAAAATGGTAAATTGGCCTAGCTGTACTCGAGCGATTTGTGAAGGGTCATTGTACTATTGATTGGTTATATCCAATGGATACATAAATATATTTGTAGTGCGAATAGTGCAGTTGTCGATCTTTAGTGGAATGCCCGAAAGTTAACGGATGGTGGATATCGTGATTAAAGAGTTTAGTTAGTTATTCATGTATCATTGGAGCTTCAAGCTACAGGTCCATTAGGTCCCCTTGGTAGCTCAATAGATTCATGTTGAGAATCAGTTTTTGGATTAGTTTGAAGTCTTCAAATTAACAAGAGGGAATTTGATTATATATAACATAATTAAATTGATTCAATTACATATGATATAATTGATTTGATGTATTAGATACATTAATTGGAGGAATTAATATAAATATGATTTATATTAAATGCCAAAAAGGAGAAAAAGAACTATGGTTTATATATTACATATGATGTGATATTAAAACTATAGGTTATAAATATAATATGATAAATTAGTTATTATATTTATTTATAATTAAATCAATTATAAGATAATCGATTTCGATTTTCTCCAATAACCAAATGACTGTAAGTTATAATCAGTTTTTGATAACGAATGGATAAAATGAAAATTGTTTTCATTTTTTCATAATCGAATGCACGAGAAGAAAAAGATACACGATAGCTTTGAGAGAGTAAAAGATCAAACATCGAGTTTTTCTAGACGATAGCTACTTGCTGCTAAACGATCGAGTACCCAAGTCTAAATGATAGACTTCTACTTTCTCCCACTTACTCGATCGTTCAATTCCTCCTTTCCTCTACCAAATCCATATAGAGCCCACACCTCCTGGATTCTCACATTGAGAATACCGAGGTAGCCTTATGGTAGTGTCAAGTTACTGTTCGAGGGTTGAGGATCGAGTGTTACTCGATTGTGTTCGAGGATTTTCCAGAGTCGTGTTGTGTTCGTCTTGTTGATTGCCTTGCTGGTGTTGATCAATGAAATACAAGAAGAAAGGTCCTTCAAAGGTATGTTTACTCGATACTTTGTATTTTATTCTTGAAGCATGCTGTAATTTGGACTTGATGCATAACTATTCTGTGTTAGAATGTAAATGTTGATGTTCTGTCATAATGGGATTTGGAACAATCTGCTTCTGCTCATTGGTTCTCTTTCTTAAGAGTCCCTTCAAGTAGTATGAAGATAAATTAATAAATAAATCAAATAAATTAAAATACTCAAAATAAATAAATTATTAACTAATTTTTAAAAAATGCATAAAACATTTTTTTTTGGAAAAAAACACAAAATGAATTAATTCTCAAATTTTTTTTTATGAATGACCTTTTCTTAAAAACTTATCTATGATTGACCTTTTAGTCATGTAAAAGACCAATTTTACTCGTAATTTTTTTTTTAAAAAAAAAAAAAAAACTCTTCAAATTGTTCCACATTTCTTCTTCCTTCAACGATTTCTTCAACTTTTCATTTAATATGTATTCGATGCAACACTAACATTTCACTAACGCATTTATTCCCAACTAATATTCTACCAATAGTATTGAATAACATTGATATCAAGGATGGAAGGTCACTCTCACTTATTCATTTTTCGTCGAACTTACCGCGAAGTTCTCCCATTATTCTCTTAGAGTTTCAGTATAACATCCTCATTGTCGATCGCTTTCATCTTTGTTTATTTCATTATGTCTTTTGGTATAGAGCAAGATTCATTCGTTAGATCTAGAAATGAAAAGAATATTAGTGATATTCTACAGTATTTGTTGTCTCCCAGATCGTTTAGTATTGAATGAACACACAAGCAATATATAGACAATCGTTCATTACAATATAAATGCTCGTTTTGTATTATATAAACGATTGTTTAGTATTATATGAATGATCGTTTAGTATTATATAAACGATCGTTTAGTACTATATAAACGATCGTTTAGTACTATATAAACGATCGTTTATATAACATTTAAACGGTCGTTTAGTATTGTATAAACGGCCTTTTATATACTACTTCACGATCGTATAGTATTATATAAATGATCGTGTATATAATACTAAACGATCATTTAGTAATATATACGCGATCGCATATACAATTCTAAGTGAACACTTATAAATAGATAGGCGATCGCTTAGCAATTACTGAGTGATTTCTTAAAATTTGCTAATCTGATTGAATATCAATGACGCTATTTTGCATCTTTGTACGATTTGATGAGGAATAAGACAATCATGAAGCAATTATGTTGGAGGTCATATGAAAGGTCTGAAGGTCTGAAATGATACAATGGTCAGTGAATTAGTGAATATTATGTACCAACAACTAAATATTGATCCAGATATGTTTGATATATACATCAAATGTGAAGGAACTCTTAACAAAGAGACCCGTGAGCGGAAGTGAGATCATTTCAAACACCATTGTGACATAACATACACATTTACAATCAAACAGTAATAGTTATGCATAACTCTAAATTACAACATGCTTCCAAAGGGAAAGTACTAAGGTTCAAGAGAACTTACCCTTAAATAACTATTCTTCTCGTCCCCTCGAATTTACTACATGATCGTTTACCAACATGAACGAATCTACACTCGAACAGTAATCTCTTTGGCAATCTCCTCGAACAAGAACCAATCTACACTCGACCCTTGGACAGGAAACAGACACCACCAGCAGGCTACCTTGGTATTATCAGTGTGAGAATCTAGGAGTTATGGCTCTGTAGGATTTGGTAGAGGATAGGAGGGATTTGACAGATTGTGTAGACGATCGAGTAAGTGGGAGATAGTTTTAGTCTATCGTATTGACAGTGTACTCAATTGTTTAGAAGAAAAGTTACTATTGTATAGAAAACTCTTACATGATTGTGTATGCTCTCAAGCTATCGTATAGCTTATGCTTTTGATCGTATGATTCTTAAAATCTTAATGATCGCATAGTGTAAAAATGAAAACGATTTTCATTTTAACCATCAGTTACCATAACTGATCACAACTTCCCACTAAGTTGGTTATAGGAGAAAAAACCGTAACCAATTATCCTATAATTGATTTAATTACAAATATAATCAATATATTTATAACCTATAGTTTTAATATCACATTTCATGCAATATATAAACCATAGTTCTTTTTCTCTCTTATAGCATTTAATAACAATTCCTCCAATTAATGTATATTATACATTAAGTCAATTATATCTAATATAATTGATATAGTTTAATTGTATCATATATAATCAAATTTTCTCTTGTTAATTTGAACATTTCAAACTAACCCAAAAACTGATTCTCAGCATGAATACATTGAGCTACCAAGGGGACCTTATGGACCTATAACTTGAAGCTCCAACGGTATGTGAATAGCTGACTAAACTCTTTAATCACGATATCCATCATCTGCTAACTTCCAGGCATTCCACTAAACACCGTCAGCTGTACTCTTCGCGTTACAGATATATTTCTATGTTTCTTGGATATAACCAATCAACAGTACGATGACCCTTCACAAATCACTTGTAAGTGTAGTCGGATCAATTTACCTTTTTGCCCCTGTAATTACATCTAACTCCTTAAGTACCATTGATTTTTTTAATGAACAATACATCATAGTCCTACTATGAGTAAATTCTTCTCAAGCCAAGAGAAGGTGTGGCGCCACATTGTTCAATTCTCGGAATCAGCCCTTAAGGGAGAAATTTATCAACTTACCCCTAAATTGGGGAAGAAGTGAATTTCGTCTTATATAGCTCAGTTCTCAACTCCCCAATCAGACGAATCCCCAAAGTGGTATGTTTGAGTCGGTGATTTAGCCACTCGCATCTATATAAATCAAAGGACTGCCCTCATAAGCAGGAGTTCCCAACTCACGCAGGATTAAGGTCATGTTACCTATGATCATCCTAGTGAAATAAAAGTCTCTTCATGAACGGCGTTATATAACGAGACTAAACATTTCGTGGTCTAGTCTTATACAAACTTTTTTGTATAGAGCAACCCCGCTCGCATGTCTAATACATGAATGGTCAGGATCAAATCATTTGTAGTACTTTACAACACTTGTAACATCTATAAAGCAAGCCACACTCGTAATGTCAACAAAATAAAATTTTCCTCCTTTATCCATCTACTACAAACCATTTAGGTTATCACTTAAAGCACGATCCACTTGTATGTCATCACATACATGCTTAAGTTACAATGACAACCAAGGATGTTAGTTTATTGATTTGTGGTTAATGCAATAAAATATCTCATATATCAAAGACTGTAGTGAAGAAAATATCTCATATTATTACATCACATAATGTTTGTTCATATAGGTGTTTACAAACTACTGGACCCAACGAGATTTAGGGCATCAACCCCAACAATCTCCCACTTGTCCTAAAGCTAGTGGGGTATACAAGAAAATTACAAGTACAAATTAATAAACTAGGGCACAAAAGCCTAGTACAACAATACTACCACTTACCCTAGTCGAGCCGCGGACAGTTCTGTAGACCCATGCTCTAAAGGTGACCCTCAAACACTATAACCGTTAGAGCTTTCGTAAACATATCAGGAATATTGTGCTCCGAAGCTATCTTCGTGACTATCATGTCTCCTCGATGCACAATCTCTATGATAAGATGGTATTTCCGCTCGATATATTTGTCGCACTTGTGACTCCTAGGCTCTTTGGAATTTGCCATAACACCACTATTATCACAATAAAATGTGATGGGCTTAGACATATCTGGAACAACTTCCAGATTAGTCAGGAACTTCTTGAGCCAAATGAACTCCTTAGTAGCTTCACAAGCCGCTACATACTCGGCCTCCATAGTGGAGTCAGTGATGCATTCCTTTGCCATACTACAGCTCCTCCGTTAAGAGTGAACACTGATCCTGAAGTGGATTTTCGAGAATCCTTATCAGTCTGAAAATCAGAGTCCGTGTATCCAGTAAGAACCAAATCCTTAGATCCATACACAAGCATGTAGTCCCTCGTTCTCCGAAGATACTTGAGAATATTTTTTACGGCAGTTCAGTGACCCTGTTCTGGATTAGACTGATATCTACTGACTATCCCCATAGCATAACAGATGTCATGTCTAGTACATAACATCGCATACATCAAACTGCCAATGACAGATGCATAATGAACCCGTCTCATTTCCTCTTGAGACATTGCTCCTTAGACAATGTAACTCCATGACGAAAAGGCAACATGCCCCTCTTAGAGTTTTGCATCGAGTACTTGATCAACATCTATTCAATTTACAATATCTGAGAGAGTACTAGCACTTTGGTCTTTCGATTCCGAAAGATCTGAATCCCAAGAACAAACTGAGTCTCTCCCAAATATTTCATTTAGAATTAGGTCGCTAGCCAGTTCTTAACTGAAGTCAATAAACCTACATAATTCCCAATGAGTAGGATATCGTCTACATATAACATTAGGAATACTACTGAACTGTTGATGATTTTCTTATAGACACGAGACTCATCAACGTTTTGGTCAAAGCCATAAGATTTCATCGCAGTATCAAACCTTATGTTCCAAGATCGAGATGCCTGTTTCAGTCCATAAATGGACCGATTCAGTTTGCAAACCTTTTTCTCCTGACTTTGGGCTATAAATCCCTCGGGCTACACCATATAAATGGTCTCCTCAAGATTACCATTCAGAAAGGCAGTCTTGACATCCATTTACCATATTTCATAGTCATAATATGAGGCAATGGATAGGAGGATTCGGATAGACTTAAGCATGCCAAAGGTGAAAAAGTCTCCTCATAGTCAAATCCCTCCACCTGGGTATAACTCTTTGCCACAAGTCTAGCCTTGAAGGTTTGCACCTTCTTATCAGCACCCCGTTTCCTCTTGTAGATCCATTTGTAAGCTATAGGTGTAACCCCATCAGGTTGATCTATAAGATCCCATATTGAGTCGATGTACATCGACTCCATCTCGAGATCCATGGCTTTGACCCATTCATCTCTGTCAATATCCTTCATTGCCTTTTTATCAGACAACAGATCCTCAACCTCGCCATCAACTACCATAGCCAGGATTTCAGCTAAACCCATATAGCGAACAGGTGGGTTTGCAACCCTCCCACTACGTCGAGGTTCCCTAAACTCTTGAGATGGATTTGACCTACTAGATGAACTTCCATCAATAACTCTTGTTGATGTAGCAGGCTCTTCAACAACTCTTGTTGAAGTTTCAGTAGTGCCTTTGGAAAGTTCACTCAAAATTATTTTACTTCTCGGTTTGTGCTCCCTTATATGATCCTCCTCAAGGAAGATAGCATTTTTTTTACACAAATAACCTATTTTCTTTAGGATCATAAAAGTAACCTCCTTGTGTCCCTTTGGGGTAGCCTATAAATAGGCACGGCCTCGAACGTGGTTCCAATTTCTTAGGATTATCCTTAAGCACATGTGTGGGCAACCCCAGATGCGGAAGTGACGCAAACTAGCTTTACGCCCGTTCCATAACTCCAAAGGTATTCTAGCAACACTCTTGAAAGGAACAAAGTTGAGGATATAGGCTACAATCTCTATTGTAAAACCCCAAAACGAGTCCAGTAAGGAAGCATAACTCATCATCGACCGAACCATGTCCAATAGGGTTCTGTTTCTCCTCTCCGATACACCATTCTGCTGAGGTGTACCAAGTGCTGAGAGTTGGGAAACGATTCCATGTTCTATCATATAGTTCTGGAACTCAGAATCCAAAAAACTCTCCACCCCGATCTGATCGAAGTATTTTAATTCGTTTATCTAATGTGTTTTCAATCTCAGCCTTGAACTCTTTGAGCTTTTCAAAGGATTCTGACTTATGTTGCATCAAATAAATATACTCATACCTTGAGTAATCATCAGTAAAAATGATGAAATATTCATAATCTCCCCAGGCTCGCACATTCATTGAACCACATAGGTCTGAATGTACTAACCCTATAGGCACTTTGGCTGATAACCTTTTCCAGTAAAAGGTTTTTTTAGTCATCTTGCCTTCAAGGCATGACTTGCACACACATAAAGAATTTTCCTCTAACTCGTTTAGAAGTCCATTCTTCACCAATCTCTCAATCCTATTGAGATTAATGTACCCTAATCAAAGGTGTCAAAGCTAGTCATTTTCTTTAGGAGAAAGTTTAAGTGATTTATTTTGAGTTACGACATATTTAAACATCTCTATGTTATGAAGGAAATTTGTTGTTAACGGTCTTAGCACATACAAATTATTTCTAGTAAAGCTGAACATATCTCAACACAATCTTTAAGAATAAACACTTTATTCATTGAAAAGTTGAGGATGTATTTACATTCAAGCAGACACTTTATAGAAAATAAGTTCCTCTTTAATACAAGAACAACATATAGATCATGTAAAATGATAAACCTATTATGTAAAGTTAACTGGAGGCCTCCCATTGCTACAGCTGAGACAACGCGCCTGGTGCTTACTCACATCGTAATCTCTCCAGTCTCAAGCTGCCGACAGGATCTAATCCCCTTAAAAGAAGAACAAACATGATTAGTGGCCTCAGAGTCTATAATCCAGGCAGAATCATCATTCTTCACTAAATAAGTTTCCAGAACTAGTAAATCACATTTACCTTGTCTGCCATTGGCCTTAGTCTTCTTCCTCTCCTTGAGCCAACGTGGGCAGTTCCGCTTCCAGTGCACGTCCTGGTTGCAATGGAAACACTTTTCTTTTTCAACTGGCGTTGGTTGCCTACCCCGCTGTGTGACAGGTTGTGGGTTAGCTGGTGTCTTCCCCTTCCCCTTACTACCCTTCTTCTTCTTCCATTTGTTAGTGTTGGAAAGAGAAAGTGCAGACTTAGTTCCTGAGGTCGAATCTTTGTGGAACTTTTTAGATGATGAAGCAACATTTGCCTCATGAACTATCTTCTCCTTGCTTTTCAGGAAGGATTGGAACGTCTACAGCTTATTGAGGAGAGTTGTAAGGATGTAATTAACCCTATTCAGAATAGCGTTGCTTATGGAGTGTAGGAAGCTTTCTAGCAACATCTGCAGAGTAATGCTAACCTGGCTGCCCTCGTTGATGCGGGCCCCGTTCATCTCCACCACATTAAAGTGGACCATCATGTTCAGAACATGTTCTTGAAAAAATGTACCCTCCTTCATTTTGGAGTTGAAGATGCTTTTTAGAGCTTTATGCTTGAGCTGCCCGAACAGTTGTCCGAACATTCCCTTCAGGGACCCATGATCTCACATGTCGTGACCATGGGCTCATGCTTCTTGGCCAAGACATTGCTTATGCTGGCCAAGATGTAAGCTCGGGCCTTCTCGTTTGCCCGTGTCCATCACTCATATGCGTCTCGAACGTTTCAAGCAGCAATAGAAGCTGGAATAGGAGGACACTTCTCCATAAGGACGAACCAAAGATCATCAGTGATTAAAATAGTAAGTATTGAGTTTTTCCATCTAGCTAATCGTCGCCAGTTAATTTTTCAGTGGCTAATAATGCTAATGTCGTTGTTGCCCTAATTAAAAGTTTCTGAAACAAACATGAACAAACTTAATAAGTCTATGCATTACCACTTTTAACACCAATTTTAGGTTTTAACAAAATAGTTCTTATGTACCTTAAGTTAAAACATCTATTTTGCAATGATGCCCCAACAAGGCAGGACAAAAGTCACCGATAGGGTGATCAACTGTCCCTTCACTGGGATGAGACATTTTTAACCATTAGACAAAAACAACTCTTGTAACTGAATCTAACAGTCACCATTTTTCGGTCCAGAATATGTTAATATTTAACAATTCCGGTAAATGTAACCTCTCATTTTAGGCCCTAGAGTCCCGTTCTAATGCGAACCATAGGGAAAAAGTAGATTAGGACAAGAGACTAAAGCGACCTTATCCTATACATGAGATCAGATAAAGAGTTGTGCAAAACTGTCATCCTTTAAGGGGGTCATTCCCAGGGTGCCTTAAGACATTGCACAAAATGTTATCCAACCTAATGAGAGAGACCGAGGGATATGTTGTCACACGTCCCGTTCCCACTTACTATAAACATTCTCTTCTTCACCTATGTATTGACCTACCCAAACACCATCCTGTAGAAGGTCACTTCCAGAGTGCCTCGAGGCCGAGGATAGATCTCACGGTGTGAACTGTAGGGAGAAACATGTAGAGGTTTAAATGAAGTATCATATACTTTAAGTATCTCCCACTAAATGTTCTACTTAGGGATTCATTAACTTAGACAATTCAGCTACTAATTTTATCTAAGTGTTAGTTTAATTTCCTCAAAAAAACAACTTTTGCTTTTGATAATTAAACAAGTTCGAATCAAGTCTCATTAAACACTTTAATAGACCATCATCGAATTTGTATGCATGCATCAAATCTATCTAATTCACCTTTCCAGGTAGGTTCCAAGGTAAGGGTGTTCCGTTTCTGTCACCTTAAATACACCAGCCTAGACAGAACCCCCCTTAGACAAAAGTTCCCTTATAGATAGATTTGCTACATAATTAATCTTTTATTAGTCAATTTAATCCTATTAAACCGATTAAAAGATTAAACTTACGTTTCTAATCTCATTAGAACCGTGATTTTAGGTCTATCTCAATCAAATTTTAAAACTCTTTTAAACCCTAAATAAACCTAAGTTTGCATGCATGTCTTTCTTATTAATTTTAGTTCTAATTTCTAATATAACTCTTATAAAAGAAACAACCAAAATCATTTACATTGCTAAGCTAGACTAGGTATTTATAACTTTTATAAATTAACCTATGTGTCATGCTTCGTGCAATGTTCATTCATTACTATATATAACTCTTATGCAAAACGTAATGAACCAAGCATACATGCTTTCATACACCTTTATAGAACACTTATAATATAAAGATGATGCATGAATATACCTAATGCATGCATAAATATAACTCTTATATTATACGATGCATGAGCATGCTTTAAAGTAATTTAGTCATGCAAGCTACTATATCATAACTCTTACAATATAGAGATGATGCATGACAATTGCATAACCTACGGTGAGTTTTAAAATCTATATGGCATACTTTAACATATATAAAAAAAACAAACATACATCATATGTACATTCATAAAGAATCAGTGGACCAGGATGATTAACCTAAAAAAACCAGAAAAAATAAAGCTATCTATTACAAATTTAACGAGCCAACCGGTTCAAACAGGCGAACTGGGTCTTGAACCGCCCGGGTGAAGCATTGTTCTAGTGATTGTATAACAGCTCCGTGTGATCGTCTAGTGATGCTGAACGAGAATAAATGATCGTATAGCATGGATCGCGTGCCTTTGACTATGCGATAAAGCATGAAGACCACACGATCGTGCAGCGCACATCATGTAACACACGCCTAAACGATCGTATAGACGACTACAATGCGGTGAAGCATGATCGTCTAAACAATCATAGAGCTAGTTCCAAGTATCGTATACTAAGTGATCGAGTAGCCAAGGACTATGCAATGAAGCATGTTGGCTGACTCAATCGTTTAGTGCGCACGCCTACCATGCGACGAGAATTAAAACCTCGACGATCGTTTACCTCATCTTTTACGCGATCGAGTAGCCAACCTAACACGACCGAGTAAACACTTTACCCGATCGTTCAGCATCAGCCATATGATCGTTTAGCAAATACTACACGATCAGGTAGAACTTTTCTACATGATCGCATAGCTAAATCTAAACGATCGTTTAGCTCGGGTTACATGACATGACCAACTCTTGGTCTTCTTCCACGATTAGAACAGCATCTTCATGCGCTGAAGCTTCTTCACAAATGACTCTTACAGACTTAAACACTTTTAATACATACTCGATAGCATTGCATTATGCCTAAAAACACAAGGGCCCTTACAATTGAACTTGAAATGTAAAGAAAGGTTTAAATAACAGAGGCAACCATCCCAAAACATCCATCGACTCACATCCACGACTACATCTAACATTTAAACGTATTGCAGACTACATAAGGCCCATCATGACTGTAAATGTAATTCGATGCATCAATGAAATTTGGACTATCAGAACAACTTGGCTCTGATACCAATTGAAGGAACTCTTAACAAAGAGACCCGTGAGCGGAAGCAAGATCGTTCCAAACCTCATTATGATAGAACATACACATTTACAATCAAACAGTAATAGTTATGCAAAACTCTAAATTACAGCATGCTTCCAAAGGGAAAGTGCTAAGGTTCAAAAGAACTTCCCTTTGAAGAACTATTCTTCTTGTTCCCTCAAACTTACTACACGATCATTTACCAACATGAGTGAATCTACACTCGAACAGTAATATCCTCAGTAATCTCCTCAAACAAGAGCCAATCGACACTCGACCCTCGAACAGGAAACAGACACCACCAGCAGGTTACCTTGGTATTCTCGGTATGAGAATCCAAGAATTATGGGCTCTGTAGGATTTGGTAGAGTATAGGAGGAATTTGACATAGACGATCGAGTAAGTGGGAGATAGTTTTAGTCTATCGTATAGACAGTATACTCGATCGATTAGAAGACAAGTTACTATCATATAGAAAACTCTTACAAGACCATGTATGCTCTCAAGCTATCGTATAGCTTATGCTTTTGATCGTATGATTCTTAAAATCTTAATGATCGCATAGTGTAAAAATGAAAATGATTTTCATTTTAACCATCAGTCACCATAACTGATCAAAACTTCCCACTAAATTGGTTATGGGAGAAAAAACCAACCAATTATCCTATAATTGATTTAATTACAAATATAATCAACATATTCATAACCTATAGTTTTAATATCACATCTCATGCAATATATAAACCATAGTTCTTTTTCTCTCTTATAGCATTTAATAACAATTCCTCCAATCAATGTATCTAATACATTAAGTCAATTATATCTCATATAATTGATATAATGTAATTATATAATATATAATCAAATTTTCTCTTGTTAATTTGAACATTTCAAATTAAACCAAAAATCGATTCTCAACATGAATCCATTGAGCTACCAAGGGGATTTTATGAACCTATAGGTTGAAGCTCCAACAGTACGTGAATAACTGACTAAACTCTTTAATCACGATATCCACCATCCGTTAACTGTCAGGCATTCCACTAAAGACCGACAGTTTCACTATTCCCGCTACAGATATATTTCAATGTCTCCTGGATATAAACAATCAACAATACGATGACCCTTTATAAATCGCTTGTAAGAAAGTCGGACCAATTTATCGTTTTGCCCCTATACTTACATCTAACTCCTTAAGTACCACTAATTTCTCTAATGGACAATACATCATAGTCCTACTATGAGTAAATTCTTCTCGGGCCAAGAGAAGGTGTGGCGCCACATTGCTCAAGTCCCGGAATCAGCCCTTAAGAGTGCAATTTATCTACTTACCCCTAAATCGGGGAAGGAGTGAATTCTGTCTTATGTAGCTCAGTTCCCAGCTCCCCAATTAGACGAATCCTCAGAGTGTTAGGTTTGATTCGGCGATCTGGCCACTCGCACTCATACAAATCAAAGGATCGCCTTCATAGGCAGGAGTTCTCAACTCACTCAGGATTAAGGTCATGTTACCTATGGTCATCCTAGTGAAATGAAAGTCTCTGTCATGAATGGCGTTATATAACGAGTGAACATTTCGTAGTCCAGTCTTATACAAACTCTTTTGTATAGATCATCCCCACTTGCATGTTTAATACATGAATGGTCAGGATCAGACCATTTGTAGTACTTTACAACACTTGTAACATCTACAAAGCAAGCCACACTCGTAATGTCAACAAAATAAAATTTCCCTCCTTTATCCATCTACTACAGACCATTTAGGTTATCACTTAAAGCATTATCCACTTATATGTCATCACATACATGCTTAAGTTACAATGACAACCAAGGATGTTAGTTTATTGATTTTTGGTTAATGCAACAAAATATCTCATATATCAAAAACTGTAGTGAAGAAAATATCTCATATTATTACATCACATAATGTTTGTTCATACAGGTGTTTACAAACTACTGGATCCAACGAGATTTAGGGCATCAACCCCAACAAAACGTTGTTACAATCTATTAGTCCCGACTCCCCCAATTGACTAGTCAACGATGAAGATCTTAGCTTTTTTTAAAAAAAAAGGAAGTGATGCATCTCGGATGCCGTTATTTGTAACAGTTATATCTCGCAAAAGTCATGGAGTACACACCGAGAATATGTACCAGCAGTGCAATCCAACGGATCAACCCATTCCAACTAGTCAAAAACTTTGGATATGCAACCATTCCAACATGTAATATTCTCACCATGTCTTCAATGGATGATTATATCGAGCCATGTAACTTGGGGGAGGATAAAAGTGAAGCTTGGTGTGGTCACAACAATGAACCCAAATGTACTTCTCAGTTCGATACTGGTCATGGATATGGACAATCTTCAGAACCACAAACTTCTCCAATACCTTACATTCATGTTTCAACCCCACCTGCTCCCGTCCCACTAGTTGTGATGCCTTCGGTTCAAATTCATTCCACCATTCCAACCAAACCATGTATAGATATACTTAGACCATCAAATGACTCATCATATGACGACCTCATCACAATACCTCATGATTGTCTGAATGACAAGGATATAAAGTTTGGTCATATTTTCTTTTTGAAATAGGACTTGTCAATTAAATTTTCAATACTTATAGTGAAAAAGAACTTTGACTACCATTTAAAAAAGTCAACGAAGAGTTTTCTAACTGTACGATGTTCAATGGAGGAATGCAAGTGGAGGGTTTGTGCAAAAAAAATTGAAAGAAAGTGATTCCTTCAAAGTGACGAAATAAGTGAACATACGTGTTCTCTTGAAATGAGAATTGGTAATCATCGACAAGCAAAAAGTTAGGTTACTTGACACTTAATCAAGTTCAAATACGAAAAAGTTGGTTGAACATACCGCCCGAGGGATATCATTGGAGTGAATATAAGTTACGAACGGACTTATCGCGTTAGAGAGTATGGATTAGTGTTTGCACGAGGGTCATCGGAAGGATCATATGTTATACTAAGGCATATGATAGGCACTTAAGCTTGCAAATTCAGGTACGATATTTAAGGTTGAAATAGAAGACAGACATTACTTTAAGTATGTATTGATGGCATTTGGTCGTGTATTAGGGGTTGAACTGCATCTGCCCAGTAATCGTTGTTGATGAGACACATCTATACGTGAAATATAAAGGTATATTGTTAATAGCAACCTGTATTGATGACAATAGCAACATATATCCTATCGCCTCTAGTATTGTAGATGGAGAGAACGGTGCATCATAGAATTAGTTCATGACTCATTTGAAGGCTTTGATAGGAGACATTCCGAATTTAATGATTATATCAAATCGTCACATCTCAATTGTGAAGGTTGTCTCAAGTATATTCCCTGATGCATTCCATGCCCTATGTATATACCATATTCGGATCAATTTGGTGGATAGATTAAAGAATAAGGACATGATTCCACACTTCTACCTAGTGGTGAAAGCTTATAGAATGTCTGAGTTTCAGATGTCTTGGGCTAACCTCCATCAATATCCCAGGGTGACGGTCTATCTTGGGGATATTGGATTACAATGGTGGCCAATGGATTATCAAGTCCATTGTAGGTATGACAAGATGACGACAAATATAGTAGAATGCCTCAATTGAGTGTTGAAAGATGCACGAGACCTACCAATCAAGCTATTGGAGCATATCCGTGAGTGGCTACCAGGTTGGTTCTATGTCTAACGTACACATACAATAGCATGCACCAGCATTGTAACTGATTATGCAATGAGTATTCTTAAGGAATATGAACTGATGTCTAGAACATCTCATGTTTTGCTGGTGGACATGCATATATATTAATGTGGACGATGGATATTTGGGGGCTTAGTTGATCTTCGTTCACGGATGTGTACTTGTATGGAGTTCAATTGCATGAAGAACCCATGCTCCCATGCAATATCTGTGGCAATCCTTAGAAACTTTAATGTTCAAATATTATGTGCAAAATGGTTTACAGTTGAATGTGTGCTTGCTGCTTATGCAGAACCGATCTTCCCTGTTGGACATAAACAAGAATGGAGTCGAAGATCAAATTTTGAAAACTTCGAACTTCTACCACCAAAAAAGGTACCAAGTGTGGGTCGGCGTTAAATTATTAGGACACCTTATATTGGAGAGGAACCACAACAAATCCATAGATGCACACGATGTGGTCAGAGAAGTATAACAAAAAAACATGCAGACAAACATTAATAATACCTGGCACTGACCCATCTAGGCTCCATGATATGTAATTTATGGGTGATCTTTTACTTGTCTATATGTGATCGTGTACTTATTTATGTGCAACTGTTTAGTTTTTTATGAACAATCGTTTAGTTACATGTGGACGACCGTTTAGTTATATATATACGATCGTCTAGTTATTTATAATCGATCATTTAGAATTATTTGCAATCGTTTATTCATGTTATTTTTTGTTCTTCATTGTATTTTTTTTTTTTTAATATTATTTGGTTCAGTATATATATAAATATATATAGTGTAAATTCAATTCAAAAAATTCAAGTATAGATTACCATATATATTGATTAGCTCACAATTGGGCAACGTATTGTTTCCTAAGCAATTCTATATTGTTATGATCTAAGCCACCCCTATTCATATCCATTAGAATGTATTTTGCAAACTTAGCACAAAAAATGCCACAACCAAGAAACTTGCCCTGTTGGAGAGTTGTCTTCGATCTTTTCACTTCCCATGGTCCGTACTTGAATTTTCTATGTCGCTTGTCATATCCGATGAAAATCAACATCGAAGGTATTGATCTGGCTACCAGCTAAATAAAACCATGAAGTATATTACTACATATGTATTTAGGCATGAAGTCAAATATATAGATAGTTCACGTTTCTAAATTGATGGCAAGCATGAACCAGTGTTGCTTGATGTTGATTGGCCCAAATATGAAGTCAACATCTATCCATGATGGTTTATATTCTTCGTGTTGTCCAAGCACATAGTCAATGAAGTAAGACGACTCTGTCCAAAACTTCATATGTGCTTCCTGATCCTACCCATCTGCCATTTTTCCATCTTCCATTTTCACACCTTCTGGTCGAAGTTTAGAAGCAATTTCTTCTGGTGACATTATTGCATTCTGGGGCAAAGCAATATGTAAATATAAAGTTGAATGAACATTTATTATGATGTGAAATTTTGCATACCTTGAAGCTGGAATCAACCACTGTGAATCGATATTTGCACAGATCAAGTCTCGACTGCAACTTATAATGCACGTGTATTAATAAGATAACCATATTCTGATCCAAACAAATACAAAATATATATATATATATATATATATATATATATATATATATATATATAAGTATAAATCAAATTTTCTAGACGATCGCTTAGGTTTTCTTAAACGATCGTTGAAGATTTACTACACGATCGTTCAAGCTTTTCTAAACGATCATTGACGATTGTCTTGGGAGAATGTTACCTTCCTTCCTAGTATGTTGAATGATATAACATCTAGGTGAATCTGTTACCTCCCTCAACAGAAAATGGTGAAAAAGTTGTCCATCAGTGAACCAAAGGTCGTTGTCCTAAACATTCTCATATGTTCTTCTGTCAACTTATTCTTAATAATCGATGCAGTTTTGTGGACTTGGCAAGAAATTGTAGCAGGGAAATATTTCTCAACAAGGACGGTCATCTTAGCAATATGTAACAAACGTATACATTACCACAATAAGTAAATGATCGCCTAAAATAACTATTGATCGCATAATAAAACTAGACAATCACATAATAAAAACTAACCGATCACATAACAAATGACTAAACGATTGGGTAACAGAAAATTAAACAATCGAATAACAAACAATTAAATGATTGCATAACAAATAACTAAACAATCGTATTACAAATACCTAAATGATCGCATTACAAATACCTAAACGATCGTGTAACAAACAACTAAACGATCGTATTACAAAGAACTAAACGATCGCGTAAACAAAACTAAACGATCGCACATCTTTATCTAAACGATCGTTTACGCGTCTCTATCCGATCTTTTAAAGAATACTAAATGTTGGTCTAGGATTATCTTAATGATCTCTTAAGAACGAATACACAATCATTTAACAAAATTTGAAAGATCATTTAACAAAATGTAGGTATGAACCTTTGCGAACCTTATACGACCGGCAAGAACCCTAAACGAATATCAACGTGCATTCAAAGAGAAGAGTCACATACCTTCCAGAGATTGACGGCAGTGGAAAATGTGTACAAACAACCGACAAGAAGAGGGTCAAATGCTCGGATGAAAATGGGAGATGACAAGAGAAAACGAGAGCCAAAATCGCACAGTGGGGTGAAAAAAATGGGGTGAACGATCCTTCATAAAGTGGTCTAAAGAGTTTTTAAAACTGAGAGTAAATTTTATATTTCACATGGACAAAAGGTTAATCATACATAAGTTTTTAGAAATAGATTATCCATAGAAAAGTTCTTTCTTTTTGGATTATTTTATGAAATTTTCCCCCTTTTTTTTTTCTTTTTGACATAAAACGAAAACAACCAGCATAATTGAAAGAAGTTTTGAGAAGCCCATAAACCCTTCTCCATCTCATATTTAGATCCTGCGGAAGATCTTCCACCCAAATCTCAGAATGTTGATGAAGAAAGCCCATGTTGCAGCCTTATGTGCTAGATCATTTGATTCTGCAACAAACAAACCTTCACGAATCGCCAAAGCCTCCAAGAAATAACAGAAAAATTGGTAATGTGAGCATAATTTCCCCCTTTTCATTTCGCAAAATAGCTGAAAATTAGTTGCAAAATCTGTATTCTTTTTTTTAATTGTTATAAATATTGGGGGAATATCCATATGAACCCTACGAACAGATGAAACTACTACACCTCTGTTGACTATTAAAAGTTTGAAAATGACAAATATAATCAAGAAGTTGTGAGATATCGCCAACACATAACAAAAACTCTCAATCTCTTCACTGGGCAAAATGGTAAAAAAAAAAAAAATAGAATAGTAAATCATCAAAATTCCTCACCTCCTTGGGCCAAGACATACAATAGAAAGAGGCAATGTTGTTTCCCAATTGGGCTAATCACTCTTCACAAGTTCCAAATACTCAAGATCAACGTTGGAGAGATGAAGAAATGGTTCAGAACTATTCTGCCAAATCCTCGGTACTCGAAACTCGATGCTCAACTGCTTGCTATTCGATCCTCGATCAGAATTCCCCTCTTCGTCTGACTAGTCTCTATTAAATCCTCGATGCAACTCGATGACAATAGAACTAATACTCGATCGTACTCAATGGTTCTTGAATGATACTCGATGCGACTCAAAGGTGAAAACGATGTACTCGGAGCTACTCAATAACGAAGAATCGATGCACGATTGACTCAATAATTTGATTACTCGATGCGATTTGAAATGTAAATGATTGGCATGCGATTGGCAGTAAAGAATTACTCGATTGAACAAGAAAGATAAGGGAAGAAGAAATAGACACAGTGTTTACGTGGTTCGGCAAGGTTGCCTACGTCCGCGGGAAGATGTGAATTCTTTTTTCTTAATGAAGATTACTTACAAATTTTGATGTTTGCAGAAAACTAAGAAAATGATAATCACTCTGTAATTTGAATTTGAAATCAATGGTATTTATAAAAATATACCAGCTGGCCATTACAAATGTTAGTTATAAACAAACAGAAATATGGGGTATTTGAGTCAAAGTTTCTTCACCAACAATATCATTCCCTTTCCGCACAAGGTAATATGGCATTCTTAGTTTTCTTCTTATTTGTGCCTGTAATTTTTCGTTAATCTTCAAGATATGTGATCTCTAGGCTCCATTCACTCATTTTGTTCATTGAATAAACCCAATAATTTCTATTGAGGTTACCCATAAGATGAATTAGAATAAACAACTGTCATCATCTCGCTCTCATAAAAATATTGTTTTTTCTTTGTTTAGGATTCCACATTGGAAAAATCAAGAGGCATCACATTGTTATCAAGATATAGATGGGTTACACTTCTCATTATCAACATTACCGACCAATTGGTAATGGAAGAAGTAGCCCATCTATGTTATAAAGAGTGTGACATCACTTGATTTTTTCAACATGGAATTCTCAACATTCTTTTCTGTAACTTTTATTCTTCTTGTTGATAAAGTTTGTTGTTTTGTTATAAGCCAAGTATAAGTAAACCCAATATTTAACTGAATGTAGAAAGGACCCCTTCCCTGTGACTGGCCATGTCTTAGGTAAGTGGTAATTTTTTTCGGGTTCGAATTGACCAATAAATTCATTGGTGTTTACATATATGGAGCTATACTGTGTTAAATCATGGATTGTATAAGAATTAAGATGCATTATTCTCAAGTGCATACAATATCTCCATATTTTGTCTAATAAACCAAATTTAGGCTTGTGTTCACTCTTCATCGTGTCCTCACTATGCTCGCTGAAAGTTTATTCAAGAGTTTGAGTAACTTTTCAAATTTTGTAGGATCTAAATAACACATTAAATATTGTTTTTTCACCAACTCCATATACATTTTCATTTTGGAGCTTATTCATTGCTTATGTGCTCATCTTTTAAGCCTTTTTTCTGCTCAAGAAAATTTGTATTACATCAGCTTATTTCTAGTATGACTAACATTCGTTGTTTTGGGGTTCATTTGTTTCAAAATGTAAAAATATGTTATCCATTTTTCTGCTTCGTCCAGAGCTCTTGCGTACTTGAGCTTACCCTAGTTGCTAGCCACCATTGTCTACAAAAATCCAATTTTCCTAATGATCACAAAGAAATAACTATACTAATGAGCTGCCTTAATATCCTCCCTCAAGTCGATATCTGCAGGATCTACTGCACACAATTAGTTCTTAAAAGGAGCAAATGAATGTACAAACTTAGGCTTGGTAAAGATGTCAGCAACTTCCGCTGAAGTAGGAAGGTGTCGGACTGAAATTGTCTGTTGAATTGGAGTAGTAAATCTCTGACAAAATAAATGTCAAATTTTGTAGGATCTGAATGATGCATCAAAGATTATTTTTTCACCATCTCCTTGTACATTTCATTGTGGAGCTTGTTCAATGCTTTTTTGCTCATCTTATAAGCCTCTTTTCTGCTCAAGGAAATATTTAGTATGACTCGACATTCGTTTTCCTGACGTATAGTTCATTTGTTTCAAAATATAAAATATGTTATCCATTTTTCAGCTTCATAAAGAGCTCTTACATACTTGAGCCTGTCCTAGTCACTAGCCAAGCCACCATTGTGGCTTATATACAGAAATCTAATTTTCCTACTGTTGTTTAAAGATCATTTATTTGGCTTGTTCTCCACAAGTGTTGATCATGTTCGTTGCTTCACAGGTAATGGACATGGCCTGCCACCGGTAATGATATATCCAATGGACATTGATGATATCGCAAAGGTCTCCTTGCCTGTTTTTGGATTGGCTTCTTATAAGCTGAAAGGATCGATATGGGGGCAAAATGGCATCAACGAGCATCAAACGGCAAATTCTCTCATGCAGGCAGCAGATAAGTGGCTGAGGAGCCTTCAGGTCATTCAACCTGATTTTCAGTTCTTTGCATCACATGGGACATATTGGAGATGACAGGAGATGACTCAAGATATGTGTCTTCCTCAATGCTGCCCACTCAAACTACCAAAATAACGAACTGATGCCCTTATCGACTATTCGACCTGCCCTCAATACTGGTAAAGATACATTTTGATTTTGGTTGGTTTCTTCTTTCTGGGAATACATTTCATGGAAGCACTTGAGAAAAAAAGTTCACAGCAACTTGTTAGAAACATGTGTAAAATGGGGGAGGAGAGTAATAAAACTGTGAAATGGGAGTAGTAGCAGAACAGAGCTCATGTGAAGTGGAATTTTGAAGGGCAAAAGCACTATGGAAATTGAGAACTGATGGCAATCAAGATGGTTGTCTATCATTTTACACTGTCCTGGAAACTTGTTAGAAACATGTGTAAAATGGGGAGGAGATAATAAAACTGTGAAATGGGAGTAGTAGCAGAACAGGGCTCATGTGAAGTGGAATTTTGAGGGGCAAAAGCAATATGGAAATTGGAAACTTGTGAGAATTCATTCTCTATTTCTACACTCCAATAAAGTTTAGAGTCATTGTTTGTCTTGTTTTGTGAACTTCAAGAAGTACAGATTTCTATGTATATTGCATATGTTTTATGTTGGGTATCTTTTTTAGATTCACACGAGTATAGGTGAGAAAGATGAGATGGAATTCTATATTGAAAGGAAAAATATTATCTTTGTAGTACTTTATATTTTCGAATATGCATCATTCTGGATTGAACAGGAACAATATTCCCTCCCATCCAACATTGGTAGAAGTTGCACCATTTAAAATATTCAGAAGGGAGTGAGGGAATGGAGAATCAGTGCCCTTTTCCCCCCTTGATTGATGTCAAACCTTCTGGGAATAATATTCTATTTGTGACATTGGATCCCTAAGAAACTTGTTAGGAACCATTATGGATGAAATGGCAAATATGAATCATCCCAATATTATATCCTCGCCATTCGTGTCATTATAAATAATTATATTGAGGTTAAAGTGGAATTAGTGCAATAACTGTAAAATCCATTATGTAAAGTTGTTTGTGGAGCATTAATGGCACTAACCAATTAAGGAGTATTTATCTTTTTTATATAATTAATGGTAGGACGGACTTATACTCTTGTGAAAATGAAAGGAAAAAAAAACTATGATCTCAACCTAATTGTTTTTATTTAATTATGTAGGTCGAAGATCCAATATTTAAAAATTGGGTCAAGAGTGATTGAAAAAGTGGAAACAAGATTGAATATAATTTGATTGAGATGAGAAAATTCGAAATCTTTATTGACGTCTTGTCTTGAAGAGGACTCGAACCTCTACGATGTTAGTGATCTTGGCTCAGTGAGTCCTTTTTTCCATGATGAATTATTGGCACCAGTCCTCCATTTTGTCTCTGAGATCCAGGAGAAAAGGGACTCAGCTGATCATTCAGATAGCTGGGGTAAATCCTTGATAGCTGGGGTAAATCCTTGAGAGGTATCAGAAAGGAATTGGAATGGAGTAATATCGATTCATACATATACAGAAGAAAAACTACTCTTGTCAAGAAACATGTACTAAATTGTATGTGCGATTCGTTTAGACCATGGATTGATGGAAATAGTTGTGGAAGTGAAATTTTTCGTATAAGAACTAGCACAGATGGAAGTTTCCTAAAATGTTTGTGTAGAAAAGACAGGATGGCTAATCCACAATGTTTGTGTAGAAGACTTTAAGCGAAAAGGTACAGTAGAGAAGAAATAACTAAACCAGAGACCTTGGTAATAGGTAATTGAGTAGAAGAAATGAAACTAGTATTGGAAGGAGCCTTAACTAAAGATAATGATACAGACCTTCATGAAGATATCCTTGAAGTAAATATTTTCCAGTTTCTTGAGACTTCATAAGACAGATATCAGAATGAAATTCACTTGGCTGTCACTGAATGAAGGATATTCAAACCCATTCTATTGCCAACATGCACTTGTTCTCCACCATTATAATTGGTACAGAGGGAAATATTAACAAGATTATTAGTTACATGATTTGTGAAGCTCCAGAGTCTGGATACCAACCACTTGAATCAGAATTCTATGATGTTCAAGTCATATATGCTTGAAATTAGGAGGTGTATTACCAGTAATCTGCTTCTGAAAATTTGGATCATATAGAGAATAACACTTTATGGCTGCGTGACCAAATTTATTCCAAATTCGACACCAAATCTACTACAGAATTTCTTTCTAATCTGTTTCCATGAGTCATGAACAAACACAGGATCAATTAAGGCGTCCTCATAACAGTTACAGCAAATTGTTTTTAATGCTCAAAAGTGAAGTCAAAGAAACAAAGGGTTGAGGAATGATACTACATTTAGAAAGGATGCTCATGTTTCAAAGTATATATAATAACCTTTTCTTTTTTTTTTACAAGGTATATAGTAACCTTTTAGAATAAGTATATATATACTTTGAAACATGAGCATCCTTTCTAAATGTAGTATCATTCCTCAACCCTTTGTTTCTTTGACTTCACTTTTGAGCATTAAAAACAATTTGCTGTAACTGTTATGAGGACGCCTTAATTGATCCTGTGTTTGTTCATGACTCATGGAAACAGATTAGAAAGAAATTCTGTAGTAGATTTGGTGTCGAATTTGGAATAAATTTGGTCACGCAGCCATAAAGTGTTATTCTCTATATGATCCAAATTTTCAGAAGCAGATTACTGGTAATACACCTCCTAATTTCAAGCATATATGACTTGAACATCATAGAATTCTGATTCAAGTGGTTGGTATCCAGACTCTGGAGCTTCACAAATCATGTAACTAATAATCTTGTTAATATTTCCCTCTGTACCAATTATAATGGTGGAGAACAAGTGCATGTTGGCAATAGAATGGGTTTGAATATCCTTCATTCAGTGACAGCCAAGTGAATTTCATTCTGATATCTGTCTTATGAAGTCTCAAGAAACTGGAAAATATTTACTTCAAGGATATCTTCATGAAGGTCTGTATCATTATCTTTAGTTAAGGCTCCTTCCAATACTAGTTTCATTTCTTCTACTCAATTACCTATTACCAAGGTCTCTGGTTTAGTTATTTCTTCTCTACTGTACCTTTTCGCTTAAAGTCTTCTACACAAACATTGTGGATTAGCCATCCTGTCTTTTCTACACAAACATTTTAGGAAACTTCCATCTGTGCTAGTTCTTATACGAAAAATTTCACTTCCACAACTATTTCCATCAATCCATGGTCTAAACGAATCGCACATACAATTTAGTACATGTTTCTTGACAAGAGTAGTTTTTCTTCTGTATATGTATGAATCGATATTACTCCATTCCAATTCCTTTCTGATACCTCTCAAGGATTTACCCCAGCTATCTGAATGATCAGCTGAGTCCCTTTTCTCCTGGATCTCAGAGACAAAATGGAGGACTGGTGCCAATAATTCATCATGGAAAAAAGGACTCACTGAGCCAAGATCACTAACATCGTAGAGGTTCGAGTCCTCTTCAAGACAAGACGTCAATAAAGATTTCGAATTTTCTCATCTCAATCAAATTATATTCAATCTTGTTTCCACTTTTTCAATCACTCTTGACCCAATTTTTAAATATTGGATCTTCGACCTACATAATTAAATAAAAACAATTAGGTTGAGATCATAGTTTTTTTTTCCTTTCATTTTCACAAGAGTATAAGTCCGTCCTACCATTAATTATATAAAAAAGATAAATACTCCTTAATTGGTTAGTGCCATTAATGCTCCACAAACAACTTTACATAATGGATTTTACAGTTATTGCACTAATTCCACTTTAACCTCAATATAATTATTTATAATGACACGAATGGCGAGGATATAATATTGGGATGATTCATATTTGCCATTTCATCCATAATGGTTCCTAACAAGTTTCTTAGGGATCCAATGTCACAAATAGAATATTATTCCCAGAAGGTTTGACATCAATCAAGGGGGGAAAAGGGCACTGATTCTCCATTCCCTCACTCCCTTCTGAATATTTTAAATGGTGCAACTTCTACCAATGTTGGATGGGAGGGAATATTGTTCCTGTTCAATCCAGAATGATGCATATTCGAAAATATAAAGTACTACAAAGATAATATTTTTCCTTTCAATATAGAATTCCATCTCATCTTTCTCACCTATACTCGTGTGAATCTAAAAAAGATACCCAACATAAAACATATGCAATATACATAGAAATCTGTACTTCTTGAAGTTCACAAAACAAGACAAACAATGACTCTAAACTTTATTGGAGTGTAGAAATAGAGAATGAATTCTCACAAGTTTCCAATTTCCATATTGCTTTTGCCCCTCAAAATTCCACTTCACATGAGCCCTGTTCTGCTACTACTCCCATTTCACAGTTTTATTATCTCCTCCCCATTTTACACATGTTTCTAACAAGTTTCCAGGACAGTGTAAAATGATAGACAACCATCTTGATTGCCATCAGTTCTCAATTTCCATAGTGCTTTTGCCCTTCAAAATTCCACTTCACATGAGCTCTGTTCTGCTACTACTCCCATTTCACAGTTTTATTACTCTCCTCCCCCATTTTACACATGTTTCTAACAAGTTGCTGTGAACTTTTTTTCTCAAGTGCTTCCATGAAATGTATTCCCAGAAAGAAGAAACCAACCAAAATCAAAATGTATCTTTACCAGTATTGAGGCAGGTCGAATAGTCGATAAGGGCATCAGTTCGTTATTTTGGTAGTTTGAGTGGGCAGCATTGAGGAAGACACATATCTTGAGTCATCTCCTGTCATCTCCAATATGTCCCATGTGATGCAAAGAACTGAAAATCAGGTTGAATGACCTGAAGGCTCCTCAGCCACTTATCTGCTGCCTGCATGAGAGAATTTGCCGTTTGATGCTCGTTGATGCCATTTTGCCCCCATATCGATCCTTTCAGCTTATAAGAAGCCAATCCAAAAACAGGCAAGGAGACCTTTGCGATATCATCAATGTCCTTTGGATATATCATTACCGGTGGCAGGCCATGTCCATTACCTGTGAAGCAATAAACACGATCAACACTTATGGAGAACAAGCCAAATAAATGGTCTTTAAACAACAGTAGGAAAATTAGATTTCTGTAGATAAGCCACAATGGTGGCTTGGCTAGTGACTAGGACAGGTTCAAGTATGCAAGAGCTCTTTATGAAGCTGAAAAATGGATAACATATTTTATATTTTGAAACAAATGAACTATACGTCAGAAAAACGAATGTTGAGTCATACTAAATATTTCCTTGAGCAGAAAAGAGGCTTATAAGATGAGCAAAAAAGCAATGAACAAGCTCCATAATGAAATGTACAAGGAGATGGTGAAAAAATAATCTTTGATGCATCATTCAGATCCTACAAAATTTGACATTTATTTTGTCAGAGATTTACTACTCCAATTGAACAGACAATTTCAGTCCGACACCTTCCTACTTCAGCGCAAGTTGCTGACATCTTTACCAAGCCTCTGTCAGCACATTCATTTGTTCCTTTAAGAACTAAATTGTGTGCAGTAGATGCTGCAGACATCAGCCAGCTTGAGTCAGGATATTAAGACGGCTCATTAATGTAGTTATTTCTCTGTAATCAGTAGGAAAATTGGATTTTTGTAGACAATGGTGGCTAGTTACTAGGATAGGCTCAAGTACGTAAGAGCTCTAGATAAAGCAGAAAAATGGATAATATATTTTATATTTTGAAACAAATGAGCTATACGCCAGAACAGTGAACGTTGATTCATACTAGAAATAAGCTGACGTAATAAAAATTTTCTTGAGGAGAAAAGAGGCTTAAAAGATGAGCACAAAAGCAATGAATAAGCTGCAAGATGAAAATGTACAAGGAGTCGGAGAAAAAATAATATTTGATGTGTATTCAGATCCTACAAAATTTGAAATGTTACTCAAACTCTTGAATAAACTTTCAGCAAGCGTGGTGAGGACACGATGAAGAATGAACACAAGCCTAAATTTGGTTTATTAGACAAAATATGGAGATATTGTATGCACATGAGAATAATGCATCTTAACTCTTACACAATCCATGATTTAACACAATATAGCTCTATATATGTAAACACCAACGAATTTATTGGTCAGTTCAAACCCAAAAAGAATTAAAACTTACCTCTGACATGGCCAGTCACAGGAAAGGTTCCTTCTTTCAACAATCAGTTAAATATGGGTTGACTTATATTTGGCTAATAACAACAAGCTTTATCAATAAGAAGGATAAAAGTTACAGAAAAGAAAAAACAACATTTTTATGAGAGCGAGATGTCGGAAGATCTATGACAACGATTGCTTGTTCTAATTCATCTTATGGTAACCTCAGATTTAATGGGTTTATTCAGTCGACAAAATGTGTGAATGGAGCCTAGAGACATATCTTGATTACCGCAGGCACAGGCCAGTAGAAAAATAAGAATGCCGAATTACCTGATGTGGAAAGGGAATGATATGTTAAAAAGCAAGCATCCAAATCTTTTAATGTCGGCCCAGTGGGTATACGGTAAATAGGATACCTACAATTCCAGGAGAGGAAATGAATAGCATGTTTTATAAAACTAGTAATAACATTCAATCTGCAAATACTTACCATGCTACAGAGACCCAACTGGCTGACAGGATATCACAACTTCTTAAAGTTTTCAAACCAGGAAATTGGTAAGCAAGTTCAAATATCTGTCATAACATAAACAATATTAGTAAACTAATACAGTTCTCAAAATAGCAAAACAACAATATAACTACCAAATGAACCAATAAGAAACCAACTAACTTTATCAGCCAACGGTACACGTTGATAAGGAAGATCTTGCTCAAGAAACTGAAAGAGCAAACCACTCCGAGGATATCCTGCATCCCCATCATCACTTGAAAAACCTTTTTGTATCGTTCTATGTTCATCGGTTAAAGACGTCTTTCTCATTTTCAGAGTGTTTTCACAAGCTAAATGGTGATGAGCCCACTGTTCACTAGAAAAGTTACAGATTTTTCCAAACTCATAGTCAATGCTTCCATTGCTGCTTGTATCTCTAGAAGAGTCAAGATCACTGTCCTCACTAACCAGCCTACCAATATAAAGAAACATTTAAAAAAAAAAAAAAAAAAAAAAAACCCACATTAGAGTAGAATAGACATCTTGGTAAAATAAACGTCACATTCACAGTAAGTTAAAAACAGATAAGAAGAATTCAAGTACTAATATGGATCAACATATCCCACACAAAAATCAAGTACCTGAAGTTAGAATCTGATCTCATTGCAGAAGCTTCACCATATATCTGGATACCAGACAAATATGGAACGTAATATTGAATAACAGAGTCACCTCCATTAAGTACTAAAGGAACTCCAGCGCCATATGCACTCCACTCCTTGAAAGACTCCCACAGATCATTCAGAATGAAATAAGGTTGAAACTCAATATCACAAGTCCTCCAATCCCTCATAGTTGTCTGGAAAGAAGACAATATCACAAATTCAAACCTCCCAAAAAAAACAAAAGAAAACAAAAACAAAAACAAGAACTCTCAGAAGTGATCATTTACTTAGAGGTCTAAAACTGGTAAATGCAGAAATTAGCCAAGAAAGCCATTAAAGGGCCACAAGAAACCGAAGCCGTAATAAGATTATGATCCTAGTTTGGTTATGAACTCAAATTTCATCAGCAACCAATCAAGCTTATATGTAATCAACTTTTCTTTGATTCTAAACATTTACCTTAGAGAAGTTCTGCGCTGGGTCATTTACTTAGAGGTCTAAAACTCGTAAACGCAGAAAAGAGCCAAGAAAGCCGTTAAAGGGCCATAAGAAACCGAACCCAAAATAGGATTACGATCCTAATTTGGTTATTAACTCAAATTTTATCAGCAACCAATAAAGCTTATATGTAATCAACTTTCTTTGATTTTAAACATTTACCTTAGAGAAATACTGCGCTGGAACTGAAGGCCTGGTAGCCTCCAAGAATCTCTCTAAGTTGCTCTTAGACTGAGGAGTCAATTGCTTAGAAGGCTTTATAGTAGAAGCCAAAACTTTACACGATGGGCTCTCAGTTTCATCGGTCTTGGTAGGTCTTCTTGATGGCTTTTGCTGATTATAATTCTTCCTTGCCCTTATCGGAATATAAAACCGATCCTCGCCTTTGATTCCCCCAAACTGCAACTCAGTTCCCAACATTTCTTACCCAAAAGAAGAATCCTCCGTTTCGTATCGATGGAAAACGGAGGAAACTACACAGATTATAATGGGGAAACCCCAAATTTCTCAAAAATGGGAAAAAAGAACTCAACCCACCAGAACAAAAGAAGATTATATCGATTTCTTTAAACTCCCTCAAGTAGTACGGAGCCGATGAAAATGGCGTTTACAAGAAAAGGGTCGCAAATTCTTCAAACTCAGCTTCCTTCTTGGAAAACAAGACTCGAAATCTTGTCTCAAGAACACTGAATTGAATGAAGATTGTTGACAATACAATACCAGATCAAAGAGAACCCAAAAATAACAGAGGATTTTCAAATCGATTGAATGAAGAAGAGAAGTGAAAATCGATTCATAAAACTTCGTAGAAAAGATTTGAAGAATGCACACAATGAATGACCCAAATGCGTTTTGTGTGAATTAAGAAACCAGACGAGACGGAAGGTGCAGAAAGATAGAGAGAGAGAGGAAGAAGCTTGAACCAGAGAGTGTGTGTTATAAACTTATAAAAGAAGATGATGACATAATAAATAGATAAAGCAAAAATCGTAGGGGTTAAATTCAAGAATAATGTTATTTTTAAAAGTAATGATAAAAATGAGACATAAATTTCAAAATGTAATATCGAAGGCAATGGTATTGAAAAAAAATAAGCAATCCACGTGGACTTGGTCAAAGGACCAAACTCGTGGACCGATTTTTTTTTTTCGATTTTGATTGTTTTTTTTTTAACTTTTAACTAATAATTTTGCTTTTTAGTATAAAAAATAGTATCTCATGATAAAATGTAATTTTATTAGTTCTTTAATTTCAAAATAGAAGTTTATATGAAGTTAAAAGTTGAAATTACAAGTCACTCAGTTATCCATAGAGGTCGTCTTTGTGTGCCTCTAGATTATCTTCATCTTGTTGTTGTTGTCATCTATGACGCATACATCTTCGATCAGTATCAGCAATATTGAGTCGTCTTATCTATTGAATAATACTTTCTACATTTGCTAAGGTTTGGTCACACATTGAACCTAACTCTGGTAAATTGTGTTGTATATTGTTGTACATCTTGGATAAAATTATTCTGTACAATGAAAAAAATTAATACTAAATATCGTTCATATCATATATTTAGGAAATGTAAGATAATCCAACTCTTACCAAGCAATAATAGTAAGCGTCGTTAGGTGTGATAAATAGTCTCGTGATTGAATCGTACCAGAAAAAATAATCATTTGATACAGCTGGTCCATTTGTTATATCTCCCTGTGCACAGCGATTATGACGTGCACACTAGTATGATATATATTCCACGTGAATCCGACGTCAGTCTTGCTCATGCTTATCCCTCAAATTAATTTGGTTCACTCCAACCTAATTCCTCGTCGTTAATGGTAGTGAGAATGCTCTTATGTCTATCAAAAATCAAGCAAATATCATCTTATTGGGTGACATATTCATGTAATGCCTACAGAAACCATGACCAACCGGTTGAGTCCTCTCCTTCAAGAATAGCAAAAGCAAAGGAAAATATGTGTCGGTTTGCATAACGCGTTCCGTACAGATGAGTGTCATCAATTTGAATTAATGATCTATAATATTTAAACCCTTCTCCTGCATAATGGAAGGACCAGAAAACTCGACCAAAAATAGTCTTATCTGACACCTCAAATAGAAGAAAATACCAATCCGATTGTGTTCCAAAATTTTAGTGCACAACAACACTCAACCAATACGGAAACTCTGAATATAATTTCTCCTAATTACCAACAATCATTGTTTTTCTCTTGGCTTGCCACACTCGTCTATAATTAACATTATACCCATATTGTTTTTTAATTGCTTCTTGGAGTAAGGTCACATGAATCCCAAGATCAGTTCTAACCATATTTTGGATTTCAATAATAATCAAATTTGAATCAAGCTGTGAATGATCATGTGTCAATTATGAGTACAAACATGAATGCTCCCCTTCAAGTCTAGTAATTTCAAACATCCCATGAGTTTTATGCTGATATGTCTGTAACCTTCAATCACAACCATCCTTCCACTGTTTACATCTCACATACTAAATATCTTGGTTCAATTCTACTACGACAATCTCATAGTGTTCTGGCACGCAATATTTTTTAACAGCCAGTTGTAGATCTTCTTTAGTGTTAAATAACATTCCTTTTTGTATTACACTATAATTATCTATACATCTATTTCTTTTCTCCAATGTTGACCATCGTTCACAGGTTGAATTAGTAATGTCTCAATCTATTTGAGTGAACATCTCTGGTACCAACTCAATATCATGTTCTACACTTCTTTCGTTTCCAAATAATTCATCAAGTTCTACGTCAATATCACTATCCCCATCATTTCCAAATTCAAGAATGACTAAATCTTCAAGATGCATCGACATATATACTCAAATCCTTACAACTATTATAATTGACAAAAAGTATGTTAATACTAACAGCCCAATCCAAAAGGTTTGTTTTTTTCTTTTAAACAGTTCAAACAATATTTTAAACCGTCCAAATAGTCCAAATAGATCAAAACTCCAGACACTCCAAATATTATTTTTCGAGTCCAAACTTATAACATTGAAATAAAAAGATTAACTACAACCTAAATAATCAGTCCAACTTATAATATTAAACTACAAAAAAAACAAATAAATAAAACAATTCAAGTCCTACACAATAGATCAACTAAACTAGATCAAATAAAATAGTATATCTAAGAGTATAATATCATATATTGGGGAAAAAAAGGACAAAGTATTACCTACGATCGGCAGCGGAAAGGAGAGCAATGACGCTCGGTGGATGGCAGGTGATCATTAACGACAAACAATAGACAACAACGAACGACAGACGACAGCAGCAACGATAGACGATGACTGTAAGAGAGATGCAGAAAGGGAGAAAGTTTGAGATGGGGAAAAAATGAAAGGTCGTGGGGATTTTTGGGAACCACTAAATGGTGTACCTCGTACACGATTTAGGGTGGTTGTGAATCCCGTCCACGATTACCTGATGTCAACGTTGCATGCCTATACAAGTGGCAGTTTGCGTGTGCCAAGTCATTGTCGATTCACGTGCTTGGAAGGAAGTCGTGGAACTGGTCTATGATTTAGAGGTAATCGTGTATTAGGTCTACGATTACGAAATCCCATTTTTATCAATACTTTCAATCTAATCTTATTTTTGTTAAAAATTAATAAAATAACATCATTTAAAAAAAAACCAAGTTGTAGAAATTCTATTTAATTAATTTAATCAAACTTTGGGGATCTTGCCAACAAGAATGTAGTTTAATAGGCATAGTGCTTGTACTATCATCCTCGAAGTTTGAGGTTTAATTCTCTCACCCCACACTTTAATTATAATACTTAAAAAAAAAAAAAAAAAAAAAAATCTTTGATGGTTCTTTTGTTAGAAATGCTTACTCGGTTGGGTAAATATGGAAATGATGAATACTTTTTGGGCAAAAACGTAAATAGGTTTGAATGGCGATTAGTGAGCTCATCCGTTCGTGAACTCAGTGAAGCTTTGCGTCATGTTGGCACGTGACAATGTGGTAGGTAGGCCACGTGCTATGCACGAGTAGGTAAGACACGTGTAAATTGTCAAAAAATAGACTTTGAATTTTTCGTGGAGAAATATTTCATTTTTTCTTAAGCATAATTCTATATAAATTCAATTACGGAAATAAGACCACCTAATATTCTTTCCCAAAATACTAATGATAAATTTAATTTTCAATTTAAGTATTACTTAGTAAATAATTTATTTGTACTACAAAAGTAAATAATATATTTTAAATATATTCCTTTTTTAAAAAATTACGTAGATGAAATTAAAAAAAAAATGAAATTACCAATGGAGAAGTATTAATATTTAATCACTTGAACTGTATTATAAGAGATATCGATGGATAACCAATTAAATAATATTGAATAATTTTAAGATAAACTTATTTGGACATCAAATTAAATAAGTTAAATTACTCTTTCACTCCGTATATTGTTTAAAGAAAATAATAATCTGATACTAATCATTATGAATTAACGGTAAGATCTGAAAGCTTAATATGATCATTTTATAATTTTTAATATAAAAAAAATCAATTTATCATCTAAAGTCAATAGTTTGATTCTGCATCTTAAATTAAAATTATGAAACATTAAATGAAAATTATATTTTTTTTTTTTTAAAAAAAAAGAAGGTACTAAATTTTAAAAAGCAACAAAATTTGAAGATCAGTGACTACTTTAGCAAATAATAAACATGAAATATAATTTTAACAAACTTTTGTCTTAAGTTCAATTATTGTATAGAGTGCAGATATTGACCTCTAAAATTATGTTTTATACTTCTATCTTTCTATTAAGTTATGCTCTAATAAATGAATTTAATAAACTAAACAATATTTACAATTGACTATACTTGGAAAGTCTATAATAATATGTTCAGTTGGATTTTCATTTTCACCAACAATGGAAATGGCTAAAATGTTGTTTTTCTTTTTTTTTTTCTCCTGTAGATTTAAAAGTATAATGAATTGTTTTCCAACGGTACGATGATAATATGAAAATGGCTTTATTGATACAAAACGAAGCTTAGGTAGGACGATTACATAAAAACTTTAGGACAATATATAATGTCTAAAATGTGTTGGATTAATAAATTTACATATATTTGTTCAAATATACATACACTATACACCTCAACATATAATAGAGCATACACAATCGAAGAAAAATTAGGTAGAAATAATATAAGTTTGAACCTTATTTAGTCTTTCGATCTCTATACATGTTTTTAAATTTTAAAAAATAACTTAATACTTTTTCATAAAACATCAGTTTATCCAATATTTTTTTAGTAGCACAATTATGGGGATAGAAATCAAATCTCTAGAGAATAAGACCATGTCAATTATCATTGTACTAAGTTTCAGTTCTTAATTTCTAAATATGCATTCTAAATTTATGTCTACAATGATATGTTTAAAATATATATTTAAACGTTGAAATCAAAATAAATTTAAATGCATACTTAATTAAGGGCTTAGCAAATAGCAACAATAATTTGTTGTTTGGTCTTCTCTATCTTTCAGTACTAAAAATATAAAATTCAATAAATTTAAGGATCAAAATAAAATATTTTATAAAGGTAAGGGTTGAAAGTGAAATTTAACCTAATATTACACTATCTCTAGCTTTTATTGGATCTTCTCTTTTTTTTAGTACAAAGGGGGGAAAAAAGCAGCTTAGAATTTGCTGCTGACTTACAATAGAATGCAATTAGCCAGAAAGTACCGTCTCTCTCTTTACATTGTATTTTAATTAAAATAAGTGGATGAATTTAAAAAAATATGAAGGAAAAGTAAAAATTATCATATTAATCTAAGTAGGTGTTTGGATTGATTTTAAAGTGTTTAAATAAATGTTTCTAAGAAAAAAGATTGTTTATAAATACTTAAAAGGTCAATTCAAATTCAAATGCTTATTTAAGTTGATGTGAAATTTTAATTTAATTTTTTCCTAAAACATTATTATGTCGAGGTTGAATTATTTGACAATGGAACCCATTTTGAGTTGGAATTGATTTTATTACAGACCCGAAACGACACACCAATTTGGACCATTCATTTGCCCAATGCTTTTGGTTGCCATTTCGGGAAAATGGCTTTTTCCCTTCGGATTCGTCAAAAATGATGGCATTATTATAATTTCAACTTCTCAATATTTATTCATATACTTTAAATCTTACTTTTAATAATATGCAAATAAATGATTAAAAAATTATAGACGTATTTTTTTAAAAGGAAAATTAAAACCGAAATTGTTATATCAAATCCAACTTTATTTATTTTTTTATTTTTAAAAAGTATGTGGGTTCTATCCCTTACAAGAAAATTGACCTATTTTGACTTTTTTTTTTTTCCGAAGGTTATAAAAATCCTTTGAGAAAGATTTACATTTATTGAAGCTATTGAAAAATATGTATTTTTTATCGAATGTTAATTGAAACTTTTGAAAAAAAAATATATTTATCGAAGATATTAAGAAAACTTCTGAAAAAAATATATTTATCAAAGGATATTAAAATCCTTTGAAAACTGTATCATCCCTTATTGAAGGATTTTAAAAAACCTTTGGAAAATGTATATTTTAACAAAATGTATGCAAGCTTTTATCAAAGTTCATTACACACATTTGAAATAGATATACATTTAGTAAAGGATTTTCAATACATTTGAAAATTATACTATTCTTAATTGAAGGTTTTTAAAAAATCTTTAAATAAATATCTATTTTTTATTGAAGGTTATTAAACAACTTTGAAATAAATTTACATTTATTAAAGCATTTTAAGAACCTTGAAAAAAAAATTTATCAAAAGTTTTTTATAAAACCTTTGACAAATATTACTTTTTTCGGAGGTTTTAAATCCTTCGGGAAAAAGAATCCACGTATTATCCTTTATCGAAAGTTTTTAAAAATATTTTAAGAAAATACTACTATAAAATGTATTAAAAATATTTCAAAAGATAATATTCATAAGATAGTATTAAACTTTATCGAAGGTATTTCTATCTTTGAAAAAATACTTTTATCAAAGGTTATTAAAAACATTTGAAAAAATATATATATATATATATATATTGACCGAAATTTTAAAAGTTAAAATTAAAGATATATATTTATATGCATTTTAAAAAACTTTTGAAAAAATATATTCTTAATAAAATTATGAAAATATTTTTGAAAATATAATATTTATTAATCAAGCTTTATCAAATGTGTTTAAAAAACCTATAAAAATACTTACTTTTATCGAAGGTTATTATAAGCCTTTGGGGAAAAAAAAATGTGCATTTTTCGAAAAAAAATAACTAAAACCTTTAAAAAAAATCATGTTTTTTTTTTAATAATTTAGAAAAGGAAAAAAATCCTTCTATAGGGCTTAGGATCGTGAAGCTACTTATCTCCCTTTTGCCATCTCCTCCGTCGTCTCCTTCGCTATCTCCTCTGCTATGTTCATTCTGTGATAGAGACTCTGTCACGTCAACTACCAAAAAAGGGTAAAAAAAACACATCAGTTGGAGAATGTCATGTCACTGAGGTGAATCATGAAGGAGTATTCCCTTGGTGCTCTAGAATTCTGTTAGGAATGGGTAATAACAAAGAAATATTCTTTCTCTATGTATTGGACCATGTGTCCTCATACCATTAGTCATTCGTTAAATAATTTTTTAATTCTTTGTATTCCTCAAATAGGGAATAATGTATAAATTGGGCAGGTTTCCCCTTTCCAAAGCAAGTCGTTGAATACGAAGAGGCAAGTGATACAATTCTCTCTCCATCGTTTAGTTTTTCTAGTCCTATCGTGTTCAACGAAGAGGTAAACGATTCAATACTCTCGCTATTGCTTAGCTCCCAAACTCCATCGTGTACAACGAAAAGGTAAACGATTGACTCTATCGCTTAGCTTCTGACTCTATAGTGTACAACGAAGAGGTAAACGATTCAATACCCTCACTATTGTTTAGCTCCCGACTCCATCGTGTACAACGAAGAGGTAAACGATTCAATACATTTTCAGTCGTTTAGGGTCCTGACTCTATCGTGTACAACGAAGAGGTAAACGATACCAATCCTTTCCGTTTTTAATTTCCTAACTTGGTATCAGAGCTAATACCACTATTACAGGATCCAGCGCGACCAATGAATCAACAAAGTTCAGCACACCCCCTCTGAATCAACTATTAAACCAAATAACTAGCACCAAGTTGGAGAGAGGTAACTTTATGCTATGGAAGACGCTAACTCTTCCAATTTTGAAAGGAATAGACTTGAAGGTCATCTGTCCGGAACCAAGGCATGTTCTCATATGTTCGTTGTTGCTACTTCATCAATTGTTGAACCTGGTGAAGCTAAGTCTCAAGCCTCAGAAGGAGCTTCGAGCTCTACCGGCAAAAAATCCCTAAACCCACTATATGAAAGCTTGGGTTACAGTAGACCAACTCTTGTTAGGGTGGTTATACAATTCCATGAATCTTGAAGTTGTTGGACAGTTGATGGGATACGAAAGTGCTAAAAGTCCATGGAATTTCATGCACTCATTGTTTGGAATTCAATCGAGGCAGAAGAAGACTATCTTCGCCAAGTTTTTTAACAAACCCGTAAAGGTAACATGACAATGTCTGAATGTTTGAAACTTATGAAACTTCACTCTGATAACTTAGCTCAAGCTGGCAGCCCAGTGTCCATACGTAACCTAATGTCTCAGGTACTCCTTGGGTTGGATAAGGAGTATAATCTAGTGGTGGTTGTTATCCAAAGCAAACCTGAGATCTCCTGGCTAGATATGCAGTCTAAGTTGCTGTCATTTGGAAAGAGGTTGGAACACTAAAATACCTCAAAAGCCACTACAACTTTTGCACACAATGCCTCGGAAAATGTTGCTTTCAATCGGAACAATTCCACATTCAAGACATCTAGGCAGGGTAGCACACAAGGAGGAAATCAACAATAGTTCAATGGATCTAGAGGAGACATAATAGTGGAGAAACAGAGGAAGAGGTCGAGGCAGAGAAAATAGACCTACCTATCAGGTCTGCTCCAAGTATGGACATGTTGCAGATGTATGCTATCAAAGGTACAATCGAGAATTTGTTCCTAATCAAAATAATGGTAAAGGAAACAATCAAAACCAAGGGAACTAAGGGACCAATCCATCAGCCTTTATCACCTCGTAGAACTTGTATCCATTTCTTCAAACTGAGTCTGCAGGGGATTTTAATTGGTATGCAGACAGTGGAGGAACAAACCATGTTATAGTTGATCTCAACAACATAGCCAACCCTTCTGAGTACACAGGTATGTTGGGATTGGTGTCCTAATTCTCTCAGAGTCTTGTTGTTTTGTAAAGATACACATTGTTTGATGAATAAAATAAGTGTTATTTAATTCTGGCATTTACTCATATCCAATAAACAAAGCTCCTTGATTATCTTATGTGAACTTAAGCATGTATATGTGATAAACAAGTGGATCATGCCTTAACTGATAACCTAAATAGGTATGTAGTATAAGAATTAAGGTGGGATACCTAATCCTGGTGACACTACGGATACGGCTTTAGAGGTTTGAAAGTGTTGTAAACTACTACATATGGTAAATATTGACCATTCATATGGAAACGTGCGAGCGGAGGTGTCCCATACAAAGAGTTTGTATAAGACCTGGACCACGAGATGACTAGACTCTGTATATAACGTCGTTGATACTAGAGACTTACATCTCACCTAAACGACTATAGGTGACACGATTTCAATCCTGATTGTTTTGGGAACTTCTGTCTTTGAGGGCGGTCCTTTGATTAGTATGGGTAAGAGTGGTCAGATTGCCAACTCAACATGCCTACCTTTTTGGAGACTTGTCTAATCTGGGAGCTAGAAACTCAATCCACAAGATAGAATTCACTCCTTTCCCAAAGCAAAGATAAGTAGAGAGATTGCTCCCTTAAGGGTTGATTCCGGGGCTTAAACATAGTGGCCACAACTTATCTTTGGAAGAGAGGACTCAGTCATAGTAGGACTATGACTTATGTTCATTATAGGGATTAGTGGTACTTAAGGAGTTAGATGTAACTACATGGGCATAACGGTTATTGGTCGAGCTATACTTACGAGCGATCTGTGAAGGATTGTCGCACTTCTGATTGGTTAAGATGGACACATAATATATCTGTGGTAAGAAGAGTTCAGCTATCAGCCTTTAGTGGAGTATTTGACAGTTAACGGATGGTGGATCCCGTGACTAATAGTTTAGTCAGTCATTCACGTACCGTTGGAGCTTCGAACTACAGGTCCATAAAGTCCCCTTGATAGCTCAATGGATTCAGTTGAGGATCAGTTCTTGGTGTTGATTTGAAATGTTCAAATTGGCAAGAAGTATTTGATTATATATGATATGATCGGTATGATGTATGAGATAAATCTAGTGGATGATTAATGTAAATGAGATTTACATTAAGTACCATGGAATAGAAAAAGAACTATGGTTTATATGTTTCATGAGATGAAATATTAAAACTATAGATTATAAATATAGTATGATAAGTTGGTTATCATTTATATTTATAATAATATTAATTATTGGATAATTAAATATTTTTCTTTAATAACCAATTGAGTGGGAGGTTATTGGTGGTTTATGGTAACCATGAGATAAAAGGAAAATTGTTTTCCTAATTTTAGTAAGTTTTTTTTTTTTTTGATAAGTTTTTGCAAAAAATGTTTTGAGATTTTCTCTCGGAAAAATATCTCATGGAGCTTGTCAAGTAAATACAGATTAACTAAGCGAAAACTTATTTTAGTAAACGATTGTATAGTGTTTTGTAGGCCACAGACATGGTACTAAGCGATGAGTTAAACAATCGCTTATCTTTTGCTAGACGATCGTTTAGCTTTTGTTAAACGATTGAGCATTGACCTATACGATAGGTTTCTGTCTTCTCCCACTTGCCCAATCGTGTACACGATTGTTCATTCCTCCTTCTTCTGCCTCAATCCAAGTCCACACATAGCCCACCCTCTGGATTCTTACATTGAGAATAACAAGGTACCCTTCTTGGCGGTGTCATACTCAACTCGACACCGTTGAGGTTCTGTGGAGGCCGTTCGTGTTCTTGTTGGAGTGTTCGTGATCGAGGTGATCGCAGAGGACGAGTTCGCAGTGTTCGTGTTGTAGAATGGTCATGTTGTTTGAGCGTTCGAGGTTGCTGTGTTCGAGCATTCGTGAGCAAGGAGCGTGAAGACGAGTCGACAAACGTTCGTAGCATTCTCCAGGTTTATGTGTTTTTTCATGCTGTAATTTTTGTATTGATTGCATAACTATATGTTTTGTTTACGACTGTAATTGTAATGTTCATATATGATTGTAATTTGGAATAATCTATTTTTCGCTGCTCATGGAAATCTCGGATTTGATTTTCTTCAATTGGTATCAGAGCTAGGTTGTTCTGATATTCCAAATTACAAGTTTGTTTTGAACTTCATTTTGCAGTCGCGATGGGTTTCTGCATTTGTGATTAATTGTTTTCTGCATTTGTGATTGAAGTTGATGAATGTTTCAGGTTTAATTGCCTTTTGTTAAAGTTTTCTGTAATTACAAAGTGTTAATTTGTAAGGGCCCCTGTGTTTTTGGGCTTAATTAACTTTGAAATCGAGTCTGTAATTCAAAAGTGTTTGAGTTATTTGAGTCGTTCGTGATCAAGTTTCAATGCATGGAGATGCGATTCTCAACGAAGAAGAAGACCAAATGTTGGTCGTAGCGTGTAGCCTAAGGTAAACAATCATTGGGATTTAACTAAGCGATCGTTTAGATTTTTCTAAACGATAGTGTAGTATTTATTAAATGATCGTTTAGCTAATGCTAAGCGATGGGGTAAATTGTTTACTCTATCGCGTAGCGTTGGTTACCCGATCGCGTAGGCGCTGAAGGTAGACGATTGTAGTGGGAGCATGTGATGCTCATCGTTTAGTAAAAGGCGTGCATTATACAATCGTGTAGTTAGCAAGCTTCATTGCTTAGTTACTACCTACATGATCGTGCGTATACGATACAGAGGCAATAACTAAGCGATCGTTTAGGTGATGGTGCTTCGTGGCATCGTAGTTGTTTAGACGATCGCAGAAGGCGGATGTTGTGCGGAGCGCGCTAAGCGATCGTGTACCTCAGGCTTCATCGCTTTGTAAAAGGTACACAATTGTGTAGTAATAGCTAAACGATCATTTAGATTTTTCTAAATGATTGTGTAGTAATTGCTAAATGATCGTTTAGCTTTGGGAGCGTTGTTAAGCGATAGAGCAAAGTGTTTGTTTTATCGTGTAGACGATGGCAGGGAGTTTAGTACACGATGGTTGGAGACGCGATGCTTTGCCCGAGCAGTTCAAGACCCAGTTCACTTGTTTGAACCGAAGACTCCTTGTCTTTATAATAGTTAGATTTAATTTTTGTATTTTTAAAGCAATTTTACCCGGTTCATCAACATTGATTTATTATACATGTGATGTATGGTGCTTATATGCCCAAATGTTTGACATATAGTTTAAATCCCACCTTAGGTTGTGCAATTATTCATGCATCATGTATTATAAATATTATAATCGAGCATGAAGAAATTACTTGAAAGCATGCGCATGCATCATGAAATATAAGAGTTATATTTTGCATGCAGTTGAGCATTATCATGCATCATCCTTTTATTATAAGTGTTATAGTCTAAGGGTGAATGGAAGCATATTTTGCTTATTTCATTGTCGTTTTGTATAAGTGTTATATAAAAGAAGTAGCAATGAATGGACAATGCATGTCTTAGCTTTGCATTGTGGTTATATCCGTTTATAAGTGTTATAAAGGAAATTAGACCTAAAATCAATAAGAAAGAGTTGCATGTGGACTTAAGGTAAACTCAAGTTTTTTAAAAGGGTTTTAAAATTGGATTGAGATAGACCTAAGTTCAAGTGGTTCTAAAGAGTTTAGCAACCTAGTTTAATCTTTTAAAATCGGTTTAATAGTTAAATTGGTTGGCATAAAAGATTAAATTTGTTGTAAATCTATTTATAAAGGACCTTTTGTCTAAGGCGGGTTCTGACTAGGCTGGGGTTCTTAAGTTGACAGAAACATAACACCCCTACCTGGGAACCTACCTGGAAAGGTGAATTAGATAGATTTTTAACAAGCATGCAACAATTTGGTCAAAGACTCCGTTAAAGAGTTTAATGGATGATGATCAAAAGTTGTTTAACTATCCAAGGTAAATGTTACTCTTGGGCAAACCTAAAAGTCACTTAGTTAAAATCCTTAGCCGTGTTTTTTCTAAGTAAGCTAAACCCTAGGTTATAAAATACTCAGTGGGAGGAAGAAGCGTATAAGATATGTCTATGATTACACTCACGTTTCTCCCTGTATGTTCACACCGTGAGATTCATGTTTGACCTCGTGGTGCCCTGGGAGCATCCTCCTTCGGATGGTGTTTACATGAGTCAATATCAAGGTGGACGGAGAGAGTGTTTATAGTAAGTGGGTGAAAGGTGTGTGTCAACACGTCCTATGGCCTCTGTCATTGGTTCACACCGTGAGATCTTCTGTACTCCCTCGTGTCACCTTTGAGCGTCCCCCTTCGGACGGGTTTTGTGCAGTTGGTCAAGATCAAGGTGAACTCTAGAAATAGATAGGGTTGCTTTAGGTTTTGCCCAATCAGATTTTTCCCTTCGGATTGGCTTTTTGGGGCGGACCTCTAGGGCCTAAAATGGTGGGTCACACTTACGGGAGATTGTTAAGTAAGTTAATGATCTCTTGGCCAAATTAATAATGGCTAGTTGTTATAGGAGCAAGAGTTGTTCTGGTATTAATGACTGATTGAGAACTTCTCGATTCATATGAGGGATAACTGACCTCCTTTCGGTGGCTTTTGTTCTAAACCTTTGAAGCGTCATTGCGTAACTAGATGTCACACGGAGTTCATATTAGTTTTGCTAAAACCTTAGTGGATGTTGTTTTTTTTTTACAATGGGTATTTGCTTAAAACCTAACCTAGGTCAATGTGTTTTTTTTTCCAGCAACTCATTAGTATTTCCATTTAAAGCTTTTAAAATGACTAATTACTTACAGTGGAAAGAATCGTTGAAACGAATTTCGTGGCAAACAACCTCGATCCCACTACTCTCCAAAAGAGGAGACAAGACAGTAAATATGATTTATTGGTCTTAGAGAGGTGTCTAGTAGAGAATGATGATTTTGTCTAGATCCTAGATTCAGGTGCTACTAATCATGTCCATTTCTCTTACCAAGGATTCAGTTCCTGGCAAACATTGCTACAGGGAGAGATGACTCTACGAGTTGGCACTGGTGAGATTGTTTCAGCTGTTGCTGTAGGTAGGCTGAAGTTATTTGTTGACAAGAAACGTTATTTGTTACTGGATAATGTTTTTGTAGTTCCTCATATTAAGAGGAATTTAATCTCGATTTCTTGTCTCATTGAACAAGGGTATACCGTCTTCTTTTCTGAGAATAAAGTGTTTATTTTCAAGAATGGAATGGAGATTAGTTATGGTTCAATGGAAAATAACTTATATGTACTAAGGCCGTTAGTCATAAAAGCCTTGTTTAACACTGACATGTTAAGTACGACAACAACAGTTAAAAGACCAAAGGTTTCTCCTAAGGAAAATGCCCTCTTTGGCATCTAAGGTTAGGTCACATCAACCTCAATAGGATTGAAAAGTTGGTGAAAAGTGGACTTCTAAAGAATTTAGAAGACAACTTCTTGTCTGTATGTGAATCATGCCTCGAAGGCAAGATGACCAAACGACCTTTTACTGGAAAAGATTACAGAGCCAAGGAAGCCTTGAAGCTCGTACATTCAGACCTCTGTGGTCTGATGAATGTTAGAGCTCGAGGTGGGTATGAATATTTCATCTCTTTCATAGATGATTATTCAAGGTTCGGGTATCTCTACCTAATACAACATAAGTCTGAAGCCCTTGATAAGTTCAATGAGTATAAGGCTGAAGTTGAAAACTTGTTAGGCAAGAAGATAAAAACACTACGATCTGATCGTGGTGGATAGTATATGGACCTCCAATTCCAGAACTATATGATAGAACATGGGATTGCGTCCCAACTCTCGATCCCTGTTACACCTCAACAAAATGGTGTATCTGAAAGGAGAAATAGAACCTTGTTGGACATGGTTCGGTCTGTGATGAGTTATGCTCATCTTCTAGACTCGTTTTGGGGTTATGCAATGCAGACTGCATGTTATATCCTGAACAACGTTCCCTTGAAAAGTGTTTCTAAAACACCTTTTGAGTTATGGAGAGGTCGTAAAGGTAGTCTATGCTGCTTCAAGATTTGGGGTTGTTCAGCACATGTGCTAGCAACTAACCCAAAGAAGTTGGAACCGTGTTCGAAGGTTTGCCTCTTTGTGGGCTACCCCAAGGAAACGAGAGGTGGATACTTCTATGATTCAAGTGAGAACAAAGTGTTTGTTTCTACAAATTCCATCTTCTTGGAAGAAGACCATATGAGGGATCATAAGCAACGAAGTAAGCTCGTTTAACGTGAAATCTCTAGTGAGACTGAGACTGCTGAGGGTTCAACAAGAGTTATTGAACTGGCTGACAGATCAACAAGAGTTGTTGAGGTCGGAATGTCTAGTCAACCAGCTCAAGAGTTGAGACTACCTCGACGTAGTGAGAGGGTTATAAACCCACCGTATCGCTACATGGGTTTGACTGAAACCCAAAACGTCATTAAGAATGATGGGGTCGATGATCCATTTTCTTTTAAGAAAGCAACAGAGCATGTTGAGAAAGATGAATGAGTTAAAGCCATGAACCAGGAAATGGAGTCTATGTATTTCAATAACGTCTGGGAGCTTGTATTGGGTGTAAGTGGATCTACAAGCGAAAGATAGGTGTGTTGGATCGATATCATCACGCAGCAGATGAAATCATGATCTATAAACACTCTAGTTCATTAATTTTGGTTGAAAAGAAACATGCTAAAAACAGAGCAAAATGGGTTTCATGAACATACCTTGGCCGAACTAACGAAATCTCCATTTTCAACTGCAAAATCCTCCGAATCCTTGTGTCAATCACCACAAGATCTTCCCTACTATCTTTTTGGTGCTCTAGATTGAGTTGTGGGACTCAAAATAAGCTGGAATCTAAGGGAATATGGAGAAAGCTCACTGAACAGAACCCATTGAAGAACACCTTCTTCATCCGAATTTTTCAGCAAAAGTTCAGTCGGTTCTCATGCCTTTCTTCACTCCAATCTCTTCAATATATTGTAGACTATCATGCAAAGAGATGTGTTGCATGGGATGCAGCTCATGCTTGGAGTAAAGTAAAGGAGGAGATGGTGGGTTCTTGTAAGCTACTTGGAAGATGACTTAAAAAAACCCATTTTTTCAAGTTTTTGTAATTTTTCAATTTTCAAAAATCCATTTTGATTTTAAAATCATATTTTATTTCAAAAATAAAAATTTATTAATTTTACAAATTAATTTCAAATTTTAATTTTCTAATAAAATTAATAAATAATTATTTAAACAATTTAAATAATTCTAATTAATTTAATATCCAATATTAAATTAATTTTTACACAAATTCATCTTCATATATTTAAATCACTCCAATTCCGTTTGATTCTTATTTGAACGTTTCAAATTAACTTATCACACTAGCTAATCCATTTCCGAGCTAGTAGGGGGACCTCATGGACCTATAGATCATGGGCTCCAACGATCCGAGATTAATCGGCTAAACTCATTAGACCGATCTAACCCCCATTCGTTAACTAATGGGTCACTCCACTAAAGCCCATAGTTGAACTCCCCTCACTGTAGATATATTATGTCCACTCGATATAACCATGATTAGTAAGTTAACCCTTCACAGGTTGTTCGCAATAACGGCTGGGTCAAATCTATGTTTTACCTCTAAAATTACCTCTTGTTCCTTAAGTCCCACTGATCCCCTAATGAAAAAATTTTTTGTGATTCAATCACAAAACCAAGTCCCTCTCATGCCAAATGAGAGGGCGAGATCCCTTGTTCAAGCCCCAGAATCAGCACTTAAGGGAACAACCTCTCTACTATCCCTAAAGCGGGTAAGAGTGAATTCCCTTTTGCACCCTATGTCCCCAGCTATCTATCCGGTCTTACCCCTGAAATTTCAATCATATTGAGCCGGCGTTGTTGAGCCAACTCTCACCTATGCAAATCTAAGGGCAATCCAAGATAAACAGAAGTTCACAATTAGCTCAGGATTAAGGTCAAGTTACCTAGGTCATCGCTTTGAAATAGTCAGTCTTAAACAGTAAACAACGTTATACAGTAAGAGTGACTCATTTCGTGGTCTGATCTAATACAAACTCTTTTGCACAAGGACACCTCCACTTCTCATGTCCAACATGAATGAATTATGATCACTTCGTTTGTAGCACTTTATAACTCCTTGTAACAACTACAGAGCAGGCCGTATTCAATAGTGTTACCAGAATAAGGTACCCAATCGTATCCATGTACTATAGATCATTTTGACTATTTACTCGAACCTGATCCACCTTTATGTCTCCACATAAAGTTCAAGTACTCATCCCATAGTCAAGGGACTTTTAGGTTTATTGGATTTCTATTCAATCAATAGATCTATTCAATAACTCCTTTATTGAATTATCAGAATAAGTTATATTGTTTACATACCACGAGTTTTAGGACATAAAACCCAATAAGGTATAGATGGATAGGTGCAAATTTTTAAGGTTAGACTCGTGGCAAAGGGTTATACGTAGGTTGAGGGAGTTGACTATGAGAAAACTTTCTCACCTATTGTCATGCTCAAGTCTATCCAGATTCTCCTGTCCATAGCCATATTTCATGATTATGAAATATGGAAAATGGACGTCAAGATTGCCTTTCTTAATGATAATCTCGAGAAGACCATCTATATGAATCAACCATAGGGGTTCATTTTTCCAGATCAAGAGCGAAGAGTTTGTAAGGTTAATAGGTCCATTTATAGGCTGAAACAAGCATCTAGATCTTGGAACATCATATTTGATACTGTTGTCAAGTCGTTTGGCTTTGACCAGAACATTGATGAGCCTTGTATTTATAAGAAGATCATCAACAACTTAGTAGCTTTCCTGGTACTGTATATGGATGATATCCTACTCATTGGGAATGATGTAGTGTATCTGATTAACATTAAGAAATGGCTAGTTGCCTAGTTCCAAATGAAAGATTTTGGTGAGGCACAGTATGTTCTAGGGATCTAGATCATTCGAGATCGTAAGAACAAACGGTTAGCCCTATCTTAGGCATCGTACATTGATCAAATGTTGAATAGGTATAAGATGCAAGATTCCAAGAGGGGTTTATTACCCTTCAGGCATAGAATCATTTTGTCTAAGGATCAATGTCCTAAGACACCTCAAGAGGTTGCTTATGCTTCTACAGTAGGAAGCTTGATATATGCAATGTTGTGTACCAGATCCGACATTTGCTATGCAGTAGGGATTTTCAGTTGGTATCAATCCAATCCAGGATTTGATCACTGGACGGCAGTCAAGACGATCCTCAAGTATCTTCAGAGAACGAGGGACTACATGCTTGTGTATGGAGATAAGGATCTGATCCTTACAAGATACATGGACTCTGACTTTCAGACTGATAGATATTCTCGCAAATCGACATTGGGGTCAGTGTTTACTTTGAATGGAGGGGTTGTAGTTTGGCGAAGCATCAAGCAAGGATACATCACGGACTCTACCCTTTATTGTGTGGATTTGCCTATCACCCTTTATTGTGATAACAGCTGGACTGTGAAAAATTCGCAGAAGCCTCAGAGTCATTGTCGGGGTAAGCACATAGAACGAAAATATCACCTGATTAGAGAGATTGTGCATCCGCGGTGATGTGATAGTCATGAAGATCGCATCGGAGCACAACGTTGTTGATCCTTTTACAAAGGCCCTCACAGCTAAAGTGTTCGAGGGTCACCTGGAGAGTCTGGGTCTGCGAGACATGCGACATCTTGTCTAGGGCAAGTGGGAGATGATACTGGGGTATGCCCAAGTTTATTGTATATTGTACATTTTTATATTGTATTATACATTAATCTCCCAAGTCATTAGAACAAGCGGGAGATTGTTGGGATTGATGTCCTAGTTCTCCCAGAGTCTCGTTATTTTGTAAAGATACACATTGTTTGATGAATAAAGTAAGTGTTATTTAATTCTGGCATTTACTCATATCCAATAAACAAAGCTCTTTGGTTATCTTATGTGAACTTAAGCATGTATATGTGATATACAAATGGATCATGCCTTAAGTGATAACCTAAATAAGTATGTAGTATAAGGATTGAGGTGGATACCTGATCCTCGTGACACTACGGATACGGCCCGCTTTGTAGAGGTTTGCAAGTATTGTAAACTACTACATATGGTAAATTCTGACCATTCATGTGGAGACGTGCGAGCAGGGGTGTCCTATACAAAGATTTTGTATAAGATCTTGACCACGAGATGACTAGACTTTGTATATAACGTTGTTGATACTAGAGACTTACATCTCACCTAAACGACCATAGGTGACACGACTTCAATCCTAAGTATTTTGAGAACTTCTACCTTTGAGGGTGGTCCTTTGATTAGTATGGGTGAGAGTGGCCAGATTGTCAACTCAACAAGTCTACCTTTTTGGGGATTTATCTGATTTAGGAGCTGGGAACTCAATCCACGGGATGGAATTCACTCCTTTCCCGAAGCAGGGATAAGTAGAGAGATTGCTACCTTAAGGGCTGATTTTGGGCCTTGAACATAGTGGTCACAACTTCTCTTTGGAAGAGAGGACTCAGTCATAGTAGGACTATGACTTATGTTCATTAGAGGGATCAGTGGTACTTAAGAAGTTAGATGTAACTACTGGGGCATAACGATTATTGGCCGAGTTGTACTTACGAGCGATCTGTGAAAGGTTGTTACACTTTTGATTGGTTAAGATGGACACATAATATATCTGTGGTAAGAAGAGATCAGATATCGATCTTTAACGGAGTGTCTGGCAGTTAATGGATGGTGGATCCCGTGACTAAAGAGTAGTCAATTATTCACGTACAGTTAGAGCTTCGAACTATAGGTTCATAAGGTCCCCTTGGTAGCTCAATGGATTCAATTGAGGATCAGTTCTTGGGGTTGATTTGAAATATTCAAATTGACAAGAGGTGTTTTGATTATATATGATATGATCTATATGATATATGAGATACATCTAGTAGAAGATTAAGGTAAATGAGATTTACATTAAATACCATGGAATAGAAAAAGAACTATGGTTTATATGTTTCATGAGATGAAATATTAAAACTATAGATTATAAATATAGTATGATAAGTTGGTTATCATTTATATTTATAATAATATTAATTATTGGATAATTAAATCTTTTTCTCTAATAACCAATTGAGTGGGAGGTTATTGGTGGTTCATGGTAACCGTGAGATAAAAGGAAAATTGTTTTCCTAATTATAGTAAGTTTTATTTGAAATGTTTTTGCAAAAAAATGTTTTGAGATTTTCTCCAAAAAAACATCTCACAGAGCTTGTCAAGTAAATACAGATTTACTAAGCACCAGCTTGTTTATTAAACGATCGTGTAGTGTTTTGTAGGTGACAAACACAGTACTAAGAGATGAGCTAAACAATCGCTTAGATTTTTCTAGAAGATTGCTTAGCTTTTGATAAACGATTAAGCATCGACCTATATGATAGGTTTTTGTCTTCTCCCACTTTCCCAATCGTGTACATGATTGTTCATTCCTTCTTCTTCTGCCTCAATCCAAGTCCACACAGAGCCCACCCTCTGGATTCTCACACCAGAATACCAAGGTACCCTTCTTGGTAGTGTCATACTCAACTCGACACCGTCGAGGTTCTGTGGAGGCCATTCGTGTTCTTGTTGGAGTGTTCGTGACCGAGGCGATCGCAAAGGACGAATACGCAGTGTTCGTGCTGTGGAGCAGTCGTGTTGTTCGAGCGTTCAAGGTTCTTTGTTCGAGCATTCATGAGCAAGGAGCGTAGAGACGAGTCGAAAAACGTTCATAGCATTCTCCATGTTTATGTGTTTTCTCATGCTATAATTTTTGTATTGATTGCATAACTATATGTTTTGTTTACGACTGTAATTGTAATATTCATACATGATTGTAATTTGGAATGATCTATTTTCCACTGCTCATGGAAATCTCGGATTCGATTTCCTTCAAGGTAATGATCATATCATGGTAGGGAATGGACAACAATTAGACATATCCTCCATAGGCAATGCATGTTTAAGTTCATCTAATTGCAATCTAAGTCTGAGAAACATCTTATGTGTACCAAATATTACAAAGAATCTGATTAGTATATCAAAATTGGTTCAAGATAATGACGTTTCTGTTGAGTTCTATAATGACTATTGTGTTGTTAAGGACAAATTTTCAGGGCAAGTACTGGTGAAAAAAACTCTTAAAGACGGACTATATCAGCTTAATAAAGCAGAGTTGATCCCAATTGATGTGAATACCAAAGAGGCCAGCTGTTTTCCTAACCCAATGAACAAAAATAACAACTCTACTACATTTGTTCTATCCAAAAGTGCAGTAAACTTAGTAGAATCAAAAGGGTTGTGGCATAAGAGACTAGGTTACCCTTCTCTTCAAGTTTTGAAGACTATACTAAAAACTTATAATCTTCCTACTAAGTTGAATGAAGAGATTAAGTTTTGGGAACCTTGCTGTCTTGGTAAAGCTCACTCCCTACCCTTCCCTAATTCTTTGTCTCGTGCACAACATAAATTTGATTTAATTCACTCAGATGTCTGGGGTCCAGCTTCTACAAACTCCACTGAAGGATATAGATAATTTATTTATGATTACAGTAGATACCTCTGGGTCTATCCCCTTCAACAAAAGTCTGATACTCTACAGGCCTTCGAACATTTTCTTCAAGTTTTTCAAACACGGTTTAAAACAAGCATTAATGCACTGCAATCAAATAATGGTAGTGAATATACGAAATTGCATCAGTTATGTAGCTCACAAGGCATTGCATCTCGGTTTTCTTGTTCCTATACGTCTCAACAAAATGGATGAGCTGAAAGGAAACACAGACATCTAGTAGAGAAGGGACTAACTCTTTTAGCAGAAGCCTCAATGCCTTTTTAGTTTTGGTGGGATGTCTTTCTTAATGCTTTTCATCTAATAAATGGTTTTCCCTCGTAGGTGCTAAAGAATCAATCACCTATACAACTGATGTATGGAAAACTACTAGACGTTACAAGACTAAGAGTGTTTAGTTGTACCTGCTTTCCATGTCTCTAAGTATACCAGCCAAACAAGTTTCAATTCCATTCTGATAAATGTGTCTACTTAGGTCCAAGCATGGTTCACAAAGGACATCGATGTCTGAACAAAAATGGTAAAGTGTTCATCTCTAGAAATATCATTTTCAATGAGTCTGATTTTCCTTTCTCCTATGGTTTTCAGGTGCTTAGTCCTTCAACTCATAGGCCTAAAGTGCACAGTGGCCCTCAAGTCCTTTCTCCCAATATAACTCCACTATTGCACACTGCTCCCATCCAACTGTCACAGTCTTCCTCAAATCAATGTCTTAGTCCCTCACCCTCAAATATTCTTGTACAAGATATCAATCCAGCCTCTCCCCTCTCTTATGTCTTAGCTGAAGCTGCCCCCTGTTCCCCAATACCAGATGCAATGTCCAGCCCTTGTCCAGACCATATAGCCACCCAATCTCCCTTGTCCAACCTTTCACCTCGGTCAACTAACACTATGTCTCCAAATGACCCACATACATCCTCTGTTTCTAATCCCTCTCATCCCTTGCAGTCTAATCATTCAATTATTACATGAGGCAAAGTCGGTATCTTCAAGCCAAAAGCTTGGCTGAGTACTGTCCAACGTGACTAGTTCTTAACCAAACCAACATGGGTGTCTGATGCTCTTTCTACACCTCGGTGGAGGCAAGCCATGGATACTGAGTTTCAAGCTCTCATCAATAATCATACTTGGCACTTAGTTCTTCCCTCACCATCCTTCAATGTGTTGGGCAATAAATGAATCTTTAGGCTTAAAAGAATCCGAATGGGTCAATACAAAGATACAAGGTACGCCTAGTAGCCAAAGGATTTCATCAACATACTGGAATTGATTTCTTTGAAACATTTAGCCCGGTGGTCAAAGCATCAACTATAAGGGTTGTTCTAAGCATTGTTGTCTCCAAAGGATAAGCCCTTCGTCAACTTGACTTTAACAATGCATTTCTCAACGGGAAACTTCCAAACGATGTCTATATGCATCAACCACCCGGGTATGTTAACTCTGATTTCCCTAATCATGTGTACAAGTTGAATAAGGTTATATATGGACTGAAACAGGCCACTTGGGCTTAGAATGATATACTAAGCACTACTCTGACCAGCTGGGGATTCATAAACTCGAAGATATATACTTCACTGTTTATACTAAACTCAAAGAGCTTAACTATACTACTTCTTGTCTATGTTGATGATGTAATAGTGACAGGTAACGACAATAACTTAATCTCTCAATTAGTAGCCACTTTGGATAGCATGTTTGCACTCAAAGATCTGGGCAAGTTGAATTATTTCTTAGGTATACAAGTTTAGTATCTAGAGCATGGTTTTATATTGAATCAGTCGAAGTATGTTGATGATCTACTACAAAGGATTGGTTTTCCAAACTTGAAACCTGTAGCTTCACCTAGCTATTTAGGCAAACAGTTGTCTATTATTGATGGAGCTCCTCTCACTAATCTATTACAATCGGAGCTCTTTAATACCTAACTCACACTCGTCCAGACATCACATATATGGTGAATCATGTCAATCAATTTCTCAAAGCTCCACAGATACTCATTGGTAGGCAACAAAAAGAGCCCTTCGATACGTCAGTGGTACCAAGAACTATTGACTGTTGTTTCAACCAAGCCCCTCACTTGATGTTTTAGCATACTTAGATGCAGATTGGGTAGAAAACATTGATGATCGGAAGTCAGTAGTTGCTTACTGTCTCTTTGTGGTGGAAATCTTGTCTTCTGGTCTTCAAAGAAACAGACAGCAGTAGCTCGATCAAGTACCGAGTCAGAGTATCGAGCCCTTGCACACACTGCCTCAGAAATTGTTTGCTTCAGTAGCTCCTAAGCAAGATTTAGCAGTCCTGCTCATCCAAACCAATAATTTGGTGTGACAATGTTAGTGCAAGGGCATTAGCCAACAACCCTTCTTGCATGCTCGGACCAAACATATTGAAATAGACATCCATTTTGTTCGAGACCTAGTTCTTAAAGGGAAGCTTGAAATCAGGTATGTACCTTCATCAGATCAGTTAGCTGACTGTCTCACAAAACCATTGACACACTCTCAATTTTTTAACTTACGGTCCAAACTTGGGATAGTTGAACTCCCCACAAGTTTGAGGGGGGATGTTAGAGACTCTGCCACGTTAACTACCAAGAAAGAGTCAAGAAAACACATCAGATGAAGAATGCCATGTCACTGAGGTAAGTCATGAAGGAGTATTCCCTTAGTGCTCTAGAATTTTTTTAGGATTGGGTAATAACAAACAAATATTCTTTCTCTATGTATTGGACCATGTGTCCTCATACCATTAGTCATTCATTAAATAATTTTTTATTTCTTTGTATCCCTAAAATAGGGAATAATGTATAAATTGGGCAGGTTGCCCCTTTCCAAAGCAAGTCGTTGAATACGAAGAGGAAAGTGATACAATTCTCTCTTTATCGTTCCATTTTTCTAGTCCTATCATGTTCAACGAAGAGGTAAACAATTCAATACTCTCATTATCGCTTAGCTCCCAGACTCCATCGTGTACAACGAGGCAAACGATTGACTCTATCGCTTAACTTCCTGACTCTATCGTGTACAACGAAGAGGTAAACGATTCAATACTCTCACTATCGTTTAGCTCCCAGAATCCATCGTGTACAACAAAGAGGTAAACAATTCAATACATTTTCTGTCATTTAGCTCTCTGAATCTATCGTGTACAACGAAGAGATAAACGATATCAATCCCTTCCGCTTTTATTTTCATAACTTTATGCCAACTTTGTCATTCCTCCAATCTTTGCTCTGTTCATTCTGCTTCGTTTGTTTTGCTCCAGCTCCGTTGAGCCATTTTGCCACTCTCGGGTTCGAGCTCCAATCTCCGTTCACTAGGTTCGGAAGCTCTATACCAATACCAAGTCTAGAGAGAGCTGGACTAAAGAATAGCACAATAAATTCCTTGAAGCTCTTCAATTTTGAGTTTTTTTAATGTAATTTTCTAAGAAATTTTGTGTACTAATGTTCATGTCTAATTCTACCTTCCGAAGCTAACATTCATGTCCGATTTATGATATCAATCTTCGTTTTCCCTCTCCAATGTTGAGGCTATGTGGTTTGAGGATTTAAACTTCGAGTTATCTTAACTGTGATGGTTTGACTTTTGTTTATTTTTTATATTCTTTATTTCTATTCAACTTTTCACATTCATACATTTGTTAGCTAGTATTTTAATTTCAGTTAATAATGTAGATAGTACCAATGCAATATGCTCAAATTTTTTAAACGAAGTAGAGAATTTAACATCTCCATCTTCATCGTTTTCTATAAAATTTCTTATTTCTGCAATTTTAGAATATATGTGAAATTTTCAGATTTAATCATGAGGTAAAGATTGAGACGATTCTTGTTCTTCGATAAACTCTATGATGAAAGCCAAACTGTGAGAAGAGAATGCACGATCAAATTTGAAGTAAGTAATTCAAAATCGAAATTAATAAATACTGGTGGACAGTAAACCAAGAAGCCTGTAGTTCTAACTACACCTTACTACTGCAGTAGTTGTGCACTAGGAAATAACACAAAAGTAGTTATTTTCCTAAAACTGATGTTCGGTCATAAACTGAAGACTCATCTCCAAGTTGAATTTAACACTTTCTGGTGATTAATCTTTTATCTTGTCTTTTATGAACTAATAGTGTCCTTGTTAATAATTTTTCAGCGTTTAGAAAGTAACTATTGAACGACTCACATGTAAAGAATGAATAGTATTAATCCTAAACTAAACCATGATGAGTACTTATAGTTTTGAGGAAATATAGATTGTCAATTATTGATGTTTGAAGTTTGAACATGGACCTGAATCATCCTTATTTATAATACGGAGAAGTTGGATACAAATTGAAAATCAAATATTGCAATTGAAAACAAAAGTATTCATCAATGTATTTTGTTTTTCCATATCGGAATGAGATACACTCCGAGGCATCGATATAATTTCATGTTGTGATGTCGCTTTGATTTTTATTCTTGAGTTATGTGTTTAACCAAGTAATTGTCTTTAGGTCATGCCTGAATTTTTTATTATGGTTGTTCAGACAATGAGGAAGAGTTTTAAGTGGCTAATAGAGTAAGTGAAATTTCATTCTCTAGATAATACATGTATATCATTACTATTGAAGGAAATCTAAACAGAGATCTCCATGAGCAGCAGAAGTGGATCGTTCCAAATCCCATTCAGAATGAACACAAACAATTACAGTCTAAACGAAAACAAACAGATTATGCATAATTATAAATTACAACATGCATCTTAATAAGAACAAGCAAGGATAGAGTATGCAGACCTTTGAAGAACCCTTCTTCAAATATCCCTCGATTTTTCAGCAAATCGTTCGATCAGCACGAACACAAACACAACGAACGGAACAACCAACAACACATACAACTAGATGCACCTCGAACCCAATCAAGTCCAACTCGATCCTCAAACTGAACAGGAACACCACCACAATGGTTACCTTGGTATTCTTAGTGTGAGAATCCAAGAGTTATGGGCTCTGTATGATCTTGGATTGAGGAAAACAAAAGGTAAACGATCGAGTAGACGATCGAGTAAGTGGGAGATGAAGATTGTCTATCGTATAGACGATGTACTCGATCGTTTAGAAGATGAAGCCTATCGTATAGGCTTTGCTACTTGATTGTGTAGCAACGATAAAGCAAGTAACTATTGTATAGTCAACTTGTAGCTCGATCGCTGTATGCTCTCAACGCTATCTTAGTAAAAATACTTTTAACTTGATAGCCTTTTTCGTGAGACTTTTTCGACAATGAATCATCATCTAATTTTGGAAAATAATTTTCCTTTTTATCTCACAGTTACCATAAAACTTCCAATAACCTCCCAATCAAATCGGTTATTAAAGAAAAAAAATAATTATCATATAATAAATATATTATAAATAAATATGATAACCAACTTATCATATTATATTTATAACTTATAGTTTTAATATTTCATCATATGAAACATATAAACCATAGTTCTTTTTCTATTTTATGGTATTTAATATAAATCATATTTATATTAAGTCCTCCAATTAATGTATCTAATACTTCATATCAATTATATCATATATAATTTAATTTCCCCTTGTTAATTTGAACACTTCAAACTAATCCCAAAATCTGATTCTCAACTTGAACCCATTGAGCTACCAAGGGACCTCATGGACCAGTAGCTTAAAGCTCCAATACTACTTGAATAACTGAACTTTTTAATCACGAAATCCACCATCTGTTAACTGTTGGTCACTTCACTAAAGACTGACAGCTGCACTCTCCACACTACAAATATATTTTCGTGTCTATATGACCAATCAACAGTGTGATGACCCTTCATAAATCGCTCGTAAGTACAATTGGACCAATTTACCGTTTTGCTCTTGTAGTTACATCTAACTCCTTAAGTACCACTGATTCCTCTAATGAATAATAAGTCATAGTCCTACTATGACTGAATCCTCTCTTCCAAAGAGAGGGTGTGACCACTATGTTTAAGACCCGGATTCAGCCCTTAAGGGAGCAATTTATCTATTTACCCCTACTTCAAGGAAGGAGTAAATTTCGTCTTGTGTAGCTGGGTTCCCAGCTTCCCAATCAGACGAGTCCCTAAAAAGGTAGGCTTGTTGCGTTGGCAATCTGGCTACTCTTACCCATACTAATCAAAGGACCACCCTCAGGATTAAGGTCATGTCACCTATGGTCACTTTAGTGAAATGTAAATTTCAATTACCAATGGCGTTATATAAAGAAACTAATCATTTCGTGGTCCGATCTTATACAAACTTTTTGTATAGGATACCCCCACTCGCATATCTCCACATGAATGGTCAGGATCAGACCATTTGTAGCACTTTACAACACTTGTAACATCTACGAAGTGAGTGGTGTCCGTAGTGTCACTAAGATAAGGTATCCATTCTTTATCCATCTACTACATACCATTTAGGTTATTACTTGAGGCATGATTCACTTGTATGTCTCAGATACATGCTTAAGTTACATCAAATAACCACGGATCTTAGTTTATTGTATTTGAGTAAATGCATATAAAATAACATTTATTTTATTAGTAACAACGTGTATAAAATGTTTACAAACTACGAGACCACATGGAGTATTAGGACACCAATCCAACAATCTCCCACTTGTCCTAATACCTCAGGAGATTAATGTACAATACAAAAAAAAATACAATATACAATAAGCTAGAACATACTCTATACCCCAGTATCATCTCCCATTTTCCCTAGATAAGATGTCACATGTCCCGTAGACCCAGACTCTCCAGATGACCCTCAAACACTTTAGCCGTGAGAGCCTTTGTAAATGGATTAGTAACATTATGCTCCGACACGATCTTCGTGACTATCACATCACCGTGATGCACAATCTCCCTGATCAAATGATACTTCCGTTCAATATGCTTGCCTCGTCAGGGACTCCGAGATTTCTTTGAATTTGCCACTGTCTCGCTATTATCACAATAGAGTGTGATCAACAAAGACATATATGGAACAACTTCCAAATCTGTAAGGAACTTTCTTAGCCAAACAACCTCTTTAGCAGCTTCACAAGCGACTACATATTCGGCTTCCATAGTGAAGTCCACGATGCATCCTTGTTTGATGCTTCGCCAAACTACAGCCTCTCTATTCAGAGTGAACACTGACCCTGATGTCGATTTCCAAGAATCTCTATCAGTCTGAAAGTCAGAGTCTGTGTATCCTGTAAGGATTTAATCCTTATCTCCATACATGAGCATATAGTCCTTTATTCTCCGAAGATATTTGAGAATTGTTTTAACCGCCGTCCAGTGATCGAATCTTGGATTGGACTGATATCAATTGACAATCCCTACTGCATAGCAAATGTCAGGTCTAGTACATAACATTGCATATATAAGTCTACCAATAGTCGAAGCATAGGAAATCCGTCTCATTTCCTCAATCTCTTGAGGATCTTAGGACACTGCTTTTTAAACAAAATAATCCAATGCTTGAAGGGTAATAAACCACTCTTGAAGTTATGCATCGAGTACCTAATCAACATCTTGTCAATGTACAATGCCTAAGACAAGGTCAACCTTTTGTTTTTACAATCTCGAATGATCTAGATCCCTAGAACAAACTGCACCTCTTCCAAATCTTTCATTTGGAATTGGGCAGCTAGCCACTTTTTAATGTCAGTCAGAAAACCTACATCATTCCCAATGAGTAAGATATCATCCATATACGACACCGGGAAAACTACTCAGTTGTTGATGATTTTCTTGTAAACACAAGGCTCATCAACATTCTGATTAAAGCCAAATGATTTGATCGCACTATCAAATCGAATGTTCCATGATCTAGATGCTTGTTTCAGCCCATAAATGAATCTATTAAGCTTGCAAACCTTTTGCTCTTAATTTGAAACAATGAATCCCTCTGGTTGAGCCATTTAGATGGTCTCCTCAAGATTACCATTCAGAAAGGTAGTCTTGACGTCCATTTGTCATATCTCATAATCATAAAATGTGGCTATGGACAGGAGAATCCTGATAGGCTTCAACATGACAACAAGTGAGAAAGTTCCCTCATAGTCCACTCCCTCAACCTGGGTATAACCCTTTGCCACGATTCTAGCCTTAAAGGTCTGCACCTTTCCATCTACACCACGCTTTCTCTTATAGATCCACTTACACCCTATAGGTTTTACCCCATTAGGGTGATTCACCAGTTTCTAGACGGAATTGAAATACATGGACTCCATTTCTTGATTCATGGCTTTAATCCACTAATCTTTGTCAACATCCTCCATTTCTTGCTTATAAGATAATAGATCCTCAACTTCATCATCAGATATGATGTTTTGGGCTTCAGTCAAACCCATGTAGCATTTCAGTGGGTTCGCAATCCTCCCACTACGTCAAGGTAGTCTCAACTCTAGAGATGGTTGACTAGATGAACTAATATCAACAACTCTTGTTGATCTATCAATCTGTTCAACAACTTTTCTTGAAGACTCAGTATTCTCACTAGAAATCTCATTTAAAACAAGCTTACTTCGTGGTTTATGATCCCTGATGTGGTTATCTTCCAAGAAGATAGCATTTGTCGACATAAACACCTTATTTTCACTTGGATCATAGAAATATCCACCCTTCATTTCGTTGGGGTATCCTACAAATAGGCAAACTTTCGAACGCGGTTCCAACTTTTTAGGGTTAGCCACAAGCACATGGGCCGGACATCTCAAATCCTAAAGTTGTGTAAACTACCTTTACGGCCTTTCCATAGCTCAAAAGGTGTTTTAGAAACACTTTTCGAGGGAACATTGTTCAAAATGTAGCATTCAGTCTCCACTGTAAATCCCCAAAACGAGTATGGAAGATGAGCATAACTCATCATAGACGGAACCATGTCCAACAGGGTTCTGTTTCTCCTTTCTGATACACCATTCTGCTGAGGTGTACCTGGGGCCAAGAGTTGAGACGTGATTCCATGTACTATCATATAGTTATGGAATTCTAAGTCCATATACTCTTCATCATGATCAAATCGTGGTGTTTTTATCTTCTTACCTACCAAGTTTTCAACTTCAGCCTTATACTCTTTGAACTTTTCAAGAGCGTCAGGCTTATGTTGCATTAGGTATAGATACTCATATCTTGAATAATCATCTATGAAAGAGATGAAATATTCATACCCACCTCGACCTCTAACACTCATCAGACCACAGAGGTCTGAATGTATAAGCTCCAAGGTTTTCTTGACTCTATAACTTTTTCCAGTAAAAAGTCGTTTGGTCATCTTGTCTTCAAGGCATGATTCACATACCGAAAAAGAGTTTTCTTCTAAACCATTTAGAAGTCCACATTTCACCAACTTCTCAATCCTATTGAGGTTGATGTGACTTAATCTTAGATGCAAAAGATGGGGGTTTTCCTTAGAAGAAACCTTTGGTCTTTTTCCAGTTGTCACTGTTTATACATTTCAGTATTAACCAAAGCTTTTATGACTAATAGCCTTAGTACATACAAGTTATTTTCCATTGAACCAAAACCAATCTCTATACCATTCTTGAAAATAAACACTTTATTCTCAGAAAAAGAGATGGTATAACTTTGTTCAATCAGACAAGAAATTGAGATTAAGTTCCTTTTTATATGAGGAACTACATAAACATTATCCAGTAATAGATCATGTTTCTTGTCCAAAAATAACTTCAGCCTGCCTACAGCAAATACTGAAACAACCTCACCAGTACCGACTCGAAGAGTCAACTCTCCATCTTCCAACGTTTTCCAGGAATTAAATCCTTGGTAGGAAGAACTTACGCGGTTAGTGGAACCTGAATCAAGTATCCAGGCACAATCATCATTCTCTACCAAACACGTCTCTAAGAAAAATAAATCATATTTACTGTCTTTAGACTTCTTCCTTTTCTGGAGAGTAGTGAGATCAGTATTAGAACCTAAATAAGCTCCAAGTTCCACTTTAGAGAACAATTCTCGTCGATGAACTTTATTTGAGTCAACAATAATTGCTTTATCTTTTAGTTCTTTGACATTCAAGAAAGACTGAAGACGATCTTGGAAACTGACACTACTGGTTTCTTTTGAAGGAACACTTATTCAAGAGTACCTACGAGTAGAAGCGAATCTTTCCAATTCATTGTGACAGAATTACTGCATATACATTCAAACATACTTTCATAATGCTAAAGGGATCAAAAAATCATACTAGATGAAGATTTCTTTTTCACAGCAAGTCTGAAGCCCAACCGTCTACCTTGAACGGTCACCACTTGGACAGAAGGAAACGGAGAAGACAACACCACTCAGAGCCCTCAGTATTCTTGGAGTGAGAATCCAAAGTGTGGGCTTTGTTCGGATTCGGTAGATGAAAGGAGGAAAAGAGACCGTACACAACGATCAAGTAAGTGGGAGATGCGGTCGTCTATCGCATAGACAATATGCTTGATCATTTAGGTGAAGTATACGATCATGTAGTAAAATTAAGCGATCGTCTAAACAATCGTGTAGGAAAAGGATGAGCGATCATCCAAACAATTGCGTAGGAAAAACTAAGTGATCGTCTATACGATCATTTAGTAAATATCAGGAGCTAAACGATCACTTAAGGAAAAGGTAAACGATCGTTTAGATAATAGTGCGCGACTGTGTAATCGGTATGCAATCGCTTAGCAATATCGTATATGTAAGCGATCGTGCAATCACTATCGTATAGGCACTGATTTTCTAAACGATGACACTATCTTTTTCACAATATCCGCGCACATCAAGATCAACACACAGTCTGCTATTGATAATGCACTCATCTGTTATTTAGAACGAAGAGGCGCCTTCCCATTTCCTTTATAACCGTCCAATGAATGTGATCTTATCACATTCATAACTTATAAATTAATATCATATATTAATTATAATATTTTTCCTCTACTAGATATAAATAATATTTATATCTAATTTCCTCCAAATTAATGTATCTCATACATAAAGTTAATTATATCATATTTAATTAACTCGTTCAATTATATCATATATAATCGAACTCCCTCTTGTCAATTTGAACATTTCAAATTGACCCAAAAACTGACTTTCAACTTATATTCAAGCTACCAAGGGGACCTTATGGACCTATGGCTCTTCTTGAATAACTGACTAAACTGTCAGACATTCCACTAAAGACCGACAGTTGAAATCTTCTTGTCATAGATATATTTCTATGTTCATTGGATATAACCAATCATCAGTACAATGACCCTTCACAAATGCTCGTAATTACAATAGGTCAATTTACCGTTTTTCCCCTGTAATTACATCTTCCTCCTTAAGTACCATTGATCCCTCTAATGAACAATACAACATAGTCCTACTATGTGTGAACACCTCTCGGGCCATGAGAAGGTGTGTGGCGCCACATTGTTCAAGTCCTGGAATCGATCCTTAAGGGAGTTATCTATCTACTTACCCCCGCCTCGGGGAAGAAGTGAATTTCATCTTGTGTAGTTGAGTTCCCAGCTCCCAAATCAGACGAATCCCCAATATGGTAGGTTTGAGTCTGCGCTCTGGCCACTCGCACCCATGCAAATCAAAGAACCGCCTTCAATGGCAAGAGTTCCCAACTCACTCAGGATTGAGGTCATGTTACCTATGGTCATCCTAGTGAAGTGAAGTCTCAGTTATGAACGGTGTTATATGAAAAGACATTAACACTTCGAGGTTAGGTCTTATACAAACTCTCTGTATAGGACGCCCCCACTCGTATGTCCCCGACACGAATGATCGGGATCAGACCATCTGTGACAAGTCACAACATTTAGTGACCATTCCACAAAGCGGGCCGCATCCGTAGCGTTACTAGGATAAGATTTTCCTCCTATATCCATATACTATAGACCATTTTGGTTATCAATCAAGATATGTTCCACTTATATGTCACCACATACATGCTTAAGTTACATACAGATAACCAGGGATATTAAGTTTATTAGTTTGTGGTAAAATGAAAAACATCTAAATGTACAAAGTCAAGTAATGAAGTAAATATCATTTATATTATACATCACAAGTATTCGTACCAAATTGTTTACAAGCTACTGGACACAAGACTTTAGGGTACAAACCCCAACACCTTTGTCATCCAACCCTTTTTTATCAAAAAGTGAGAACTGACGTTTAAACAATTTTTGCAACGAGTCCATGATCTGACGTGCAATGACCATGTTCTCAACCCTTTTGGCCAATGCATCAGGTATGCTAGCCAAAATGTGAAGTCGGGTCATCGAATTAGCCTTCATCCACACCTTATATGCATTACGAACATTTCGCAGTGCATCAAGGGTTGGGACTTGAGGACACTCCTCAACCATGACAAACTCGAGGTCGTTTACCACAAATATGTTTTAAGAGACTCTTTCCAATATATGTAATCAGCCAAATTAAAAGAGGCAACTAACGAAAGATCATACATGTTGTTGAATAAACAAACACTTTGATCTACATTAGATTTTAACAAATACTCATGAAAACAAATCCAACCTGATTTAGCAAAATCTAAATGCACCCCATGTGACATCTAATTTTGCAATGACGCTTCAGTGGTTTAAGACAAAAGCCACCGAAGGGTAGTCAATTTATCCCTCCTCTGAATTGAGACTTTCTCAACCAGTCATTAACACCAAAACAACTCTTGTTCCTATAACGACTAGCCATCATTGATTTGGTCAAGAAATCATTGGCTTGCTTAATGTTCAGACTCGGGAATCGATGTCGTTACTCAACCCTAAAATGGAACAAAAATTTATTTATGTTCACTGATTTAAAACTTATACCACCCACGTAGCAAAATGGTAAGATCGGGCTCGAATCCACAGGGAGACTGTTGAATCAATCTAGGACAATTTATGAATTCCAAAAAAAAAAAAAAAGGATTTTGATTGTTTTGGTTTTGATGAGGGAAATTAAACAAAAAGAAACAAGAGCAAGTGCAGAAAAAAAAGATTTTGAATCAATTCGAGGGAAAATCTGGGGATTAGTTTGCATGCTTTTTATTTTCTATCATTAGGTACTAGTTTTTTTTTTCCAATTATGTAAATCCCTCGACCTATTAGAAATTCTAATAGCCCAATTAGCCAATTTTCGATAAAAATCTAAATCAGTCCTAATTCAGTTAAAAACTTTTCCTTCTTAAGGACGCCCAAGTTAAAGTTGAAAAGCATTAAGAAAGGGTTCAATTGTCGAGACATTCAACAAGGAAAACCATATCTTGTTGCATGGTTTATTTGGGAAAGATTATATTAGGACCCACATGAACTTGGCCAAAAAAAGTCTAGACCTCAACCATACGATCCTAATATTTGCAACTTAATCGATCAACAATGCATAGGCTAGAAAGATTTTGCAAACATGAAATTCAACAAATAAATTTATTAGAAAAAATTATTGAATTCAATTAAAAATAAAACAAATCCCCCAAAGGGTTCACAACAATTGAATATAATAAACTAGTTAGCCTTCAAGAATTAAAGGCATACAAACTATCCCAAGAAAATAATTTAGCCTCTAAAAGACATATTCAGACTACAATGATAATAATAAAAAAATTAAAAAAAAAAAAGAAAAGAATCAAGGCTAACTATACCAATAATTGCTCAGCAATTTGGTTCAATCACTAAAAAACTAGACAAAAACTCTCAAGTTTCTCTTTATTCAGGCTTATTCTCAAATGAATAGTGGTTGCTTTCAAAACTGACCCCGAGGGTCCTATTTATAATATCCCTGCAGCGTTGTGGCACTAGGGTCAAGCGTTGCAATGCTTGGTTGCGCTGCGTGTGCCCTTGATTCTCCGTAAATGTTCGCAGCATTGCCACGCTGCGCTTCTGTCTTCCAGCATCAGAGGGCATTACAACGGCGGTGGTGACTCAAATTCGGAGTATCACGACGCACTGGATAGTGTTGCAACACTGCCCTGTTCCTCAAGCTACTGCCTTTCAGCATCGAATGAGGTTGGACTTAGGCTTGAGATGAGCATTGTGACGATGGAGAAGGGCAAAAGCGTCCTTTTTCAATTAAACTTGATTTAGTGTGTTTAGACTCCAGTTTTTCCGCTCTTTTAGCTCGATTCTTTGTCTTTTCCACGTGTTGGCTCCATAGGGTTAATTCTCCTACAAAATAAGACAATAGAATTCAAGAATTACCCAAATATAGAAAGTTAAGGCTATAAAATTAGCCCTTTTTTAGAGCTAACACTTAACAATTTCCCGTAAGTGTGACCCTTCATTTTAGATCCTAGAGTTCCGCCCCAAGCAACCAATCCGAAGGGAAAAAATCTGATTGGGGCAAAAACTAAAGCAACCCTATCCATTTCTAGAGTTCACCTTGATATTGACCGATCGCACAAACCATCCGAAGGGGAACGCTCCCAGGGCGCCATGAGGCCGTGAAAGAAGATCTCACGGTGCAAACCAATGAAGGAGACCGTAGGACATGTTGACACACATCATTCACCCACTTACTATAAATACTCTCTTCGTCCAACTTGATATTAACTCATGCAAACACCATCCGAAGAGGGATGATCTTAGGGGACCACGAGGCTAAGCATGAATCTCACGGTGTGAACATTAAGGGAGAAACATGAATGGAATTGACATATCATATATATCTTTTCCTTCCACTGAGTATTTTAAACCTAGAGTTTAGTTTACTTAGAAAAAAACACGACTAATGATTTTAACTAAGTGACTTTTTAGGTTTGTCAAAAAATAACTCTTACTTTGGAAAGTTAAACAACTTTTGATCATCAATCATTAAACTCTTTAATAAAGTCTTTGTTCAACTGTTGCATGTTTGCAACAAATCTACCTAATTCACCTTTTCAACTAGGTTCCCAGGTCATTTCCTTTAGCTTAAATACCCCAGCCTAGCCAGAATCCACCTTAGACAAAAGGTCCCTTATAGATAGATTTAATACAAATTTAATCTTTTATGGAAATCAATTTAAACCTATTAAACCGATTGAAAAGATTAAACTTAGGTATCTAATCTCATTAGAACCATGAACTTAGGTCTATATCAATCAAATTTTAAAACCCTTTTAAAACAGCAACTCTTTCTTATTGATTTTAGTTTTAATTTCCATTATAACTCTTATAAAAGGAAACAACTAAAACCAACCACAATGCAAAGAAACACATTCATAAGGCATTCATAACTCTTACAAATAAGCCTAAGTGTCATGTTCCATGCATTATTCAGTCATTGCTACTTTTATACAATGTTTATATAACAAAGAAATGAGCCAAGCATACATGCTATCATACAGCCTTGTACTATAACTCTTATAATATGAAGATGATGCATGAATATGCTTAATGCATGCATAAATATAACTTTTATATTTCATGATGCATGAGCATGCTTTCTTGTAATTTCATCATGCCATTTACTATATTATAACTCTTATAATATACGATGCATGAATAACTGCATAACCCAAGGTGGGTTTTAAATCTATATGTCATACATTATGGCATATAAATAAACATACATCTCATGTACATCAAGTAAAAGTTGATGGACCGGGATAATTAGCCTCAAATCCTCAAGAAAAAGCTAACTATTACAAAGAATAGTGAGTATATCGATTCAAACAGGCGAACCGGGTCTTAAACTGTCTGGGTGAAGCCGCGTCTCCTTGATTGTGTAACAACTCCTTGTGATCATCTAGCAACGCTGTATGAGCATAAACGACCATTAAGCAACGATCGGGTACCTTTGACTATGCGATGAAGCATGAAGGTCACGCGATCGTGCAACGCATGCCTTAAACGATCAAGTAGACGACAATTATGTGATGAAGTATAGTTTATCTAAATGATCGCTGAGCAAGCGTCAAGTATCGTATACCGGGTGATCGTGTAGCCAGTGACTATGCGATGAAGCATGCTGGACTACACAATCGTTTAGTGCGCGCACCTTCTAAAAGATAAGTGTCACAAACTTTATGCGATCGTTTACCTCAAGCGTCCATGCGATCGAGCAGCCAACGCCACACGATAGAGTAAACTCTTTACTCAATCGTTTAGTATCAGTTATACAATTGTTTAGTAAATACTACACGATCGGGCATAACTTTTCTACACGATCGTTTAGCCAAATCTGAACGATCGTTTAGCCTGGGCTATACAATACGACCAATCTTTGGTCTTCTTCCTCGATGAGAACAACATCTCCATGCTTCGAAACTTCATCAAAAACGATTCAAAACACTTCAAACACTTTGAATACAGACTCGATTGCTTGTTAATTATGCCCAAAAACATAGGGGCCCTTACAAATTAACATTTTATAAACTTAAAGAAAGCTTTAAACAGAGGCAATCATCTCGTCAACATCCATAAACACATCCACAAACATATTTAATGCTTAAATGCATTGTAAACAAACTTAAAACCCATCATGACTATAAAAGAAGTTCAATACAGTAATGGAATTTGGAATATCAAAACAACCTGACTCTAATACCAATTGAAGAAAATCTAAACATAGATCTCCATGAGCACCGGAAGTGGAGCGTTCCAAATCCCATTCAGAATGAACGCTAACAATTACAGTCTAAACAGAAACAAAACGATTATGCATAATTAGAAATTATAGCATGCATCTTAATAGGAACAAGCAAGGGATAGAGTATGCATACCTTTGAAGAACCCTTCTTCAAATATCCCTCAATTGTTCAGCAAATCGTTCGGTCAGCACGAGCATGAACACAACGAATGGAACAACCAACAACACGAACAACTGGATGCACCTCAAACCCAATGGAGTCCAACTCGATCCTCAAACTGAACAAAAACACCACCACAATGGTTACCTTGGTATTTTCAGTGTGAGAATCCAGAAGTTGTGGGCTCTGTATGATCTTAGATTGAAGAAAACAGGAGGTAAACGATCGAGTAGACAGTCGAGTAAGTGGGAGATGAAGATTGTCTATCGTCTAGACGATGTACTCGATGTTTAGAAGATGAAGCCTATCGTATAGGCTTTGCTACTCGATTGTGATCGTGTAGCAACGATCAAGCAAGTAACTTTCGTATAGTCAACTTGTAGCTCGATCATGTATGCTCTCAACGCTATCTTAGTAAAAACACTTTTTACTTGATAACCTTTTTCGTTAGATTTTTCCGACAATGAATCATCATTTAATTTTAGAAAACATTTATCCTTTTTATCTCACAGTTACCATAAAACTTTCAATAACCTCCCACTCAAATCGATTATTAGAGAAAAAGAATTAATTATCATATAATTAATATATTATAAATAAATATGATAATGAACTTATCATATTATATTTATAACCTATAGTTTTAATATTTCATCATGTGAAACATATGAACCATAGTTCTTTTTCTATTTTATGGTATTTAATATAAATCATATTTATATTAATTCCTCCAATTAATGTATCTAATACATCATATCAATTATATCATATATAATTGAATTTTCTCTTGTTAATTTGAATACTTCAAATTAACTCTAAAATCTGATTCTCAACTTGAACCCATTGAGCTACCAAAGGGACCTCATGGACCTGTAGCTTGAAGCTCCAATGGTACATGAATAACTGATTAAAATCTTTAATCACGAGATCCACCATCTATTACTGTTGGTTGTTAGCTTTTTGGCCCTTAATCTCAAATTAATTAATGTTAATTAATTAATTAATCAATGTTTTGATTATAAAAAACTCAATTTTTAATTACTAAAAATATTAGTATTTTAATATGTCCATAGCGTAGAGCTCAGAACAACAATTCCAACACCTCTTGAATCACTCAAATTAGAGCTAAAACGAAGACGATATGACCGAAACAAGTCTATAGAGAAAATACCATGGTGGATGACGTGGCATAACCAGACCATTTGAATGTAGACATGTGGCAGCATATTGGTTGAATGATGGATCATTAAGAGATTAACATATGATGGACTTTTGATTTTTGGATTGATTTAAAATTTAAAAAAATTGAAATTTAAAAGAAATTTAAAAGGAAAATAAATTTAATATTATTTTATGTTTGTGTCTAATGGCTAGTTTTTTACACATTGTATGTTTTTTTATTTTTGGATTGACTTTAAAAAAAATGAATTTAAAAAGAAAATGAATTAAAAGGAAAATGAATTTAACATCCTCATAGGCAGGAGTTCCCAACTCATTCAAGATTAAGGTCATGTCACCTATGGTTACTTTAGTGAAATGTAAGTCTCAATTATCAACGGCGTTCTATAAAGAGACTAATCATTTCATGGTCCGGTCTTATACAAACTCTTTGTATAGGATATCTCGCTCGCATGTCTCCACATGAATGGTCAGGATCAGACCATTTATAGCACTTTACAACACTTGTAACATCTACAAAGCGAATCGTATTCATAATGTCACTAGGATAAGGTATCCCTCCTTTATCCATCTACTATAGACTATTTAGGTTATTACTTAAGACATGATCCACTTGTATGTCTCACATACATGCTTAAGTTACATAAAATAACCACGGATCTTAGTTTATTGGATTTGAGTAAAAAAATATAAAATAATATTTATTTTATTAATAACAATGTGTACAAAATGTTTACAAACTACGAGACCACCGCAAGAATTAGGACACCAATCCCAACAACTATACTTCCCAATAAGAAGTTGGAGATTTGTTTAATTTCCAACTTATATTATGATAAAATGAAGGTGAAGAAAAAGAGAAAATTTACCCGCTCATATAAAAATGGGATACACTTGTTTGATGTCATAGAATTTGTTTCTAGTTGATCGACTGTAGTTTGATGTTATAGAATTTCAATAGGCTTTTGGTGTACTTTTATGACATGTAAGTTTACTTCTATCCATGTCATTGTCTATTTTTTCTATTCTATTCTTATACTTTGTAATTCAAGGTACTACAAGTAGATGAATAAGTAAAAACAACCCTACAAGATTTATCAATAGATGTGTTAAAAGGTTTTGTAAGAGAATTTTCTAAGGATATTCAATTGATAAATAAGTTTTTAATGAAGGTTTAAAAAATTTTTAAAAATAACATGATAAACCTTCAAAAAAGACCACTTGATAATAGGTAATTATCGATAAATAATTTAACAATTATCGAAGATATATGATCTTTGAAAAATAATAATTTTCAAAGATAATCAACCTTTGAAAAATAATACTTTTCGAAGGTTAATAAACCTTTGAAAAAGTTTTTTTAGCGGGATCTATTTCGACACCATTCAAAGTTGAGATAATCTTTGAAAAAATATATATTGAAGGTCTATTAAATGTTTTTTCGAATGTTTTGACCTTCGAAAAAGTTCAATTTTCTTGTAGTGTTTATGTTACCAATGTTTACAAAAAGTTCATGTAATTATTTTAAGGTTAAATTATACGAAATATGATTAAACTTTGTCATTTGTTTTTAAACTACATTTGTTCTCTTAAAGATTATAATATTATCTTTAATCAATCATAAATGCTTTATAATTACCATAAAAGTAAAAATACTTTAAAATTTTAGATGGAAGATGAATTGTGAAACAGTGTGGTGTAAGTTAGAAAGTCAATGCTATCTAATTCTTTTTTAGTTCAATAATGTGTATATAGAATATTCAAATTTTTGACTTTTTGGTTGAAATTAATAATCTATAGTGATATTATTTGTTATTATGATTTTTTAATAATTTATTTTTGTTATTATTCTAATAATTTATTTTTACGATACCACATGGCGATCACAAACTCACAAGGAACTTTATACTCAGACCTAGGAGTGAGCATCGGTTAGTCAGAACCAGTTTTTTGACCAAACTGTCAAGAAATGGTCGGTTTCATAAATGTTTGAACCGACCTCAACCGTCGATGAATAAAAATCGGTCGGTCAGTTTGGTCAATTTTATTCTTTTAAAAAAATTTTGAAATTTACCGCTTTGAAATTTTCCCCAAACTGACATCGACCGAGCCTTCTTCTATCGGCTCGATTTTTCAGTCTATCATGTTCACTCTTACTCAGAACTTTATTATTGCTATTATTTTCTCCTATCTTAGATTTATAAATATTTAATGTGCTTTATCTTTGTCTTAGTTCATTCCCTTTTATTGACTGATAGTGGTGTATTAAAAAACTCGTTATATGTCACATTATTTTAATTTCATTATTTTAATAGTTTGCGATATTTGGTTAATTTTTAATTTGTTTTTTCTTTCACATCTTTCTACTATGGTCCATTTAGACAATAAATGTGAAAAGAGATTGCTTTTTGTAAATCACAGTATGATAATATACATACACATGTATAGACAATAGGCTCAATAACTTGGCATGGTGAGTAATTCATTATGATCGTATTTTACCGTGAATCTTCAAGCTACCTAACTTAAGAGTTGTATGTGACCTACACCACATCGATATGTAGTTCTTGTTAATTTACATGTGATCATTTTTTTTTCTGAAATACAAATTTACCATTGTTACCATTTTAAGATCAGGTCAATTTTATCTCTCAAAATTGAGATTAAAAAAAAATTATAGTTGAAGTATAAAATTAAAGTTAAAAGATAGTGATTATAAATCCAAACTGTGTGAGTCCACTTATATTTTAGAGGAATTGAATGGTGGAAAATGAATGGGACATTAGAAAGGTGGGGGGAAAAAAGAAGAGAAAAGAAAGAAAAAGAATAGAAAGGGAGAGGAACATGGAATGGTATGGAAATAATTGAGATTGAGATTAAGATGGAAGGGGTCGTAATCTAAATGGTGGCCCAAAAAGTATTAGAGAAATGGATTCGGTGGGCCAACACCAACATGGAGAAAACAGGTGATTGGGAATTGAAACATTTCTAGTTTCCCTTAGCATCATCCAATTTCCACTACTTTACAACCATTCTTCCTTATACACCTTTTCCCTCCCCCATTCTCACTCTCTATTTCATTTTCTATTCTTCCAAAATACTTAATCATTTATTAGACATTATTGAGCTTTGTCTGAAATCAAAACTCGGGAACAGAAGTTTGTATAAGGATTCTCACATTCCAAAAGAAAAAGTCAAACCTTCGAGTTCTAGATTAATTAGTTGAGCTCATGAAGTTTCACCAAAAGAAAAACAACCAAGCCTTAACACTGACACTCTTAGTCTCAAAGACCATATCCATTCTTACATTGTTGGTATTACACATATCCTCAAAACGAATATTATAAGAAAGACCTTATAAATAGTATCAGACAATCAACCTCAAAATCGGTAAGTAACACTCTATGTGCTTAGCTTAGTTGAATATTGTTTATATTAATTTAGATGTTGGGGTGTACTCAACTAATATCAGCATGAATATTCTTATACATATCAGCTCTATTAACGCGTCCAGACTAAAGAAATGGACTGGACAAATTTTCATGCCAACTTTCGATGCTAATAGACCTAAATAAAAAATTTAAAAAAAAAAAAAAAGTATTGGATGGAAAATTAAAAGTGTAAAATAAAAGATGATGTAATATATACGGTTTAAAGTTTAATGATGAAACAAACACGATGATTTCGATTTGGATTGTGACCACATAGAAAAGGGAAAATGGTGGGCTGGGGCAGCCCGGCCCAGAATGAACCATGCGGAGAAAGCCCAGATATCAAAAATTGGGAAATTATTATTATTATTAATTTAAAAAAATAATAATAGTCAGAGGAAATAGGAATTGGCGGCCATAGACAGAGACACACGAAACTTAACCCTCTTTCTTTTTATATCTCTTTAATTCAATTACTCTCTTAATTCTCTCTCAAAACTTCAAAACATTAGAAATGAAGAAGTTTCTGCTGCCGAACGCCGCTGCAATCTTCACCTTCGCCGCCGCCTTCCTCCTCCTCTTTCCGCCGTCTCTCGCCGACGACGACGATATCTCTAACTGCTTTACGCCTGGCAAGTGTAATCCTTTTCGACCTCCTCCTTCAGGTTCTCTCTCCTAATTTCCTTAATTATAATTATTATCTTATTCCTTTTTTTCCCCCTAATTATAAAGCCCTTTTTTGGGACTTCTAACTTAACTTCATTAATCAACAAATAACAATTTCCTACTAATTTATGGAAGAATTTCAGAATGGAAATTCGAAAGTAAGTTCCAAAAACATGACTTCACTTGGAAATTTTTCTTTTTCTTTTTCCCCCGAAAATTATGTGCATAATTATCAGATAATCGACTCTATTTTGTCTTAATTATGTTTTTTACGGATTTCCATTGTGTTCTTGTCTTCATTTTATTTTATTTTGAAACTTTTTGCATTGCGGGAAGTCAAAATTTTGGAATAGAAAAAAAGGACTTTGGGGGCTCAATAATCAATAGCGCGTTTGGAACTGTGAAATTTGGTTAGTCAAAATTTGGACGCAAAGGCGGCTCACTTTCCTTGTGTTTTCTGTTGCTTTGACCCAGTCAAACTTTGGACTCCACATTTCTCTCTCTATATATATAGAAACTTCTAGATACTTTTTTTTAAAAAATTAAAAAAAACCCTCTTAATTGAATTTCGTTGTAGGTGCCCGTGGGCATTTCCGACGCTAAATTGATTATTATTTTTATTAATTACTATAGTTTATGGGTCATAAAAATTCATATTTAAGATCTAAATTATATTAGTATAGATTATAATAATTTTTATTTAAGGTATAAATTATTTTTGTTTGAGTAGTAAATAACAAACACAAAGAAAGAAAAGAGCTTATAAGTAGGAAATAACAAACATTGTAATTATAGATTATAATAATTGAAAATACAAACTAATATAATTTGAGTTTTAAATATGGAGTCGACTCTAATACTTCATTCCATCCACTTGAAGCCGGGAATCTAAAGAATCTCTTAATGTTTAAATTAGTGTTATTTTAATAGTATTTGTCACACCTTACTAGAGGCTTATTTATTGTAAATTATTTCTAATAAATAAGTAAGAGATTAAAATCTCAAGAACAAAAAATATATAATATATTTAGGTACAACATTGTAAGGTTTTTTCTTTTATTGGTATTTATACTTTTCAATCCTTTTCCTTTTGAAAATTAATTTTGGTAGGTGGGAATTGAAATATAATTAGAAGCAAATGGCCATAGTTAAATTCTATCCTGAGATTTAGATATCGTTCCAACTTGCAATACACATTTTTTTCATTTTAAAATTAGTGATTTTAAAGATTTAAGTCCCATCAGTAGCGATTTAGTTTTTGAGTTTTTGTTATTAAACTTTAAAGTCTATAAATACTACTTTTATTTTTAAATTTTTCATTTATTATCTTCTTTTTACCAATAGTTTAAAAATAAGTCAAATTTTAAAAACTAAAAAGAAAATCGTTTTTAAAAACTTGTTTTTGCTTTTTGAATTTGGTTAAGAATTCAACCATTGTATTTAAGAAATATGCAAATGGTAAAAAATGAGAAGAAAATATGCTTAATTTTTACTAAACGGGACCTTAATCTTTAAAGATTCCAAGTAGCGACATTAAAGTTAATATCTATTATTTTATTTTGGGAATCTAGGGTTTTTAATTTTTGTTTTTGAAAATTAAACATATTTCATCTACATTACTTACAATAATTTGCATCTTTCTTAAGTATCATGGTTGAATTCTTAGCAAAATTTTAAAAACAAAAACTTTTTAAAAACTACTTTTTTAGTTCTCAAATTTTGATTTGGTTTTTTAAACCATTGGTGAAAGATATATAATAAAAAAAATAAATTTGAAGGTAAAAGTAGTATCCATGACTTAATTTTCAAAAATAAAAACAAAAGATAAAATGATTATTGGACCTTTAACTATTAGCAATTTTCTATGCGTATATGATCTAAAGTACCAATGATGGCATAGTTTTGTTTTGTTTATGATATGAATATGCATTACCCCATATACCACCTGTGTAAATATTCCATCTTTTTAAGTTTCTGTCTCAAATCTATCACTTCAACGCTTCATGTTTTCTCATATTTTATAAATATGAAACCCAAGTTGGTCAAATTAAATATTAAATTGAAAACTTAAAAAGAACTTAGAGGTTTCTACACTTTTTCCCCCAATAATAATAACGACGACGACAATAATAATAAATACTTGCCCACGCATCAGAATGTTCAGTGATTCAAAATCATTAATGGAGTTTAGTGATTAAAAAGATACTTATTAAATGTAATAAAAAGGGAGTAAATGAGCTACTTCAACTATTGTAAAGGTATGTGTAATTGACTTAGAATTGTGTGGTTCAAACCTCACCCTATCTCGATTGAGTCATATTCAAGTTAGAGATATATGGACAAGTATTATTCACTTCTCTATGGAAAAGTGAATTTTATGTTTTCTTGCAATTCACCTAGTTTGCAACGGATAAAGAAGAAAATATAAAGACATAGAAAGAAGAGAGTTTTTCTTTTTCTATAAATAAAAAAAAATGAATAAGGATCTAGTGAGTAAAAGTCAAGAGAAGAACATTTGAAAAGGAAATAGACGGAAAAAAAAAAGTTTATATACTATAATGATGTAGGTAGTATTCATATTAATTGATTGATTGTCATGTTAGAAATCAGCATATTCCAAGAATGACGTCTCGATCATATTAGATAATTCACTATACATTTCTCGAGATAGAGTAGGTATCTCTTTCTAATATTTTATAATTAACAAACATTTTCCTCTCCTTTTCTACATTTTCTTTGTTCTTCAACTAATCAAACCTTCCCCCACCTGGAAAACCATAGGAGTCTTCCTCTACCAAATCTTCATTTTCAAAAATGATAAATTTGTCCCTATCTTTGTCCATTTGTCCTCCCTCATTTCCTATAATATTCCCAATTCCAAAAAGCACATCCACTCAAAATCCCACAAATTTCAGGAAGACCCAGTAAAAAGTTTGAAAAAAGGATCCCAATTCAGCCCTTTGATTTAAAAAAAATAATTGTTTTGTTTATCAAATATAGGCTCTGTGGGTAGTTGTTGAAGAACTGGTAAAGTTTTTCCACTAGTTTTCTCTTTTTTTTAATTTCCTTACTCTGTTTTAACAATCTCTTACAGATTTAGAAAGCAATTTCATTTCTCCTTCCATTTTTCCTCAACTTCCTCCCATGGCTTTCATTCTTATTTGCTTCTTTACATTCATCTTCTCAACCTCAGCTTCTAAAACATTCAAGGACTGTGCTCCTAGAAATTGTGGGCATGGCCCCGTTATAAAATACCCCTTTTGGATAGATGGTGTGCAAGATTCTTCCTGTGGATACCCAGATTTCAAAATCAAATGCTCGAGAGATTACCCAGTTCTCGAAATTTCCGATGAAGATTTTATCGTCGAAGACATTTTTCACCAGACCAATTCGTTTCTGTTGGTCAGTGCTGCAGCTCGTGAAAATTCATGCCCACTTCCCTCACATAATATTAGCTTAGATGGAAAACCATTCCATTCTACTTCAGATAATGAAGATTTCCTCTTCTTCTATGATTGTCCATTAGTTCACAAAGATTACATCTATCAACTTGACTGTATTAACAACAAAACCCACTGTTCTTTTGCGACTTTCCACAAGGATCTTCTGGAGTTTCAGAATTTTCCCTTACGGTCGTGTCGTTCTTCGATTCGTGTTCCTGTTTGCAAGAACTCGACTGCTAATGTAGCTGATTTAAGTGAAATGAGTTATGTTAAAATTTGGAAGAGGGGTTTTGTTCTGAAGTGGACTGCACAGGACTGCAGCAAATGTGAGAAAAGTGGTGGCTATTGTAGATTGGAGAACAATGAGTTTGTTTGTTCTTGTAGCGATGGAACTCATTCCAATAGCTGCGAACATGGTATTTTAGAATTGTTTTGGCATGAACTGATGAACATATATAGGCATTCTTTGGCAGTGGTTGTTTGGAAGTTTTTAATGTTTTAGTGTTATGTTTAGGCTGACATCGTTGTGTTTAATGTTGCAGACGATGGCAGGACCAGAAAAAGGATTATCATTGGTAACACACGAACCTACTCTGTTCACATGTTTGCCTCCTTGACAATTGATTAAAAACTATTGTTTTGATTCATATACAGGGGTATGCAGTGGTGTTGGAGCCTTGCTTTTAACCTTTCTTGTTCTTATCATCTGCTACCGACGGCGCCAGCTTCGTCGTAAAAGGTCTCACATGTTACCGTATGTGCAACGAAGCATTCCGTCGAATCAGTCAAATCCCCCAAATCCCTCTTCTGTGAAAGAAAATGAGAATGGAAATACCTACTTGGGGGTTCACCTCTTCACCTACAAAGAACTTGAAGAAGCCACAAACCATTTCGACTCCAACAAAGAGCTTGGGGATGGAGGTTTTGGCACTGTGTATTATGGTAAGAGAGCAGCCATTTTAATTTAGTTTGAATCATTATTTATGATTGACTATTGGTTGGTGATTGTTTTGACTGATCTTTTTGTTCATATATCTGTTTAGGCTTACTCAAAGACGGGCGTGCCGTTGCTGTCAAACGGTTGTTTGAAAGCAATTTTAAGAGAGTTGAGCAGTTCATGAATGAGGTGGAGATCCTTGCTCGGTTGCGCCACCGCAACCTCGTTTTGCTTTACGGTTGCACCTCACGCAGTAGCCGTGAGCTTCTGCTTGTGTACGAATACGTCCCGAATGGCACAGTAGCTGATCACCTCCATGGAAAACTAGCAAAGCCAGGCAAGCTTCCATGGTCTACAAGAATGAAGATTGCTATAGAGACTGCAAGTGCTTTGGTGTATCTCCATGCTTCGGAAATCATCCACCGTGATGTCAAAACCAACAACATTCTCCTCGACAACAACTACTGTGTGAAAGTAGCTGATTTCGGATTGTCCCGTCTCTTCCCGCTCGACGTCACACATGTTTCAACTGCTCCACAAGGCACTCCAGGCTATGTCGATCCAGAGTACCATCAGTGCTACCAACTCTCTGACAAAAGCGATGTCTTCAGCTTTGGTGTGGTACTTGTTGAGCTCATATCATCAATGCCTGCTGTTGACATCACAAGGCATAGACAAGAGATCAACCTGTTCAACATGGCCATCAACAAGATCCAAAGCCGCACATTACATGAATTCGTCGACCCATCACTCGGTTTCGAATCAGACTACAAAATCCAAGACATGATAACCAGCGTAGCCGAGTTGGCGTTTCGATGCCTGCAGAGCATAAAAGACGAGCGACCAACAATGATGGAAGTTCTCGACACTCTTAACATCATACAGAAACCGAATACCGAGAAGGCGACAGATCGAGACACTGACATTTCCGATGATGCTGTGTTGCTAAAGAATGGCTATGGATCTTCTCCAAGTTCCATATCTGTATCTTGGGTTAGCAGTAACACCTCAACAGCAACTAATGAAACCATCAGCTCTTAAACCCCTCTCTTCTTCCCTCCACCATTAGATTACCATTTGTAAACTACTTTTTAATTATTCCATTTCCATCTCCATCTTCCTCATCAATCTATTACTCTGATGGGCCAACATTCATTGAATTGATTCTTCATTCTTTATATTGTTTACAACACTACACTATATGAAAAAGAGACATAAAGGGCAGATTTTACATTACCCCATGTTATGAAATTACATATAAATGAATCATATAGGCTCAAAATTCAATACACTTGAAAAAGAAAATTAATGATTAAACTGCATGAGCTTAGGAGCAAACATGAGGAGTCTATTCAAAGAATTAGGCATGAATTTCCTAGCAAACAAATGACAGAGATTAGTCATAACTCCATTATACTCGCAGTGGCTTCCATTCCTGAGCCTCTGAAGCAATCCAACGGTGACATCGGTTCTAATGAAGCGGGTCGGGTGAGCGCCGCCTCTGGACCAGTCGACCCAAGTCAAGGTCCGGTTGGAGTTGGTCTTGGAGAACCGGATTCCGACGAAGGTGGGAAGGTAGTGCTCGTCCATGTAACAAGAGGGTTTGCAGAATTTCTGGAAGACGGGGAAGAATTTGTGGTCGGAGACGACTTGGGAGGCGATGGTTCGGTCCATTTCGAACCATTGGGAGCCCTTGCGCCATTGATGGAGGTTGATTGTGGGCCGCATTTTTGGGGTGTAGCGGCCTCGGCCCACTGGGCCTGGGAGGTCGTAGGCCTCGATGAAAGTGGATTTAGAGCCCATTAAGTAATTGTAAATAGTGGAGAAATTGAAGAGTGGGATGCAGGATTCGGAGAGAAGGATGAATCTTTGGTTGGAGAAATCTAGTAATGCGTTTGCCAGGAGCCGCCGCTCTGCCTCCATCATGCTTGGTTCTCCCCATTTCACTCCCTGTAATTGCATTTATGACTCTTAAACAACTCAAAAGTAGACATTTTCAATTGTTATATTAATTTTAGAAGCAACCAAGAATAAGATACTAAGTTACAATTTTTACCCAAATAAGCATACGTCAACTAGCATACGTCAACTAGCAACACACATGTACTCTTGACTTCGAGATCAGATGTCTAATCTCTCACACACATATAGTTAAAAAACCTGACTTTTACTGTTTGAAATGACCACGAACACCACTCTTTTCCTTCGTTCTTCTTTCCTAATAACAAGCAGCAAGAAAAAAAGGGAAGAAAGAAAGAAAAGGTTTTGATACTTGTCTTTGGTGAAATATAAAGTTTCACGTGAGAAAGGAAGAAGGCAAAGGCATAAAGAAAAGAATGCAAAAAAAGAAAAAAGAAAAAAAAAAAAAAGGTTAGAATTGGAAAATGGGAACCTCAAACAGAAAGGGAATTCCATCAAAAATATTTTCTTCAACTTTCTTGAGTGGCATCCAAGCAATTCATGTAAAGCATGACTACACTTTCATTTATTTATTTTTTTTTTTTTTTGTATCTTCTCCCCAATTTTTCTTTTTAAAAAAACTATTGATTATTTATTTCCAAAATATCCAGGCTGTAAAATTCCATGATTTCATATAATACTTTACAAGTACACGGGAGATTATTACAAATTTTTAAAAAAATAACGCATGAAAGGAAATTAAATTACAACAAAACCATGACGCGGCTGTAAGTGGTTATATTGGACCGTCGTAGAAGTTAAAATGTTTTTTTTCCCTTTTCCATAAAAGCTTTGGAATCATAAAGTTGGACAGAAAAGATTGTTAATTTGAACAGACAAGATTAATTTTAGAATATTTCATACGTTCAAATAAAGTTATTATTCGTTGTTATAATAATTACAATTACCCTGTAAATTATTTATTTTATTGTGCATGGGTCAAATTGCAAGCAAACTCAAAATACATTTTTTAAAAAAAATTATTCTAAAAGTATAAAAAGATTTTAAAAAAATATTTCTAACATATTAGTAACGTAATGAAAATTAAAAAGATATTTACTTGCACACTAATTAGTATTAAGATATGTGCTTGCTTTTCAGTTATGGCATGATTTCATTAATTTATTTCTATCTCATTTAGTAGTTATTATTATTTATTAATTTATTATTATTTAGAAGACATTTAATAGTTAGATATTTAAACATTACTGATACTTTTAATCTACCGCGTTAGAAATCAACTTAGAAGATGTTCTGGGCTAAAATTGAAAGTTGGAAAGCATGATATTAAAATTGAGCAAAATAGAGGGACCTAACAAGAAATAATTAAGGAAAATGATGAATGTGAACAGACCTTACTGGGGATTGAGCGGCCATAGAAAACAGAGGAGGAATCGACGGTGGCGTTTGAGGAAGGACTCCGATGAACGTAAATGGAATAAAATCCACGGTGGCCTTTGAAGAAAAGTTCCCAAAGCGGAGCCAAACCGACTCCATCTTTTGTCAGAAACAAGAACGCGATCTTCCGGCGTGACTTCTCCGTCGACGGAAAGTTCGGAATCCGGCGGGGAACCAGGGAGGCCCTCCACAGAAGCTCCTCCTCCGTCATGTCATGGAGTGCCGGGGGAGGCTTCAGAAAGTCCTTCAATCCGACCCGCGACGGCGGAGACGACGGCGGAGGAGAGGGAGAGGGGAGTTGGAATTGGCTGAAGTTGAAGCGGAGGGAGAGAGGAGAGGAAAATTGGAAGAAAGGGAAAGGGAAGATGAACAGAGTAAGAGTGAAGCCGGCGGCGAGGCCGGCGGCGAAGAAGAGGAGGGGAGAGAGGAGGGATCTGAAATGCATTTGAAGTTTGGGATTAGAGGTGGTCATTGAAATGAATTGAATTGAGAGAGTTTTTGAGAGAAATTGAAGAAGAAGAAGAATGAATGAATGAAATTATGAGAATATGAACACACAATTGTTGCAGAAACTCAAAAGGTGAGAGACAGAGCACGCTGCACGACACAACACGTATACCTCCTTAACATCCCCTTTTTAATTTTAACTAATAAATACTCTTAAACGTAACTTCCCTTTTCTACACTTTTTTTTCTTACATACAATTATATCCTTAAATTTTCAATGATAAAAACTCGAAAACTTATATAAATGTTAACATTGAAGCTCTAAATGATAAAAATTAAACTTCGACAGCATATCCTAGGCATAACTCCTCCATACCGACCTTATCTCCGACAAGCAGAGCGGTTTATTGGCCTGCCTAACATTAAAAGGAATTGATGTGATAGGTCCTTATTTATTATAAGAACTTATAAAATTGTTATAATTTCTACGATTATGTAAATTTAAGGATTCAATGTTAATATTTGTATAAGTTTGAATACTCTTTTTTTATCATTGAAAGTTTGAGGGTGTAATTGCAACTATCCACATATTTTTTTTTAAAAAAAGTACAATTTTCCTGACAATTTTATTTTATTTTAGATCAACTTTCAAATTTTGTTTGATAAATCTGTGAATTTAACGAAAATGACAAATAGGTTACTTATTAAACACAAACTTGAAAGTTTTAAAACTCTATTGGATACGATATCATAAGTGTGGATTTATTTATTTATTATTATTATTATTATTGCCAAAATGAATATAGTTCAATTGGCATCAAGTATGTATTATCAACCTCAAGATTAGAGGTTCAATCTCCCACCCCACATATTGTAAAAAAAAAATAGTTACAAATTTATTGACTTGATAGACATAAAATTATAATTTAACATCTACTATAACATTATAACGATGAATAATGGTCGTTCACCTTATTGATATATTTACCTTTAACTAGAAGGTGGGAACTTGAATCTCCACTCCCATATTGAAAATAATATGGACAATAATGAATGTAAATGTACTGTGTACCTATTTTGCTTAGATTGATTAACTACTAACATTGTAGTTAATAAGTTTTTTGTTTTTTTTTTTTTTTAAAGTAAACCTAATTTCTTCATAATTTTTTATTATGGTTCGCATCTTTTTTAAGTATAAGAGTTGATTTGGTAGTTAAATGTCAAAAACAAAAACAAGAATTTTAAAAATCATTTTTTTTAATTTTCAAACTTTGACTTGATTTTTGAAAATATTGATAACAAACCGATAACAAAACAATAAATCTAGAGTTAAAAAAGAGTGCAATTAGGTTTAATTTTAAAAACGGTTGTTTAGTGCAGAACACAAGTTAGATATATTGTAGATTAATTTATTGATGTTTGTAGTTTTTGACAAATGATTGGTTTAATGTTTATATGGTTCATATATTGTGGGAAAATTACTTTGTTTTTCTTGGTCAAAGAACAAAAATAAATACATGGATTGACTTTTCTTATTCATCTCTTTATTTTATCATTTTCGATTATGATATGGACAAATTTAATTACAGCAAGTGAAACTATCATTTTATTTCATTTTTTTCAATGATAAATAGATGTCGGGGGATCCTAACATCAAATTAGGGTATTCAAATGATCTGACAACATAAATAATCCAGACTATTCAACTCAAATTGTAAGGATCGAAATGTGTTAGTTTTAATTTTAGGTTGGATTGAGTTGAATTTTTTATATTTTTCAGATTTGGATTGGGCGCATACAAGTTACTCTTTTAAAAATTCGAGTTGACTCAATCCAACCTAAATTCCTAACCTTTTATATATATATATATAAACTTATAAATTTTATAATTCATAGATATTTTTATAATGTTTGTATGAAGTTTGTAATAGATATCTTGGATTTTGATATTTAACATTTCAGTTTTATAAAATTTTAGTTACTAATATATATTGTACACAAATTTAAGTACTTTAAGTTAATAAAAAAAGAAAAAAAAAAATTGACGATCCAATCCAACCTAACTCATGTACACCTCTATATCTAACCTCCAGGTCAATAACATATATCTTTATTTAATCTGTTTATATAACAAATGAAGACATAGAGAATTAAACCTTTGACCTCTAAAATCAAGAAATAGTACGCATCAATTATTATTGAATTATTTTCATTTCGACATGTGTTTTAATTTGTCAATTTTTTTAATACAACAAGTACGATGAAAGATTAAATCTTGAAAAAGGTCATGTCAGTTATCAATTTAATTACAAACACGGTTTTAATAGGAAAAAAAATTGGTAAGTTGTAATTTAAAAAAGAATAATGTGTAAATGGTAAGCGTGTATAAACAGCAAAGCAGAGGACTTCAATAGGCGTAACCGATGCAAATGAGTTGGAACACCATATTATAAACGATGGAGTTTAAACCATATTGGAATAATAAACTTTTAAATATCTTTTTTGGTAAAAAAGAAAAATCGATTATCAATTAAATGGAGGTGGGATATATATAAATATATATATATATCCCATAATTATTTTTTGGTGTAAGCCACCATGGATGACCTTCCCGGCGTCTTCTTGAAGCTACCAGCAGCCCTTAACCATCAGCAGCCATAAAATGATAACCCAAAATTTCTTCGTTATATATATATTAGAGAAATTCTTATTAAGTAAAAAGTTCCAAAATGGTTTGTATTTTTTTATTTTTTTTTATTTTTTTGATATAAAATGTAAAATACTTCTAAATATTTATATTTAAAAATGTTCCTTATTTTCTCATTTATTAGAATTTGTTTTATATATTATTCTCATATTTATTAGAATTTGTTTAGAATGATTGCATAAGTGAAAATAGAACCATCAATTTAATATTTATAGAATGGAGATCGAACCATGAATTTTTTTTTTTTTTGGTCTGTAATTGATTACCAGAAATTATTTTACGATAATAATTAATGTATTATCCACTAAACTATATTCGGATTGACAAAAAAAAATGAAAGTACTAATTAAATCTTGGTATACTAATTAATTATTATTTTGAACTTAACATGGAGATTAGAACATCTAAGCTATTGACTAAAAACATATGGCATGGTTAGTTGGGTTCTAGTGATTGTTAATTAAAAGAAAAAAGAAAAAAAAAAAAAAAAAAACAAGTCATTACCAATTTCACACTCAAGGTAATTATTTTTATCCAAAGAATGAAAGTCAAATTAAATGAACATTTTCTATTAATTTATTTCCTTGGTTGATAACATCAACATAATTTAACTGACATAAATTTGTACGATAAATTTTAAGGACTGAGATTTTACCCCAACCATTTATAAAAATAAACTTTATTGGATTGCTTAATTTAAAATAATTAAAAAAAAAAAAAGCTAACATACAAACACTTCTTTACTTAAAGCCAAAAGAAATTGGAAATAAGCGATATTTAGGTATATAATAGTAATTACACTATTATTTGGAAAAATAACAAAAGGCATGATCCTTTTGAATTGTAGCAAGACGCATGAATGTCACGTGAGTCCAATTTTTGGAAATCCTAAAATACCCTCATCCCTTTTAATTCCAATGTAATTCATCTTATATCTTTATTAATGACACTGAAATTAATTGTTCAAATATATCTTAGTAGACTTTCAACGTCAACTAAGATCATCTTTCCAAGTAAATAATTTGTCATAAATCTCGAGATTTAGTAGTTATTTTGAATTTTCAAATCAATTTAATAGTTGTTTTGAATTTTTGAATTTTTGAATCTTGTACATCAACTAATCTACATGTTAATTTTCTCATATATTATTACTATACTTTATCTTTTATTCCTTATACATTTACAATTTTAGTTATACTATAATTATCACTGCTTAACGTTTTCACATCCTTTTGTTACAGCATAATCATATATAGTTGTGTGCAAAATATTACTTTTTAAAGCTTGGTTTGTTATGTTCTTTGTGTTTCTATATTGCTTTTTGTTTTCTGGTATGGAATTTAATATTTATGAATAGAGTTTTTTTTCTTCAATGGTTCATGCTTTTGTTCATTCATTCAATCATGATGTGCATTTGTCAATTGTATTTGTACATAATTTTAAAACGTCGTGCAATGTTATACAAGATTGTCCAGCATTCTAAATTCTAATGATACATAGTTATTTGTCAAATCAGATTGTTTAATTTAGTTATCATTTTTTACGAACAATTATTTATTAAATCCAAATTAACTTCTTATCAATATATGGGAATGACTAAATATGTAAATAAAATTACACACTTCTACTTCATTGATAGGTTAATTAAAAGGAAACAAAATAAAACAACCATAAATTGCATTAACTGTAATTATAAAGTCATTTAAAACATAAATAAAAAAGTTAGTCTAAACAAAAAAACATAAATTCAGAAGTTCCAATTCTAGAAAACATTAACTCAAAATAGTATATTCATCAGTGATCACATTCTTTTATGCCTGACTCAAGCGAAGGTCAAAGGATGTGTCATTCTCGTCAACATATTCTTTAGATTTTTTTTTTTGGCATTTTGCCCTTCACTGCACCAATCCATATACTAGTCATTGGTGTATTTGTAGCATCCCTCGTTGGGGCTGATTTTGCAGTTCTATGTTGATCCATTTCCTCTCTTCCCTTTTCTAGTTCTTCTATAGTTGTCCCTAACTATTAACAATTAATGATTAATTTAGTCAGTATAATATTGTTATTTATTTCTAGAGTATTACTTGTATACAGTTACACTTTAATTATAAAGACTTACATGTTGAAGGATGATTTGTGTTGAGTTCAAGAATGTGTCAATCATATCTAACTTTCTTTTGACGTTTGATTTTCAACAAATGGAAATTACATGTTAGTAGGGTACAAAGTCTACAAGTTTAATACAGTGTTCCTATTGTACTTTACCTGTTTATTCTTGTTGGCTATCGAGGTTTGCACCCCGCTCGATGAACGAAGTCTATCTATTGCACAAGTTAATGGTCCAATAATTGCATTCTATCAGTAGGTAAATTAAATAAATTTTATTAATTCTACATTTAGTAACATGTTTAACTATACAGTTTAAAAACAAAATCTTCTCATATACTTCCTTCTCATCTATTGAGCGTATGACATTGTCAATTATCTCGTCTAATCTTCAGCATGCTATTACATATCATAAACACACTAGATATCATGTATTGTTAGGATTTAAACTATAAAATTCAATTTATTAGCATTTTAGTACCTTGTAGCATATGTTTCCTCCCCCTCCTATCTTTGACTCTTCTGGTTTTTTTGCTTTAGATTCTTAGGGTTGTTGGGTTACTATATTAGGAAATATGCTTTGTTGTTCTTTATTTCCCATTCCTCCACCTCATTCATGTTCATCATCTCTCTTTGGCTTAATTGTTCCACACCACAAGTTGTGTCAAGATTTGGATTATCTTGATTATCTTTTTTATCATCTTCTATATAGTATCCAATTTCTTTGTGAATTGTTTGCATGTAAGCATTATTCAACTTTTGTTATGGACTAAACAACTATATTGTAATTATAGAACAAACCATAGAGACTTCGTCGATATTTGGATTATGTCCATGCCCTTCTGTTCTTTTCATTTATTCCAATATCTGGTTTATTTTTTCTATCAATTCAACCATTTGTTACCTCAAGGAGTCTTGGTTCTTCATCACGATCTGTTAATTTTCATTCATTGTTTGATTCATCGTCTCTTAATGTTTCTCTATCCTCTCTAGCTGCTCTGTAATATGTTCGGTGTCTAGTGAATTGTGTCGTCTTCTATTAATTGTGAGGTCCACTACATGTGTCTTTGGTTTTTGCTTTTGAAGTTCCATAATAAACATTTCTATTATAAAATCATAATATTATTATATTCTATTAGAGGTTTGATTAATATACCATTCAAGGGTACATTGGTTTTATTCCAGAAATGTGCTAATCTAACAAATTAGTTAAGGTGTAATTATATTGTTCTCATCATAAAACATACAACAATACTATATTATCCAAACTCACGTTACATTATAACTAGTCATACTAAACCGTAACTTAAATTTATATGCATCCAGCCAATGAGGGGTGGGAGCGGTTCGGTTTGGAGGTCAAACTGAACCGAACTGAATTCATTTATATAAAAAATTGAACTGCACCGTTTGTGTGGTTCGGTTCGATTTCGTAAATCGGTTTCTTTTTCTTTTTCCTATTTTTAAACATTTTTTTTTTGTTTCTTCTGTCTTTTATTTTCCTTCTTCTTTTTTTTGAAATTTGTATATTCTCTTTTTTTATTTTACAATTTTTTCTAAACATAATTTAAATATCAATTCACAATAAAAACATGTCCAAATGACTAAAATAAAAAGTTAAAAACTAAAAAGTTCTCCAAAGTACACAATACACAAATTTCAAACAACTACCTTCAAAGTTTAAGTCACATAAAAGCAAATAACAAGCTAAACACTTAATAATAACATAGTAACATATTTCAAAAGTCCAATCAATACAAACAAATTTGTTCGCTTGTCAATCATTATTCTCCTCCTTGTTTTTTGCATTTGTCGCTCCGTTTAATCCCGTTATGAAGATTAAGAAACAAATTATAAACTTGTTAGTAGTTACTATAATAAATATATGAATAAATATGTTAAACATATATATAAATATGTTTAGAATATACGAACCTTCCTCTTCATCTTCAATTTCCTCCAAGTATTGTCGTAAACCAATGCTAATTTGTTCAGAACGTAACCAGTTTTGTGCGCATACAAGTGACTCAATAGTGGTTGGAGATAATGAGGTACGAAAAGGATCAATTACTCTCCTAATAGTGTTGAATACAGACTCAGAAGCAACTATAGATACCGGAACTGCTAAAAGATCTCGTGCAATTTTGCTAAAAATCTTATATCTAGAAGAATTTCCCTTCCACCAATCTAAGATATCAAAGTTATCCTCACGTTTAACACGAGGCTCCAGTAAGTAAATATCAACTTCTGAATCCACACTTTGCGAATCATCTTCATCCAAATCTTCAAAATCAAAACGGAAAATCTTTGAAACACTTGCACTTGTAGTTCTAAATGGAGAACTTTTAATGGTACATGAAGATTAACCCTTATTAGCAACTGATAGTGACAAATTGTATTCATTAAACAATGCTCTCAAAACACCCACTACCTTACTTCCTACAGCTTTTGCCACATCAACATCAAATAATTGATTTAAGCAATACAAAAAAAATTTCATCTTATAACGAGGGTCCAAAATGAAGGCAACATACAAGAATAAATTTATTCTATCTTTTTTTCCCCAATACTTATCAAACTTTTCTTGTATTTTCGTTGTCATTTCTTGCAAAAGCACATCATTAGGACCGGTTGCACTTGAATATTTTTTTATGCAATTCTGAACAATACTAGTCTCATGGAAGACTGTATTGGAAGTAACATACAAAGACCCTGAAAGCCTAACTGTCACTTCGTAGAACACTGACAAGAATTTGGTAAATATTCTCACAATTTCCCAATCCCTAGTGGTTGGTTTTTCCTCCTCATTCATGTAGATTGTGTCGTAGTCTTCTAACCTTTCAAATGCCTTTTCAAATTTTACAGCTGCCTCAAGCATAAAAAAAGTAGAACTCCATCTAGTTGGAACATCAAGACACAACATACTTTTACTATTTATGTTCTCCTCTTTGATACACTTCTTAAATGTGGCAAGTCGAGTAGGGGAAGATCTAACAAATTTCACAGCATCTCGAATTCGAACCAATGAATCATTAACATCTTTTAGGCCATCGCATACAATTAAGTTCAATATATGTGCACAACATCGAACATGCAAGAACTCGCCATCTAACACCAACCCATGCTTAAAACGCTTCTTTAAATAAGCAATGACAGTATCATTTGACGAAGCATTATCAACTGTCAATATCATAACCCTTTCAATACCCCACTGTTTTAGAAATTTCTCAACCTCTTTTCCTATCATCTCCCCTCTATGATTCTCAATTTAGGTGAAATTAAGAATTCTCTTATGTAATTTCCAATCTTTATCAATAAAGTATGCAATCAAAACAAAATAGTTCATATTTTGGATTGATGACCACGTATCGGTTGTGAGTGACACTCTATATCCTTCTTTCACAAAAATGTCTTCCAGCATCTCTTTCGTGCTATCATATATTCCTAAAATATCCTTAGCGATTGTTTTTCGAGAAGGAAGAACAAAATTAGGTTCTACTAACGTCAAAGTCTCATTCACAAACCTCTTAAATCTTTAGTTCTCCATGAATTTAAATGACAACTCATCTATTACAATAATCTCATCAAGTAGTTTACGAGCACTCTCAATATTGAACATCTTACAACTAATGGATGAATGTGATTGTGAACTATCTCCAATACTCTCATTCTTCTTAACGACCAACTTGCTTTGTGTTACATCTAACTTACACTTCTTAATCTTATAAGGATTTTTTTTACAGTAGTGTTTAATATGCATTCTCATAGTTGAATTTCCATTCCTTCTAGGATAACATGCATACACCATACCACAATAGTAACATTTAGCATGTGGATCATCACACTATATTTAGAACATTTAATAAAGTGGTCCCATATCATAGATGAATTTTTCCTCTTTCTTCCCTTTGCATGGAAGTTGTCACCTCACTTTCATCTTTTCGTGGTGGTGGTGGTGGTTGTGGCATCACAACAACATCATCATTGGAATTGTTGCTCTTGCTCTTGCTTAAGCTCATTGTGGTGGTACCTATAAAGGAGAAAATGGAGAGAAAACTTATTACCATCAAAGAAAATGAGATTAAAATTCTATGAAAATCATTTACTTAAACTAAAAATTCAAATATTCCATTCCCTCCCTCGGTAGTCGGCCTCCACCACATATTCATTTTTTTATTTAAAGCAAATTTTAAAATTCAAACATAAAGTCAAGTGAGAAGGAATTAGGAAGCAGAAACCTAAATGTCTAACGGAGTGGGTGGAATATAAATTGGTATCTTCTGTCGAGACAGTCGACATCGAGGGAGAATAAGAATTGATCTGATGGAAGGTAAAGAGATCAGAGATGGAAGTTGAAACGTGAAACCTGAACGGCGGGAGATGGAATCAGAACCGTCGTCGTTGATGTCGAGGGACGGAGAGAGAACTGAGGGAAGGTGAAGACTGAAGAGATAAAGACGAAGAGAGGGTTATTGAACGTCGAGTGAGAACAGAGGTCGGCTGAGGACTGAGGGAAGACGAAATCTGAGGTCGTGAACGTCGAGTGAGAACTAAGGGAAGGTGAAGCTAAAACCTGAGGTCGTGAACGCGAACGGCGAACTACTGAGGCTGAAGATGAAGAGATGAAATTGAACGGCGAATGCAAACGACCAAGGCTAAAGTGAAGACAAAGAGATGAAACGAGCGGCCCGAACCCTAAATGAAAACGTGTATATATATATATATATATATTTATTTATTTATTAATTTATTTATAATTTTATATATTTATATTAAAACGGTTCGGTTCGGTTTAGGAACCGGTTTTCAAACTTGGAACCGAATTGAACCGTTTAAATTCAATTTTAACATTCCAACAAACCACATCGAACCGAATTTTTCGATTTTATTGATAAATCAATTCGGTACAGTTCGGTTTATGCGGTTTTGTTGTCCACCCTTACAGTCAGTCACATTACACCATATTTGTAGTTTTTATATTTAGTATCCAATATACAATGAACAACAATATTAGTTGTAATGAAAATTATTGTATGTAGTACAAACCTCACTACTTTCTTTAACTGTAACAACCTTTCAAGCTCCCCGTTTTGTCTTCTTTCCTTTTTTTATTCTCCTTCTTAACTATTACCTTCAAGGATTAAAATTCTATTAGAATTTTGTATACATCAAACTATATTATAATTCACCCGATAAACATTACCTTTTTTTATTTGTTTTCTGCAATCGGTGAATCTTCTGGTTATGATGTATTTTTTTTCTTGGCTATTTGATGACCCTTTAATCTCCTCATTGCTATCATTTTTAACATCTTCTTAAAGTGCGAACAAAATCCCACATTGGTTAGGGAAGGGGATGATCATAGGTATTTAAGTGATGACAACTATTTTCATTGATATAAGGCCTTTTGGTAGGGTTGACAAAAATCCTTGTGGGGTTGGGTTTGATCGCCAACCCTACCTTTTGGAATCGTTGTTCAATCAATTGGTATCAAAAATCCTTTACACTATTTCCATCACATTAAATGTTTGTTGGTAATTTTGGGTAGGTGTATCTAAGTTTTTTTCTTTTTTTTTTTTTTTTTCCTAATGAGGGGTTGTATCTATGTGTTAGTTGTACTTTGAAGTTTTACAATTTTGATTTATTATTTTTTTATTCTATTTTTATCATTTTTACAAAGGAAAAGTAGGTTTACCAAATGAGAAGTTAAAATATGCTAAGTTTTAGGGAAATTTATGGGCTGCTTTTCATCATAAGCATTGGGCTTCTGAGGGTGATAGGGGAGCTTCATGGGCTCGGATTGGGCCGCTTCTGTTGGGTTTCTATCAGTTATTAGAGTTGGGCCGTTCTTTGATGTGGGTCTCGGATGTGCACCGGATTTTGTGTTATTGTAGTCCCTAATCTTAGGTGTGGTTAAGCCTTAAATTTATTTCAATTTGAAAAAAGACATATCAATTGTATTATATATACATAAATATATACATATTAAGAACATATATTTCATGCATTATATGAGAGCATATATAAATCTGGATCTCTTTGAAGATGAGTTGAAAAAGACTTTGGAGAGTAATATTTTGTTAAAGACAATTAATCTCTTTACATTTTCACGATAATTTAATGATTTGTACTGGGTGTGAAGATTAGCCAAAAAAAAAAAAAAAAAAAAAAAACTTCAATTCCTTATCGATATCGTATTAGTCTACAAGATATTATTTTACCATAGATTAAAGGAAAAAAATTCATTTCTACTCTTATGTTTTGAGTTTAGCTTCGATTTAGTCTATTGATTTCAAAATGTTACAATTCTATCCTTGAACTTTGAGTTTTATTTCATGTTCCCTAAGTTTCAAAATGTAAACTTTTAATCTTGATGTTTTACTAAATACTCATTTTTAATCTTTATTGTCAATGTGTATTAATTGATCTAAAAGAAGTATAATTAATTAAGTTTCACAATTTTTAAAATTTCATGAAGGACCTCTGTAATATCCATGAAAGAATCTTAAAAGACTTGTGGAAGACCTCAGAGCACCCATGGAAGACTTTAAAGAATGGAACCACTGAAGAGTTAAGAGAATGAGACACCAGTTATCATTTTAAGTAGTGGTATTGTAACCCTCCAACAAATATTAACTTAATGGTTCTAGAAATTAAAGGGGGACAGTTATAAGCCCAAGCGTCAATTACACAATGCTAGTCTATCTATATAAATGACCAAAGTCATTGGTCCAATGTATGCTAAAAATCATACTATTTTGTATTGTCAAATTATGTATAAATTCAATACCGACTTGAGTGTTGAAATGTTGGTAGTTTGATACCATACCAAATATTTAATTTTTTTATTTTTATTTTTTGTGTAAATGAAGATAGGATATGCTACAAAAAAAATTAAGTTGCTCTTGCAAAAGGAGGCAAATGCTTCATGAAGGGGATTTCCAAATTCTTAAAATGCATTCTAGTGCTAGTGGAGCTAATGGCTCAAACACACAAATATCATCTTCACAAAAAATTGTTCTACTGCCACTCACATACTTAAAATGTAGCTATCTCGTAATAATAGTTGGACATGAATCCAAAAATCTACATACCCTTCTCCAATAACCACGAGTATAAATTCGAACTATTTTTGTAGTTTCTCTCTTATATCCAATTGTGCAAATTTATCAACCACATTTTAGTGACCTCTTCGAATAAAATTCTCCATCCACATAACCAACTCCATAGTAAAATGGCACCAAAACATATATGTATATTTGATTCCAAAATTTTAAAAATCTTACTTGTAATTTATGCACACTAATTGCAAGTATATATACACACACAACACAAACTTAAATATGAAACATAAGTTGAATTTTCAAATAACTTTAGACTAGAATTGAATTTACAAGTCAATTGCTTTGAAAAGGGGACAAGAAACTATAGGAAATAATAAGGTGGGGGTGTGTTGATGTTTGTGGCCATGATATGTTTAGAAATGGAAGATGAATTTAATGCCAATATAGTAGGTTGTGGATAAGAAGGTTACATCATTAACCATTTTATGTCTCTACTACTTAGTCAATTGTCTTTTTAAATTATTGTTCTTATTACATGTAGTTATTATCTATTCTTTTTTCAACATGATCATAGTTCAACTAAATATTATTTATACAACTTTATAGAATTTTTTTTATATAAGCTTCTTCTATAATTTTTTTTCTCTCTTAAAAAAACATAACAGTCTTTTTTATTTAATTAGAGAGGAAATCTCTCTAAAACTTGGTAAGAATACAAGAAGATGGTTTTTTTTTTCCTTAACCTTAATGGGAAGCTTGGTTTGAGGGATTAGGAGGTGGGAATGGGTATGGATATATAAAATACTTGTTTGGTTCGAGAATTTGAGGTATTTACCTAAGAAAGAAAAATTAGACATCAAAGATGTATCTCTTTGCATGTTTTTTATTCTCGCTGTGAGTTTTTAATAAACCCCCACTTTTGCTTTTTTTTTTTTTTCTTTCGTTTTTATTCCTTTTTCAATATGTTTTTTCCTCCTTTTTATTCATTATTTTTCTCTTTTATGTGATATCTCTACATGTTTTTCTTTTCTATTTTTATTTAATATATTTTTCTCTTCTTTATTTTATTTATTATTCATTTTTTCTATTTTATTTTTTCTTTTAATTTTATTGTTTTATTTCCTTTCATTCTTATCATTTTATTCTCATATTTTTCCATTCTATGAATGAATATTAAATTAAATTATTTTATTAAAATTATTATGGTATAAATTAATTATTAAAAGGTAAATTTTGTTTAATTTAATACTTTATAATTACTCATTATTCTAGTAACTTTAATTATAAAGTACTCATTTTATAAATATTTGTAAATAATAATTTTATTATTATTATTATTTGATTGTTAAATAATTTTTTTTCTAATTTTGAATTGAATTTATTGTTTATCAATTAATCTATAAAATTTTATAGAGTTGTCACAATTAATTTTATAAATTAAATATAAAGATAATTTGTTCTCATAAAATTCAAATAGTATTTCTATGCACAACCAAATACAATCATTTTTTATTCTCAGGTTTATAATTCTCTATCATCTTTAATTCTTAACATCTAGAAATCTTTAAACCAAACGGCCTCAAATAGTAAAATTTGATGAGATAATCAAGATATAAGAATTTTTAATTTATTTATATTTTAATTTTTTTCATTTAGTTTGCACATGGTGTGTTCTCGTACATATTTATATTTATATATGAATAAGGGTAATAAGAATATTAATAGTTAGAGGTAACAACTAACCATTTTCATGTATTTCTACAATATAGGGTATAATAGAATCCTTTCATGATTTTATTCACTCAAAAGACTTCATATTAATACAATTTTTCTCTAATAGTCCAGATTCGAAATATCATATCGATGGAAATATAAAAAAAAATTATGAAAATGATGAAAATCGATAAAAAAAAATATTATAATTAGTTAATGAAACTTTAATCGTGGCTCAGTTAAATGATAATTTACTATTTTTAATGATAATTTCTATAAAGACAACATTTAGATGTTCTATTGTAAATGTTGATGCAAGAGCATAAATTTAAAAAAGAAGTGGAAACTAATTACAAAATAATATAAAGTTTAGGAATATTTTGAAATAAAATGATGTGAAAATTATGAAAATTTTGGATGGTTAAAGAAAAAACTCACATAAATTGAATTTTTGAGGTAAAATGATATGAAAATTAATTAAAAAACTTTGAATAAAGTAAAAGGTAAATATATGTTATTTTTTGTGATTATTTCAAATTCAATTGTTTTAGAAATGAAAGTTTGGGTCGAAAATAAAGTTAAAAATTGAGAAAAATATTGAAAATTAGAAAAAGTAATACTTAAAAAAGACTTAATCCTTTGTTGAAAATGACATTAGCGTGTAAAATTATAAAATTGTATTTAAACATATCATAAAATAGAAAAACTTGAACTGGTTTAGCGTAATTAATTTTTAAAAAAAAATTGAAATTTTCTTAAAATATCGAAATTTCTTGAAATTTTCTCAAAATCTAAAAATTTTATCTAAGTTGGGTTAAAACGAAATTTCCCCCAGGCCATCAAAATTTAAAGTCATGCTAATAACATATCGTGAATCTTTCTTCTTATCCAATGGATATGAAATTTTAGTCCAAAACCCCGTTAATAATAAGATAAAATAGCGGTATTAAAGGATCATTCTCTGTTTCATTAGTACTATATATTGGAAATGGAATCATTAGTAAAAGATAGGACCAGAAATAGAGAAAATGGAGGGAAACCAAAAGATTGCTAAAAGAAATTGAATACATATAGAAATAAATTTGAAGGTAAACAGTAAATGCAATTGCAAAAATCTAGCTTATCCAAAGGAATACCAGTAATCATGATGTTGAAGGGGGTCTCCCAATTAAAGTGGAAACAAAAAATGAGTCAAATATGAGAGAAGAAAAAGAGCAATTCAACTCATTTTGATTAGGGCATTAAAAGTATTGTGTTTCTGATAGATGAGTTTTACCAATTTTATATATTAACTATATGGATAAAAGTGTATATATATATATATATAATGTTATGTAGTGCAATCCTAGTGGATTCATCAAATCAAAATTTTGTTGCAACAAAAAAATTAAAGATGAGAGAAAATAATGATGTTACTTTAGAGTTTAGAGAAAGACAGAGGTGGAAATATTGATGGGCTCAACACAACATATCCCATTTGTGTAAAGTCTATAATGTAAGCAATTGTGTGTGGCATGCATCTCAAATCCTAGATTCTCTCACTCCTTTTATTTGAGGTGACCACACTCACATCAAAACAAATTAATAAATCAACATAAAATCAAATTTTTAAATATATTATTTTATTTTAGTTTCTATGGTTTGCGTTGGCGTGGAAACTTGTACGCGTTCATCGTCGTCACGGACCTCTCATAAGCTTGACATTTAACCCGCTTTTCTAGGTTTTTTTTCTCACTTTTCGAGTCCATCTACGGAAAGTTCCTCAGACCAATGTGGTATCGAGCCTACCACACTCTAATGTTTTAGTTAGTACGAGAGTTTATAATTCAGCTAAGCACACAAGAGTAAGATCGAGTATCTTCTTGGGAGAATCCGAAATTACTTACTCTTTTCCTTTGAGGTCGAAAATGAGACTATTTATAACGTCCTTCATCTGACAATCGCTTGTGGTTACGTGTAATTCTGACGATATTAAGGTAGTTTACGATGCTCGAAGCAATAGAATGTCAAACCAAGCACAACTCAATTATTTCTCGATTGCTAAATATTTATCGGGCTCAGACTTTTTTCTTTTGTGATGCACATTTCACATGTCTCCAACTAATTTTTATTCAATAAATAAAAAACAATAATTATTATCATGAGTTAAATAAGAACAATAGTTTTTTTATTTTTTTTTAAAAAAAAAAAAAAAGACACGAGGTACATTAATTTACGATTGATATTTAAGAGAGTAATTTTTGAAGGAATGTTTTAAAAAATTTAAAAAAGGGGTAGGGGGAAGAAGATCGTGGAACACTTATCTTTAAACTAACCAACGTGGCAACATCTCATTAGAATGAGAGTATTTATATATTGGTCAAAAGTTAATTGGGTGTTGGATTTTTAATTAATTCGTCTTTTTCTAGAATTGGATATGCCAAAAATCCATATCATTTCTGGATTTTGTATTTCTTTATGAAATCTTTAAATTGGGTTTTCGTAATAAGGATGCTAACTTTTATGTGTCGGTTCTTTTTAATGGCAAAATGAGATTTGTTATCGTAATGACAAGCAACGCACAACCAACGAGTGTAACATCCCACATTTTAAAAAAATGTACAAAGTCCAACGAAAATTTCATAAAATGATAAAACTCATTTGAAATTTAATTTATTTATAAATTACAAGGGCTTTGTCATTACATAATAAAAGCTAATGCTTATTTTTTATGAAAATTTTTACTATATAGACTCAATTATTACCCATTATAAAGTTAAATCATTATTTATTTTTTAAGGATTGATTTTTTTTTCTTTTATATAAATTGTACATAAATTTCAATTTCTTTTCTTTTATAGAAATAGAATGAAAGGTGGTGGCGGAGGAATAAAAAAAAGGGGTAAAAAGAGGACACGTAAAACAATACTAAATAATGAAAGAAAAATTAATCAATTTATTTATAAATATAAAATATCATTATTTATTAGTGATAAACAGACATCTCGTATCTGATAGATGTCTACCATTTGAAACAATTAGTGGTAACTATGTGCATTTTATGAGTCGAAATAATAATCTAATACTTCATAATCACTTATTTATATATACACACTAGGGTTGGCAACGGGGCTAGGTCGAGGCAGTGGAGGGTTCCCGTCCCCATCCATGCCATTTGAAGGCGAGGACGGAGGCGGAAATTTCCCGATTAGGTTAAATGTATGTATGTATGTATATATATATATAATCAGAGTCAGCTTGGATAGAGGATACTCTCTGCATTCTTACCCCGTCCCTAGACAGGGACCTTAAAAAAGTCCTTGATTCGACTCCCATCCCTAGTCAAACTAAGGATTTCCTGCCTCTATTGAGGTAGGGCCTCGAGAGAACCCAAACCTGTAGAAAATTTTGCCAATCTTAATATATACTACTCAAAATAAATTTGAGTTAATATGTTCTCTTAAAACAATTTTTTTATTCTTAAATTTTCGAAATGAATTTTTGACCTCCTAATTTAAATCTTTAAAGGTAATAGAAAAAAACCAAACTTACAAAACAAAGAAACAAAAGAATAAAAGAAAAAACGTTAAAAAAAATATAAATAAATAAATAAAGAGAGAGAGAGAGAGAGATATAACTGTAGAAAAATTGTAAGACATGCCTAAGAGCCGAAAAGACTTAGAATGTTAAAAGAATGAGGGGAAAAAATGTAGCAGTGATGCTTAAAGAAATTTTTAAAATACTCTACAAAAAAAATTAAAGTGAGTTAACAGAATTTTAAAAAAAATAAAATAAAAAAATAAGAAGAAGGGTTAAAAAAAATAAAATAAAAAAATAAGAAGAAGAAGAAGACGGAAGAGAAGATATGGTTTTGTTTAATTAATTAAGCTATCTATAGAGTAAATTTAGATTTGAAATCCCAATTTAATTTTACAAAAATTTAGATGAAAAGATTATTTAGATAAATACGATTTTCATTTTAAATTTAGAAAAACTAATATATCTCTTAAACCCAATTTCGATTTTTTTTTTTTTTTTTTTTGTTTAATAGCCAATATATTTCTTGAAAAAAAATCTTGAAAACAGATGATTTGATGATTTTTTAAATAAATTTATTGGTGTGCATTTATATTTACAAAATTGAAAAGTGAAAAAAAAAGGTTATAAATTAAAACCACTAAATTACTTGAACCTTGAGATCTAACCTCCCTTCCCTCCTTAATATGTGAGAATAAGGTGTGGTCAGTGGTCTTCTTCTCCATTCCTAGCTCTTCTCTCTTCAATATGTGAGAACTATATATTACCATTATAATTATGAAAAGAGAAAGAAAAAAAGCCTACAAAAGTATTAAAAAAAAAAAAGAAATTACATCAAATTACTTGTAGACCTTGAATATGTGATGGGAAGATTTGAGAATTAGAAAATTGAGAAGGGACGGACATTTATAGACATAAAATAGAAGGAGTAATATAACATTAAAATCATAGAACCATTGACATGAAGATTTTAAAAACAATTAAAAAAATTAAAATCAAAGATAAAATGTGATTTTCATTAATTTTTCTCCAACTTCTTCGATAAATGAGGATCCATAGGTAATATGCTTGTATAAAAAAAACTACAAAAACATATAAAAAAATTATATTAAATAATGTAGGTAAATATATATATATATATATCCTTCTAGACCTAGAAAAGATATTTGAAGCAAGAATGTTGACAATAGTAAAGTTAAGAGAAAAAAGAGCCAAAAACTTATTAAAAAAACAACAACAACAAAAAAGGAAAGAACCGATTAACAAAATTAAAATTTAAAAAAAAAAGAAAGAAAGAAAAAGAAGAAAGCATAAGAGTTACCTAGGTATTTATAAAGAAAAATTTGATAGAGGCAGTATGTAACTTCTTTATTATTTTTAAATCAGGTTAAAACTATAATTTTTTTTCAAAAATTCTTTTAGATTTATATATAATATATATTTTTGTTTTATTTTTATTTTTATTTTTCAATCAAAGTGATGCAGAGTTTGTTCTCTTTTTTAAAAAAAGAAAAATCCAAATCATATATTTTTTTTTCTTTTTTTGAAAAAAATCTTTTAGTTCATAGCCCATGTTTTAGTTTAGATTAGATAAAGATAGAATATAATTTTTTTTTTCAAAAGTCCTTTTAGAATAATATATATATATATAAAAAATCCTTTTTTCATTTTAATCTGTTGTAGACTTTGTTTTTATTTTTAATTTTTTAAAGTAATAATCCTTTTTAAATTATTTTTTTAACCTGACAGAGAGTTTATTATGATTCAGAGTTTTTCTTTAAAAAAAATTAATGATGTAAATGTGAAATTATTTAGGATAACCTAAAAAATTTAATTCAATAAAATCTATCCAATTTATACATGTAATCTAAATATTTTATTTGTAATTTTTTAATAATAAATTTAAAAATCAAATATTATGGATAACCAAATTTTAAACCAATAAAATCTATCAAAATTTCAATTTATATGTGTACTATAAATTATTTTTTAATAATTTTAATGTAAAATTATATTATGTAACCTATCACCAATCACTAAAAGGGGCAAACGGGGAAAAACGAATGTTTCTTTCCCATAACCCCTTCCATATAATACTAGTTAAAACACATGTGCAATAGACGTGAAAAGACATAGTATTAATTGAAAGTAAAAAGAAAGTAGTGTAAAATTCCAAATTTTCTTGTTATATAAATTAATTTAGAATAAAATTTAAAATGTGTTGCATGTAGTTTTATTTATAGTGTAATTTTATAAGGTAGTATTTAAATTTTGAATCATTATATTTTATGTTAAGTTTAAATGATAAATATTTGAAATGAAATTAAAAAAAATAATATTAAATGATTAAAAGAGACCACATAGATATTATTAGAATTTCAATATTTAGAATCCAATTAAATTTGATATTTATTACCTCAAAGAAATTTTTTTTTGTATTCTTCCAAGAGGAAAGAAGAAACAAGTATTTTAATAAATTTAATTTTTATTATACGAAATTTATTATAAGATTTAAGACAGGTTTCTCATTGTCAAATTTTGATGTTTTACACCTTCTATTTGGATTGCGTTCATATGTGAATGGATGAATTGATTTGATGTGTAATCACGTCCATTAAAACAACCGTCGCTAGCATACATATTCAATGTTCTTCTCTTAATGAACACTTCAATTTGAAAAGTCATATCTTATTAATAATGATTGGACTATGAAATTTAAATTCATTTGATGAAGGACAAAATAAAAATTTATTAAAATTGTACTGCATAACTCTTTATACATATGGTATAGAGATAGATTGTCCACTAGGAAATGCGTTTTTGAGATCAATACTGATAATTAGTGTTTCAAATATAAAGAATCTCCAACTCAATAGGAGATTATTATTATTATTTCTGAAAAGAAAATTTAAAAATTAATTAAATATTGTTAGTGGATCGATGTGGACTTATGGACTCAAATTATTTTTATTCCTTCTCGTTTTTAAAAGTAAATCTAACTAGTGGTTCTAATTGAATAAAGCAAACAGACATAATAATAATAATATATATTGAAGAACTCAAGTTGTGGAGTTTGTTGGACCACGAAATTTCTAAGGAAAATTTTCAATCTATTTCATATTTTACACAACGATTCAAAAAATTATAGTTTTATTTGTTGAATGTCACACAATTACAGTAATGTCGTGCCATTTTAATTATTACTGTTATAACAAATAACAAATAAAGATTTTTTTTTCTTTGTCTGAGAAGAAGATTTTTCATATTAATGTAGAATAAAACATTCATAATAATTTGTGAATTTTTTTTAAAAGTCAATATGCTAAAAATGGTTTCAAATATAGCAAAAAGTTATAGTTTATTAATGATAGATATTGATAAACATCTATTAGTGTCTATTAGTAATAGATAATAGTAGTATATCGGTGTTTACCACTGATAGATAATGACATTTTGCTATATTTGTAAATATTTTAGTTCATTTTTTTATATTTAAAAACAACCTAATGATAATATATAAGAGGAAGGAAAAATATTTAAAGATATGTCTATTACAATTGTTATGAGTGATCTTGAACCAATGTGCATAACATTTGTGAGAACATGAGCAACAAAATCGAGAAGATAACATGATTCAATCGAGGGTAACAACTTAGGACCAAAATGAGTTTAAGAGAAGAGGTTGATTTGGGTCTCACTCGAGGTCGAGCCTCGCCAAATACCTAGCATGCCCCAGCCCAAGTGACCATTTTAGGCCCTAAATATAACTAAAATGAGGTGCTTGGCCTCAGCTTTGGCCAAGGCTTACCTTAGCAAAATATCAAACAGGACATGCCCCTCGTAGTCCCTAGTCCAATAAGTCAAAGGATAAACCTAAAGCAACTCGACAACCTTAAGGGGAGGATTTCTAGGTCAACTATATCTATAACTACATCAAGATAGCTCAAAGGGAAGTAGGTCCATTATAACAATCAAACTTTCTACTTGCTATGGTTACATCATATTTAAGCATTGGAGTCTGTATGGTAAGCACCACACTAGCGTGCAGATCTTTCCATTTTGTAAGTCACATTCTTCTCTGAATTACAAATTTACCGTTGTTGTCACAAGAAGATCAAGTGCATTTTTCTAACTATAATAATAGTTGAAAGTATAATATAATTACTGCCATTTAAAATTTGTGAATATAATAAGAACAATTGACTTGGCACCTAGGCATTAAGAATAAGAGGTTTAAGTAGAAAAAAGCTTTTGCAATATCATCTTCTTATTTAGGTGATATTAACAACATTTCATGTATTAAAAAAATTGATAGGTGGTGCAATAGTGGGGAGAGATAATGACAGTTGAATCTAATTGGATGGTTGATATTGAAATCTATTAGACTATGAATTTGATATTTGAAAATTAGTTGAATGGGGAAACTTTTTAAAATTAAGTAACATATAAAATGATTATATTAATCTAAATGTGTGCCCTGCGATGGCATAGCACAAGCAAGCACCCAAAGAGAGAGCTCAAATGGATGCTAAAATACTTTTAATATAATTAATTTCCCACTATCGTTAATGCAAATCTTCACGATATCTTAGTGGGAGAAAAGAAAACGACGTGGATAACCTTTTCTTCTTTCTTGTTAATCTATGATTAATCTAACACATAACTTCATCTCGATCTTTTTTTTAATCTTTACTTTATGGCAATTGAGGTAGATGATAGCATTTAAAAGAAAACTATAAAGATTTTAATGTTGGGACGTGAATGTAGCTAACTATAAGAAAAAACTGCTGTATTGAATAAGAACAACAATTTTTCGACCATTAATGAAAAAAAAAAATAGGTATATCTTAAGTAATACAATATATTTAATTTGATATAAAACGTTTTGAATAGAGATTCGATGACGTTTGAAATGATAGAATAATGATAACCGATAGTTTACGATTAAATTTAAAAATCTTATACAAAAAATTTAAAATCATAAAGATTTTTTTTCTAATTTGTCTATTGAATTAGTAATGGAAACAAGATATTATCAATGAGGTTTTTTAAGAATCAAACGTGAATTTGGACTATTCAATTATTTTCTTTTTTTTTTCCGTAGATCTCGTTCAGGCCACCTATCTCTAAACGAAACTCTTTCGACCTAAGGAATTTATTTGTGTTAACTTGTAAGAGAACTCACACTAGTCTGGTACTGAGTCAAATGCACTTTCATGCCTAAGTTAGTAGATGAAGAATTTAGTCCAGTTTAGCACTAAGAATATTGATTATCCTTTTGGGATGGAGGAATGGAACTATTTATAGAGCTATATTCACTTGGGATGTTTGCAATACCACTAGTGTCAAATTAGGTGTAATCTCTGGTTTGTAGGGTTTTGGCTAGTGAACTTGGCTCAGTTATTTCCATTTTGGTGATAAAAGGCGAGCTCTTTTAGATTGACCCAAGACTCGAGGCCTTGACTTTTTTCTTTAGGATATGCAGATTCCTAAGGTGTCCTTGGACTTGAGTCTACTCATAGGCTTGGGCCTTACCTTAGACTACCTTAAAAAAATTTACCTTTTTATTCGTAATAAAAACAATTTATTAACATAAATATAGCATTGCCTAATCAATATATTAGTACTATTATTAAAATGAGCATAACTTAACTAATATAAAGTTTATATACTATCGATTTCAAGTATAAAGATCTTATCTTGTCATGCATAGATATATTAAAAGATTAAAGCAAGAAAAAGAAAGTAGAAGTGTTAAAAAAAAAAAAAAAAAAAAAAAATTGATCAATCCAACTCAACCTATATGATTGGGTTGGATTTGGCTCAAATATATGAAAAAAATTATGAATTAAGTTGATTCATGAGTTCACCTAAAATAATCTAAATAAACTTGAACTTATTATTAATTTTATAAATTATGTTTTTTTTACCTATGATATAATTATATATACATATATTTATTTTCTTGTTATTTACTTCCATGATTTGTTTGTATTATTTATTCTCCAACAACCCCTAATTATAATTTTTTAATATTTTATAAATAGAAATTTTATTATATAAATTGAAATTGAATTGTTAATCATAATTCAATATATTAAAATAATTAAATAAACTTTTTACATATCAACATTTTACTTATTTTTAAAACCAAAATTTAAATAGATAATCCGAGTAACTCGAACGAACCCAATCCAAATGTTTCACGATTGAGTTTATTATTTAATAAGAGTTATTTGAATTGAAGAAATTTACCATATAGATAATTGAATTTGGTTTAAAAAGTACTTCAACACTACCTACGAACACGTCTAACAATTAAAGTATAACTAATATTTGACCGTGGTTGTACACTTGTACTTAAAAATAAATAAAATAAACTAAAAAGAAAGGAAAGTGTAGCCAACCAGTAACTAGGATCCGCAGGCCGCATAGCTCGATATTACCCCTTGGGCCTGTAGTTTTTGTTTTTCTACTTTCTAATAAATTTAAGAAGAGAACAAGCGAGAGTGGGAGATCTTACTGAAAATTTTAAAACAGTATATTATATTTTTTGTCATCAAAGTTTGAGTTTTGTATCTAATTAGTTGTGGACTTTAATATTGAAAACTTAAGTCTCTAATATTTGTAAAATGATCATGTTAGTCGTTTCACTAATAAAACTCTCCATAGAGTATGTGGATGCAGAATTGGTTATTATATACGGTCAGTGAATTATAATAATATGTGTGTTACAATAATATGTATATGGGTATAGACTATTTTAGTATGAGTTATAATATATTGTGTTTAAGTACAAATTATATTAGTTTGAGTAAGAAATATTACACACAGTAACAAAGAAAGAAATAGATGATGAGTAGAAAATAGTTTTAACTTACAGTAAATATTAGAACAAAGAGATACTTGTAACAATAATAATTAATTGTAGACTATAATAGTCGAAAAATTAACTATTACACCCACTCCAAGTTGAGCCCAAACATCCTCTTAATGTTTGGCTTGTTTGACATTTTAATAATAATAATTATTATTATTAAAATATATTTTTTTAAATAATAATAATTATTGTGTTTTTTTTTTTTTTTTTATCTCTCCCCTCTCCTAACACCCTTTCCCTCCCCCTTCTTTTCCTTGTCGATCGTCGACCCACTGTCGAACGACACTTATCCCTCATTGGCCATCAGCCCATCGCTTGCACCTTTATATTCTCATCTTCTTTCTTCTTCTTCTTTTCTCTAAATTAAACAAAAGAAAATATTCGTATTCTTGGTTAAATTAAACCAAAAAAAAAAAAGGCAAAACACTCATTAAATTCAAATTGTACATTTCTTTTTTTTAAAAAAAAATAAATAAATCTATTTCTCCTAATTTTTAATAGTTTGTATATTTCTTAAATTTAAGAAATAAATTCTTAAAAACTGCTTTTATTTGTTTTCAAAATTTAACTTGATTTTTAAAAATATTGATAAAAAATAGATAATAAAATTAAAAAAGAAAAGATGAAATGAGTATTTATAAACTTAATTTTAAAAATATAGAAACTAAAAATGAAATAATTATCTCGAAACCTAAAATTAATTTTATAAATTGAAAATGAAGGTATTGTTGATGGAGCAATAAAATGTGAAAGAGGGGAGAGGATAGCGTGTAAATGTGAGGCCAAATGAAGCTTGTGGAAGGTTTTGAAAAAAAGGGAGGGGAAAAAAAGGAAAAAGGGAAAAAAAGGAAAAAGGAAAAAAGAAAATAAAAAGAGACTTGTGATGGGTCGGGGTAGGCACGTGGCGTACGCATCATCAGCGCGCCCCACACGCGCATCCCGTGTGCTTATTAGCCACCGGTTTCCCCCTTCAAACCAAACGCCCTTTGAATACGACTCCATTAATATCCCCTTTCCATTCCTAACCTACATCTTTCATACCATCTCTATTCCTTTTCAATCCATTTTTTCTTCCTTTTATTATTTTCTTTTCACTTTTTTTTTATGAGATAAAATCATTATATTTCACCTCCAAAATTGTCATCTTCCAAAACTACCACTTTTTTTAAAAAGTCATTAATTTAGGCCCATAATCATTTTTTTTTAAATTAAACCTATGGATATTACTTATACTTCCAAATTTCTTTTTTAGTTATCTATTTTTCACTAATGATTTAAAAAACTAAGTCAAATTTTAAGAACTAAAAAAAATAACATTTTTTAAAACATTTGGCTAAGAATTCAACTATTATACTAAATAAAAGATGTAAATCATGGTAAAAAATGTGGATAGTATAGGCTTAATTTTCAAAAACAAAATGGTTATCAAACGATACCTTAATTTTTCTCGATCCATTTTAGCCAGGATCAACTACTAAAATTTGGATAAAGAAAAATTAACTTTCATCTTATCGATCATTTTATGCTTCAAATTTTACGTAATTTTAAAAATTTTCACCCAAATTTTTAAATTTAAATGGAATTACCATACGTAGAATCTCAATGTGATGTGTGACATTCAAAATCCAAAATATATAGAATCTCGGTGTTAATCATGTCCAATATTTCATCGAGAAAACCCAGAATGTTCGATACTATGAAAAAAGTTGATTTTTTTATCTAAATCTCGACAATGGATCTCGACCGAGATGGATTAATACAAACTATTTCAAGGAATTTTCTAAAAGAGTGTTAGTTTTGAAAGATAGAAACATTTGTAGGTTATTTCTGATAATTTTCCTTTCTTTTAGGGTTAAAATATCATTTTAGTCCCTATACTTTAAAGTTTGTTCAGTTTTAATCTTTATACTTTTAGTTATCTAATATTTGTCATTATACTTTCAATAAATCTTAACTTCTTACCGCTAATTTGTTATTGACTTTTTTCATTAAAAATTGTTATCCACTTATGGTTTACTATATGAAAACATATTCGCATATTGCATTTTTTTGTATCAAAATTATTATTATTATAATTATTATTTAACTTCGGGGGAGTAGATTTAAGATATATTGAAGATTAATGAGACTATAATTGAACAATTGAAAGTATATGGAGTAAAATTGAATAAACTTTGAAGTATTATTATTTGAATTATAAGTTTACTTCACAAATTTTATATTACTTATCTATATAAATAAATCATTGAACTTTCATTTGTATCTAATTGTTCATATATTTAAAAGTGTCGAATAATAGGAGTGCAACAAAAATTGAAAAATCGAAAATTCAAACCAGTCTAGACCGATCTAATGATTTGGTTTTGTTTTTTAGTATAAGATTGGACATGTTTGTATTTGAAGAAAACCAAAATGTATTGATTCATATCGATTTTTTATTAGAAAACCCAATCAAAACTAAATCGAACCAATGATATATATATATATAAACCATTGGAAATAAAATCTTCATTAGTTATTTTTAGTATTTAATTATTATGGTGCATGTATATTTGATGTTTAGATTTAAGACCAATTATTACAGAGTATGTATGTTTTTTATTTAGAAAGGTGGGAAGAAAAAACAAAAAAATGTCAAATTTCTATTTATAAAAAAAAAAAAAAGACCCAATTTTAATTTAAAGTTAGCAAAAATAACTTATTCAAAATAAGGTGGAAATAAAAATTAAAAAAATGGAAAAAAGAAAAAAATGCTAAAAACTGAGAACCAAAGTGATAATAATCCGTTCCAAATTAAACCAATCCATTAATTTTGTTTGTTATTGGACATTGATTTAAATTCCTTCCTATCGATTGATTTGATTTAATTCTTGATTGGCCCCAAAATTGATAAAACCGAACCGACTATCGCTCTTATCAAATAAACTCATCAACTTTTAATATATTTTTCTAAAAAATTTATATTTTTTAACATAATTTGAAAGTTCAATACGTTATATTAGACATAAAAGTGGAAACTAAAATATATTTGCTTTAAAAAAATATATATAAATCTATTAGACGTAATAAATAATAATCCTTAATGTCCAAGCACTAAAATGTCAGTTTAACTTAATTTTTTTATCTTGAGCATAGCTCAATTTGTAATTAGTTAAGGTACTGTAACATCAACGTCCACCCTCACACTTGCACTACAACTTCACTACAATATTTGGAATTTGATAAATATAAATAAACATTTTTGCAAAATTTGGCACGATAGAGAATTCTAATAATATTGATAAATTTGATGAAGTTTATAATATATTTTCAAGTATTTAATTTAATAAATAAATTATTTTGAAAAAATTGAAGTGATTATCAATCAAAATAGTTTTTTAAATATATTTTCATCAATTTTGATTAAAAAATATTTAAATAAAAATAAATTTATTGAAAAAATATTTTTTTCTCAAGTCAATTTAAACGGACCATTCTATTTATTTTGAGTTCTTAATTAATAGCTAATTGTAACTTAAGGAAAAAAAAACCAACTAATTGTGTAGGGAGAATAATTTATGATACCTTGTTAATAGATTTCTAGATGCTTAACCATCAAGGAAAATAATTTATGATACATTGTTAATAGATTTTTAGATGCTTAACTATCTCGTTGATGTATAAATCTATATTTCTATAATAAATATGTTTATCGTCTTTATCTATCTATACTCTTAGCGTGTGAGTGAGATGAGAATAAAATATTTAGGTTCCATTTGGTAACTTTTCGTTTTACGTTTTTTTATTTTTTAAAATTAAATCTATTTCTTATTCAATGTCAAATTTCAAAAATAAAAACAAATTTTTAAAAGCTATTTTTTTAGTTTTCATATATTGACTTGTTTTTAAAACCATTGGTAAAAAGTAAATAACAAAAGAATAAATATTGAGAGAGACGTAGTGTTTATAGGCTTAATTTTGAAAAACAATAAATCAAGGTATCATTTGGTAACAATTTGGTTTTTTTTTTTTTTTTTTTTGAAAATTAAGCCTATGGTCATTATTTTCACTTCCAAATTTCTTCTTTAATTATCTATTTTTTATCAATAGTTTAAAAAACATAGCCAAAATTTAGAAACAAAAAATTATTTGTGTTTGAAACTTAACTAAGAAATCAATCATTGTAGTTGATAAAGATGCAAATCATCGTAAGAAATGAAAAAGAAATAAGTTTAGTTTTCAAAAAATAAAATGATTACCAAACAGAATCCAAATGATTACCAAATAGAACATTAACGATCGATGAATTACTTTAATTAATACAACTCAATGAATGCTTATAATAATTTTTTTTGAACAAACCTTTGAATAAGGCATTCATTATAAAATAGTGTCACGAATTCGAATCCTTTCACAATCAAATTACTTCTAGAGAAAGAATACTAACAAAAAAAAAAAAAAAATGACAAAGACACATAACACTAATTTAAAAAAAAACAATCCATGTTTATTTATATGCTTGTGTTGACCCATTCTCTCTCGTTAGAATTAAGACGAGACAAAAGTAGCCAAATCGAATTTGTAATTGTGTAATTTTTTAAAAGAATATTGTGGTTTTATTTGAATACTTCTTTTTTATTACTCCAAGGATTGACTTTGGAAAATAGAACATAAAAATAAATACGTAAAAATTCTCAAGCAACCTAATTAATTGTGCTAGAGGACAAACCTTAATTATAGTAACAATATATATATATATACTCTTCCTAGTCCAATTCTTTATTTCATTATATGTGAATAGAACTTTATGTTTGAGTTCACATGTGGCGTAATCTATGTTCTTTTATATCTTTTTGTTATTTTTTTAATAAAAAAAGTTTAGTATTTTTTTTTTTCATTTTTGAAGGGAAGAAATTTAGTATCTAAATGTTTAAACGTATACTTCAGATTTTTGGACTAAATGTTAAAATAATTGAAAATATCTTTAGATAAATAAATCAAATAGCTAGGTTTTTTTTTAATTGAAAAAAATAGCTAGGTCTTTTTAATGTGATTACAACTATAAATAAATAAATAGATCATGTAGGCTTTGTAAGTTTTTTTTTTTTTTTTTTTTTAAAAAAAAGTAAATTTTTATGACTACTCTTTTTCTCAATTCTTTATATTGGTTTCATATTTCCAAAAGAAACATTTCAATGCAAATTCTAAATTCCGTTTTATTTTTTTGTTTTCAATTTTTGTCGATTTTTATAGCATTTTTATAAAATAAATAACATATTAAAGAAATTGTAGGTAAAATAAAGATTTATAATCTTAATTTTCAAATATAAAGACTTTCTTTTTGTTTGAAATAATTTCCAAATATTTATCATCTAATGAAATCACAAATTTTCAACTTTATTGACTTGTCAATATTTTGTAGATTTCACATACTTATTAGACTTATGTTTGAAGTAAATTTGTAGTTGTTTTTATTATTATTATTATTATTTTGCTAAAAAAACCATATATGAAAACAAAAGGAGTATTTTTTAAAAGAGAATTTTCAAGAAATATAAGGAAAGCTATTTACACAAAATATAAAAATTTTAATATTCTTTGATAGAGGGTGATAGTTGATAGAAGTCTATTAGTGTGTGATAGAAACGGACAGAAGTCTATTCGTGTTTGTTTTTTTTATATAGTTTGACATTTTTTCTATATGTAAAAAATTATTTTATTATAAAATTAATAATTATGTTGGAATAACTAAAATATTTACAAATAATAAAAAAAGTTAAGTATGGAAAAAATGATTTTTTTTTTAAATCATGTTTTTTAATATATAATGACAAAAATAAGGTTAGAGGGAAAGTATTCCCAAAAATAGGTTTTTAAATCATGTACCGGGTACACGATTAGCTCTATCGGTACACGAGTCTCTGTCCATCTGGTACGCGCAGTCTGCCGTGGCAGTCATGCAGGGTTGACTGAGGTAATCGGTACACGACTTCCTCTCCACTTCGTTGTGTACTCGGTACACGACTTCCTCTTCACTCCGTCACCCTTTCTTCTTCCTCATTGAGCTTTCTGCCTTATTCTGAAAGCTTTCTCCGTCCGTCAATTTTGCCTTCTTTTGTTGCGTTTCTCCATCCAAAATTCTGAAATTTTCCTTATTTTGCTTCTGTCTTGTGCATCTAAACACCTCCATTTGCTCGTCCGTCCAAAATTGTTCAAAAATCGTCCTCCATTTGTTCGTCCGAACGCTTCTGTGGTAAAATTCTTTCTCTAGTTATTTTTCAATATATAATCTTTCTATATATATCATTTTGTTTGCATTTGGATTGTGTAGTTTATGGATCTATGATTTATTTGTTGGGTTGAAGCTAGAAATATATGGATATATTTGTCTATTTGTTGGGCTGATTTTGTCTAATATAGTTTATGAACTTAGAAATTAGATTTTGTTGGGCTATTTTTCTGGATGATTATGTTTGTTTATTTGTTTGGCTATTTTTTTTGTATGATTAATTCGTTGGATGATTATGTATTTGTTGAGTCGAATGTAGAAATATATGTATATGTTTATAAAAATGAAGATTGATATATATATATACTATTGGGCTGATTTAAATGTATATTTTATGGATATTAGATTTGGGATTTGGGTTGATTTAAATGTATAATTTATGGATCTTAGATTTGGGCTGATTTAAATATATAGTTTATGAATCTTAGATTTGAGCTGATTTAAATATATAATATTTAGATCTTAATTTAAACTTAGAAATTGGATTTTGTTGGGTTGACATATTAACATTTTTTTTTGTCAACTATAACCGTTGAAAAAATCATAATAAATATGTCGATGCGTCCTGAAGATTTAGTTATTCTTGAACCTGGAAATGATGGAGATAGTGATATTGATGTTGAAATTAATGATTTATTTGGAAACGATGGTAGTGGGGATCGTGATCTTGAGTTGGTACCGTCGGAAATGTTTACCCAAATAGATTGGGAAATGACAAATTCAACGTGTGAACTAGGGTCTACTTTGGAAGAAAGGAATATAGGCGTACATAACTCTAGTTTAATACAAAAAGGAATGTTGTTTAATACCAAAGAAGATTTACAGCTTGCTGTAAAAAAAATATTGTGTGACAGAACACTGCAAAATTATTGTAGTGGAATAAAATCAGGATCTTTGGTATGTTAAATGTAAATCATGGAGTGACGGTTGTGCTTGGAGGTTACGGACATGTCGGTGTAAAACTCATCGGATGTTCGAAAATCACTAAACTTCAAGGAGAACACTCATGTTTGTTTTCAGAATTGACACAAATCATTCACAGCTTGATTCAAATTTCAAATTTTATGAGTATTGAAATTCAAAATTTGGTTAGAGCTGATCCTGGGGTACCTGTGGCCCTACTCCAAGAAATCATTAAAAAACAATATGGCTAAAATGTCAATTATAGAGGGTTGGAGACCAACTTATTATTCCATATGTTCAACAAGCAGATTTTCTTGGGTTACACAAATTGGTTTTATCCAGCTTGATTGACACCTTATTGCGGCTCTAGTTGAGCATTGGAGACCATAAACCCACACATTCACTTTCATTGTGGGGAATGTACGATTACGCTGCAGGATGTTGCCATACAATTTAGGTTACGAGTGGACGGGCAACCATTGACAGGTTCATTACAGTATGGCTGGAAAAACGTTTGTGAAGAGTTTATAGGCGTTCTACCAGGATCTGAAGGGATCAAGATTGAGTATCCCCTGGTTGGCGTCCCAGTTTCCAAAATTACCTCCCAATGCCGACGACATACATCCGCTTATTGGAGGATTTTTGTTTGCTGACAAGTCAAATACTCTAGTGCATCTCATGTTCTTCCCACTATTGTCTGATTTCGAGCACGTTGATACGTACTCGTGGGTTGGTGCATGTCTTGCATGGTTGTATAGAAAACTTTGTCAGGTTTCCAATGCACAAGCGTGGGAAATAGCGGGGCCACTGATATTGTTACAAGTATGAGCTTATGATTGATTTCCAATTATAGCACCACAAGTCCAGCTACAGGCCCTAGATCATCGTCCACTTAGTGCCAGGTTTTATTTCGTTATCATTTTATGTAAGAATATAAATTAATTGTATTTTTTATAATTTTAGATGAAGTGATGTATTAGCTGCCTCTGAACAGTCAGCAAATATGTTGCTCGTGTACGGACAAAATATTCGACATGCTGATGCACAATCAGGTAGCAAATGTATATATAAATGAATATTTAAAACATTTTATATGTATACTTATTATTATTTTTTTTTTGTTGGTCAGATTATTTGGACGACATACACACAACAGATTTGGTTATCCTTACCTGATTATTGTCGTGATGGTGAAGACATATGGTTGACCGTTCCTCTTATATGCTTCCATATAGTAGAGTGGCATATCCATATCGTGTGTTGTGACAGTTCGGTATGCGATAAACGATACATTCGTTGTTCTATACACTCCCAACACTATACCGGATCGATTTGAGAGGTAAGCACGACCAAGACTGGCGTCGAATCCATGCAGAATATTTATCCTACTGGCATGAACGATATGATCGTTGAACACAGGGAGAATTAACAAATGGACCAGTATCAAACGACTACTTTTCCTGGTACAATTCGATCACGAGGCTATTTATCACACCTGACAGCGCTTACTATTACTGCATGTAAGAGATTTAAAATCAGACATTTTTCATATATATGATATGAATATTGTTTAATATATATTTTTTTCATTGTATAGAATAATTTTATCGGCGATGTTCAACAATATTTAGTGTAGAACAACTTACCAGAATTGGGTTCAATGTGTCAACAAACATTGGTGGAAGGTATTATTCAACAAACAAGACGACTCAGTATTGTCGACACTGATCAAAGACGTATTCGCCATAGACGACAGCGACAACAGGGTGAACCTAATTTAGAGGGACACGAAGACAACCCCATGAGAGTAAGGGCTAGGGGATCGTTTTTAAATTTCATGTAAATTTTCATATTGTAAATTAAAGAACTAATTGTAAATATTCTTTAATATATGATTTTTTTTTAAATATGAGTGCAAGATGTTTTCATTGTAGATTAAATATATAATTAAGTTTAATAATGAAGGAATTTGTGGACCAATTGCAAAGTTTTAATATTGTTGTACATCTACAATTTTAAAAAATAGTCAACAAACTTTTTTTTTTAGAAAAAGATAAGCAAATTGTGGATCGGGTCCACGCGTTTGTGTCTGACCGGTCAACCAGTCAGCCGACGTGGTGCTGACTGAATTAAACGGTATTCGTGTACCGGGTACACGAGTTTGCCACATGACAATCGTGTACCCGATACACGATTTCACTACCCCAATTTTGTCAATAGTTTTCCAAGACACCTATTCTTAGAAAAATTTTCCCTCAAACTCTATTTTTGTCATTATATTTGAAAAGAAAAACAGTATTAAAAAAGGGGGCGCCTTATTCTATTTAGACTGGCGTATGAATTGTAATTTTGGTGGGGAGTACTTTTGGTATCAACTATTAAGACATTAATCCTCATTTATTCTTGGAGGATATTCTAATGTGGAATATATATTGTCTCCGAGTCCAAACAGAACCCTAGCGAGTAGCAAATTGAAGTAATAACACTGATTTAAAATAATCGGATAGCGACAGTTTTCCATTTTCATAAAGATCTTCCTAAATTTGATTAATCAGATGCTAATTCCAGTTTAGGAATATTCAGTACCAAATTTTATTCTTATAAAAAGGGGAATCCCTGTCCCATTAGGAATTTCATTTGGGCATTTCTGGAAATGGATTAAATCTCATCATGTCAACAATTTTAATTTTTATTTCGAGATCCTGTACGATTTTTTTTTTTTCAAATATAGACTTTAATTTCTTTTTCTTCTTCTCTTTAAATAATTTTTAGATCATTTTATCATATACCATTCCCCATTCGCATATTTAATATTTCATTATAGACAATATGATCATAGTTCAACTGACATTAATTTAACATATTAAAGTTACGATTTTATCCCATAAATTATATTGAAAAAATGTCAAATTTTTAAAGTTGAATAACGGTATTTATTGAGATTTGAATATTTGACCTCGCAGTTAATGATATATATAAAAATATATATATACACATTTGAGGTTGTTGGAATATCCTCAATCTGTTTTGTGGCACTTTAAACCTAAGTTGTGTGCACTATATAATAAACCTTCTAACAATATTGTCGTCTCTTCAATATGTATTTCATGATATTTCTCTCTAATAATAAAATATAGATGTAGTTACAAAACTAACCATTAGTCCCAAAATATAAACATATACAACACAAAGAAAAAATATTTGTAAATATGGCAAAATCTAGATCAAACTCCATGAGTCTGTCAATGATAACACCTATTGCTAATAGAGTCTATAAGCGATAGAATCTATCATTGATAGATTTTTCTATATTCATCATTATTAGAAATGTTGACAAACACTCGATTATTAACTCTAAAAGTGTTATCCATTACAATTATCCTAAAAATCAATCATTTATTCTACATGTAGACGTAATTCACATACTATTAGTGAACTACATAAGTTTTTGTATCGATTTTTACTATTTACATTTTCTTGCTTTCTTTATTCATGAATTTTATAAAATAGGTTATATTTAAGTTGACAAATGAAGAGACAAACTATGTATTGGAGCTAATTATAGATAAACAATTTTTTTTGCTGACTTTTTACTTACAAAACGATTGGATTCTAAAATTTTGAAGGTAAATTATCGAAAACCACCAAATACTTAGTATTTTACGATATATATTTTATGAGTAACGAAAAGTTTAGATATTCTATCTACTCTCTTGCTTTACTCCATTAATTAATAATTAATTATCTTAAAAATCGAAAATTCAAATCTTAATATCTCTACTTATTGAAGTAAAAAGATAACACTAAATAGTCACATTAACGTATTAATATTATATATTATGTTATGTTTTTCACAATTCACGCTAATCAATTACCAGTAAATGTTGAAGTAGACTGGTTCTCTCATATGGGAGCAAGATTTTCCATTGTGGTTAGTTGAAGCTTGTTGACATAGACAAGCCAATTCTTTAATATTCATTAAAAAAAAATCATGAAGGGAAATATTTAAATTATCCAAAAAGTAACGATGAATTGAAGCAATCAATAAATACCTTTTTAGGGGATGAGAATTTTGGAATATTGGAGTGTTTGGTTGCAGGGTTGGCTTGGAAGGGCTCGTGGGGAAGTGGGTTGGTCACGTGCCAACGTTGGCGGTGGCATACTCAGCACGCACCTCTTGTGTGCTCCCAACTCGTTCATCAGTTTTAACCTTCCTTTCATTGGGTCAAATCTTTAATGACTATTAAATTAGACTTTTTTTTTTTTAATTTTACTTTACTGCTTTAATTATTGTGATTTAACGCTTAAGATAAAGTATTGCTGTGAGATATTTTTCAGTTTTTTGTATAGGATCGAGAAGTTTAATGCTAAATTTTGTATTTAATGTTGTAACGTGCCCCCACATTTGTCCAGATTTTGACACATTAATTGTGGGGAGAGAGAAATTTTTGGACAGGCATGGACGTTTATAATGATTTAATTAAATCTTCAATCAAAATATATATATATATATATATATATATATATATATTATAGTGTTAACTAATTTTAATTTAAGAATTCAACCATTGTATTTAAGAAATATTCAAATCATTATAAGAATTGTAGATGAAATGAGCTTAATTTCTAAAAACTAAAACAAAAAATCAAATGGTTACCAAACAGAGACTAAATTGTTAGTTTATAATAACAACTAGGCTTACTTTGGAATTTGTTCGATTTTACTAACGGTAATTTTAAATGTTCAATTTTAGTATTTCTACTTTTAATAAATCTAAAATTTATTTACATTTTCCCTGTAAATTTTAGAAATATATTTATATATTTTAAGAAACTGAATTTAAGATTTATTGAAGATATATAGACTAAAATTAGACATTTAACTATATAAAGACTATAATTGAATAAAATAAAAAAACATATGGACTAAAATAATATGTTAACAACAAATTTATTATCCTTTCAATTTTTTTTAGTACAATAGAGTTGGACAATTCGAACCATGGACTTTGTAGTCTCTAACATATCTTAGATGTTAGTTGAGCTATGCTTGCTTTAACTTAAAATTTTACCTTCTTCATAACTTCATAGTATTTTAAAATTTTATGATACTCTTAATCTAAAGTTTTTATTTAGATAACTCTTTTATTTGTTGAGAGATAATTCAAAGAACTCATAGATGGTAACATGAATGTAGCTTTTTCCTATTACCCTTTTGAGATTTATTTTGTGGAAAAGTTTTTCTTTTTCAAAAAGCGTAAGTATAAGAGTAATTTTTTAATGGTAAAATTGTTACAAATATTTTTAAATATAGAAAAATGACACTGTTTATCAGTGATATACTATGATGGACATCTATTAGATGTGGATAAATAGCGATAGATATCTATCGCAATTATAGCGGTTTATCACTTATACACAGTAATATTTTACTATATTTATAAATAAATTGACTCATTTTGCTCTATTCGAAAACAATCCTAAACATAACTTATTAGACTTCATTTCTAAAGTTTTTTTCAAAGAAAATAAAATAAAACTAAGATTTTAAATGTAAACTGAAATAGTATTAGAAAAATAACAAATCTCTATACGATAACCCATTATGATTGATATATTATCCCATCATTCTTTTCTTAAAAGGAAATCTGAATAATTATATGGATAAAAATTTATTAAAAAAAAAAAAGTGATCAGATTTGTATCTTTACCAATTAGAAAATTAACGAAGAGATTAAGAAAAACAAAAGAAAAAAGACCCGACAGTTTCCCAAATGACGTTGGAGAAGAAGGTCAAACGTTACTTTTTAAAAAGAAAAAAGAAAAGAAAAGAAAAGAAAAACCGTTTTATGAATGATTAAGATAAAAAAACGAGTCCTTTCCGCTTAATGCCAAATATTGGAGGGGAAATGTCATGTGTGCACATTTATCCTGATTTCATACGTTTAAATTATTATTTTTTTTTTCAAAGTGAGTTTAATATCACACAACCATAATTGAGATACCTATCTACTTTAAGAATCAAAGATTACATTTTCATCTTTGCAGTTATTGAACTAAAAAAAATGAAAGAAACAGATCGAATAAGAAATTCAAATCTTTGACATCTTTATCGAAATTTCATTCTTTAACCAAAATTTTTAAAACACTGTGTAAAAGAAGGAAGATTAAACTTCTAAATTTAAAATTAATAGTAGATACTTTATATTAGATAAGTCATGCTCATCTTAACTACATGTTTTAACAAATTGAATTATACTCGAATTAACTTTAAATTTTCATTTTTTTTTTTTTGTTAATTCAGTTGAATAATTTTTTATTTATATTTCTTTTCTTTGGATGCTCATTGTAATTTTTTTAAAAAAAAAATTATTTTTGATATACCTAATGGCCAAACATTGTTATATTGAATAAATTTTCATTTACAAAATTTCACATATATTTTATAACTATTTTATTTCTTCTTCGTATATATTTTACAAATAAACATTTTTTTACCCTAGTGTTTTTTTTTTCTTTTTTCCTTTTTTTTTAATCTCACATTTACAAAGATACTTTCCAATTTCTTTTTAGGAGAAATGGAGTACAAAGTAGAATTTTAGGACCTATTTGATAGATAATCTGAAAACAAAAATTTAAAAATATTAAATAAAAATGGAATTGTATTTCATGTTTTCAGATATGTGTTTGATAGCAAAATTCAGAATTTGAATTCTAATTTAAATACTTGCAAATTAGCTGTAATTATCTACTGAATATTAGTTGATAATAAATTGTTTGTAATTTATTTATGAACATGTTTTATGTTTAAAAAATATATAAAATTATTATTTTGTAATAATATATAATTTATGAGATAAATTGAAAATTTTGTCCCTATGGTTTGTAAGAAGTTAAAATTTCGTTCTACGATTAATTTGAATTTATCCCCTATAATTTGATAAAAGCTTCATAGATAGTCCCTATGGTAGAGATTATTTAAAATGATTTAACAAACCATAGAGATTATATGTGAAGTTCTATCAAACCACGGGAACTAAGATCTAAATTTTAAAATCATATGGACTAACTTTTAACTTTATTCTAACCATAGGGACAAATTTTAGAATTTAACTTAATTTATAATATATTACATAGTCAATATTTTGAGTTCTTAAAAATTGAATTGAGTTTATAACATGATATATACTATATTTCTAAATGTTTTAAACATTATTTAATATAATTATGTATTTTAAATTTTAAAATAGATATAATGAAAACATAAAAATGTTGTTTTCAGACTTTACATTGTTTGGATCACATAATCCGAAAACAGTTTTCATAAACAAAATTCGGGTTATCTACTAGACACATATTTACTAAATTCAATAAATCTGAAAACATAAAACAAAATCTGGATTGCGAACCAAACAGACCCTTAGGTTTCAATTAGAAAAATGGCAAAACTAAAATTGAATAAGAATTTTAACAAATCTGTTGTGGAGCTGGTAATCTGACTTTTTCTAATTTCTTATTTGTCATCAATATGATATGTAGTACATACAGTGTAATTGTTGAAGACTGAGTTATTAACATTTATATATATGGTGTAATTATTAAAGTTATTAGTTTTCAATATAATCTGATTAAAGAAAAACCAAAAAACAAATATACTTTGCATTTAAACGAATAACCCTTCATATATGGTTTTTCTCCCCAAATATCTCTCTTCGAATAAATCTCCCAATTTGATTAATATCGCTCTTTATTTTGCATATTTAGTTTTATCTAACTAGTTTTTTTCTTTTCTTTTCTTTTTTTTTTCTTTTTATTACAAGATTCAATGTTTGACTAAATCTTTATTTATTTATTTATACATATTGTCATTTATTTGTTTTCTTTTTTCTAATGTATTCGTTTGTATTCTTATCATGTTTTATTTCATATTATATTAATATGAAATTATGAGATTTAACTGATATATATTTACACAAATAGTGTAATTGTTATGTGAAGTTATAAGGATTTTAACCATCATTATTTCATGCTTCCTAATTATAATGCTATATTGCATCTTTCCAAAACTATATTGATCTCAATATAATATGGTAATTAGCTAATATACATTTACCAATGCAATTGAATAGTAATACAAAATTATTAATTTTAACTAATTTACCTTTACACATAAGTTATGAGGTTTCATGTAACACCCCCAACCTTTCAAAAATAGTTATTTTCAATCAATTCAAATTTAATTATGGATTTTGACTTTCTTGTTTGTTTTTTAAATAAGTGTGAATCCGATAAAATCAAAAGTTGCTTAATTTGACTTTAATAGATGTTCAAGATCTAATAAATTAAAGGGTAATTGCACAATGCAGTATTCTTAAGGATAATAACAACATTTTAAAAAGATTACAAATATAGCAAAGTCTATCTGTGATAGACTTTTATCGCTGATAGACTCTTATCAGCAATATAGTCTATCACTGATAGAATCCTACTAGCGATATAGTCCATCATTGATAGACTATCTAAATTTTATCATATTTGTAATTTTTTCATATTACGCTATATCTGTTAATACTTTGTATTTGATTGCTATATTTGCAACTTTCCTTAAATTAAGTTTACAATATATTAAATCAAAATATTGTAGTTTTCAAAATCTTGAATTAGAGATTTTGAAGGTAAGTTTCATAATTTTGGAAGTTTAATGTATTTATTTTAATTTTAAATTTTTATAATCAAAATTGAGTTTATTGGAAAGATTATCTTATAAAAGGTACGTGAAGATATCGATATATTTGAATTTTATGATAAAAAAGAGAAACTTATTGTTGTTGTTGTTATATAAAGATATTTGAATAAGTTTTTTAAGGTTAAAATAACATATAAAAAATAAAAGGAAGTTAAGAAATGGAGGAAAAAAATCCTTAGTTATCTAATAGCCGCACAAAGCCCCCTTTCCTTCTTTTCATGAAGAGTAACACTCTTTACTTCACACCATTATCCCTGCCATTTCGCTCGACTGTAGTCCACCACACGTCGTCGTTTTTCCTAAAACCATCATCGTCACGGAAGTTAGCTTCAATAAGTGTCATGGATCTTCCTATCTCATTCACTCACTTTTTCTCATTTCCTCTTTCACATTTCAAATCTCTTTTTCACCGCTATTTACCAAACATCATTGCAATTTCCGTTGTATGGTTATAAGAGGAATCGACCAACAGTGTTTAGGTGATTATTAGGGGCTTTTTTTTTTTTTTTTAGGTTTTTGTTAAAGTTTTGGTTTTTATGTGATATGATTGGTTTCAATTAAATTAAGGATTGTTTTGGAGTTTGGTGGCAATTTTGGTTGGTATCTAACAAAGGGTGTTCGAAGACGTCCGATTTAAATATAATGCAATATTACAGTGTATTCTTTGGATTTGATTTTGTTTGTGATGGATGATTTTTTCAGGTTTAATGTACAGGGATAATTTGAATATTTGTTAATTAGTATTTTTTATTTTAAAAATCGTTTTGCTATTTTTACGAGTGAAAACTTTTTGTTAATTTTCCAAATGAAACCTTAAAATTTTCTATTTATCTTGTCAGCTATTATTTTTATTAGATGGAAAATCCAACATGGGCTTAATTATTGATACTACACCTATGTTTGGATTAGCATATTTTTAAATTTAAGTATGGTATAAAAAATATGTCAAAGAGTTTTAAAAAATACATGATTATAACAATATAGGAAGAAGACTTCCATTCGTCTGTCACTCCTCTCAGCTCTTTTAAACTAAATTCGGATGCGATTGCTTTAGCAAGTGATATGGATGTTGGGGCTATTGTTCATTATTCAAACGTGGAGGTCATGCTTATTTTGGAAAATAATTTTTGGTTATAGAGACCAATTGGATTTACTGAAGTCGTTGCCATATTTGATGGAATAACTCGGACTATTGAAGTTGACATATTTTTTTTTGGGCTAAGACTGATTTTCTTATCATTTGAAAATATTTTGATCGAAAATACTAGATATAGGAATGAGATTGAGGTTTTTATTGACTCTATTCGTGATTTATATTGTAGTGGTTTAGTTCTTGGCTTCCTGCTCATCAATCACTAGAGTAATTATTTTGTGGCACATGAATAAACTTTTCATACTCGTAGAATTGGATTCTTCGAAGTTTGGATAGAAGACGATGGAATATGCTCTTCTTTCTAATTTGTATTCCATTTAACATTTTGTTGTTAAAAAAAGGAAAAAAAAAATCTACGAGTAAACAAATCAAATATTTAAAAATAAAACCGTCAAAGTCTTCAATCTCATCCACTCTCCTTCTGTAAAATAAAAAAGTTGATAAAGAGAATATGGTTGAATAAACGAGGTGGGTGAAAAATGCATGGATGAGGCCTCATTTTCTCTCTCTCAATGTATATATCTTTAAGAAAAACTTATCTCAAGCATATTTGTAGAAAATATATAAAATACTGTCATTTTAAATCTACTTAATTTATTTTATATTATTGTCCATACAAGTCATACATGTAACATTATTTTAATAAAAAAATGCATTAATCATATTATCATTTAAACTAGTAAAAAAATCAATTAATTTGAAATAAAGATCTTAAATTGGAATCTTGTACAATATTTCCTTTTATTCAATTTTGTGGACTACAAAATGAAAAACAAGGAAAATCTAGTTCAATTAAATGTAATTGAATGAATAATTAGTCAACATTGACCTAGCTCAATCGGCATAAAACTTATACGAAATCAATTTTGAGGTAAGATGATCCTTTCTCTCACTATTATATATTTTAATAAACAAAGAATGAATACTTAAAAAGATAATATAGGCAGTTGATGCAATATTTATATATATATACCCCTACGGTCATTTTCATTAATATTGTGGTTCTTAAGTCATGCTTTGTATTTGGTATATGAATATGCTAAAATTTTCTTTTCATTTGCTTTTGCTTTTATCTATTTTTTATTTTTTGTTTAAATAATGCTATTAATTGTTGTACACCATATATTGGTTTGGAAAAACAAATAAAATGTTAAAAAGAAGAAAAAATTACCTTATTTTCTTTTCTTAGATTTGAGTTTCGTCATGTGAAATTAATTATAATCATGTTTAAAATCAATCATAAAAGATGATCATATAATTATTTATTTCTAAAACCAATGATAAATTGGATCATTCTTCTTAGAAAATAAGTATATTCAATTATTCATTTGCATTTATTTTTAAATATCTTTTGGTTACATTTATGTACATTATTTATGTAGTACACTCAATTTTAAGACGTATCCAAAATTTTCCAATAAAATAACATACTAAAATTCAAAGTACTATACTAGCTCTTAACTTATAAGATAAAGTTTGGCCAAGAGAATCAAAATGTAGTAATACTATATAGGTTTGACCGTGTACTTCTTTCTTACCATTTTTTTAAAGTAGAAGTTGCGAGGAGGGGGGGGGGGGGGGGGGGGGGAACTCACCACTTTTATCCAAATTTACATGAAATGCCCCCCATCTTGTTAAATTTTACATGGTAAGAAGATTATGATAATATGCAAAAGGTTAAAAAAAAAATACATTTGGTTCCCAAACTTTCATGAAAGTAACTATTTAGTCTCTAAATTTTAGGTGGTAATAGTTTAGTCCCTGTACTTTTAATGTAAGCAAATTAAATTGTTACATAGTAAACTTCAGGGACTAAATTGTTATAAAATTGAGAGTTCATAAACTAAATCGTTACAAACCAAAATTCATGAACTAAATTGTTACTTTTATGAACGATTAGGGATTAAAGTGATTTTTAACCTGTGTTAAAAGTTGAAAGCCACAAACCTTTATGTTGACGACATTGAGCAATAGTTATATATATATATATATATTAGAACAAGAAAGTTTATCAGGTAACAAACTGTAGTTGGACAATGATGTAAGTTGCACAAAGATAATCGCAATTATGCAATATCATCCCTAAATTTGTTGAGAATCACATGAAGCCATGCCACTTTCTAGTTATTTAAATTGGTATATAATAAATGACATTCTATTTTATTGATTATAATAATTTCAATTTATATTCTTGAGCTTCAATTCACCATATATTATTACCTAATACCATTATTTGTTAAATTGTAAGTCAATTAATTATTGACTAAGAGGTTAGAGATTCAGATATCCCTCTTAATTCCATCTATTGTTACATTTAAAATAGAAAATAGTTATTTGTAGATATTTGATTTACATAAACACAAATAATTATTCTTAAATTATATGTAAATCCGTTATGATATAAAATTGAAAATAGTTTAACCATGAAAAATTATCACATACTAATTGTATTATATAATTAAAAAAAACATTTATTTTATCTTTCTAACCAAATTTCTCTAGTCATCTTAACCAACACCAACTTGTTTATATAGATCTCATTTATTATTGGCAAATCTTTATTTCATACACATGGTTTAAAATTATTCAAATCCTCACGTTGCTTGTGGTATAAAGTCTCATAAGGTAGTTGCCCTAGTTCTTTCTTACCAAAAATATTTAATTTTATTAAAAAAAATGTTAATTTGACTTCGTTTTTGTTTGTTAGGTGGACGATCTTGCATAATTTTATGTTTGATTTTCTTTATTAGAAATTGTAAATTAAAATTAGCTTCCTATTATAGAATTGTAGAAAAGTACGAGTAACTAATAAGAAAATAATAAAAATAAATAAAATTTAATAGATTAAATGGCATGTTATAAAAGATAGATACTTCATAGCTTGAAATCAAAGGTAAATGCTATAAAACCAAAGCTAGGCTAGAAACAATGAGGGCAAGAAACAATTGGGAAAATACTTATTGTTTGTCATATCAATATGTTTTTAAAAATACGGTGGACTCACTAACATTAATGGGGTCCACAAATATTTACCAAGATAGATTTATAGTGTGAATATAAAGAATATGATAATATCGAAATATGAAAAATTGAATAAGACGAAAGAAAAAAGTAAAAAAAAAAAAAAAAAAAAAAACTAATGGATAAGATTAAGAGCAAAACAAAAGCAAAAGCTATATAAAATAAATACCTAAAACAAATATTCCAAACTATTATGGTCACATATATTTAAGAATGAATATGAAATGGAAATTACTTTTTGTACTTTTTAAAAGACAAATATTTGGGCAGGCTACAATTATCAATATGTATCCCATTCATTCTCAAATTAATACCTACCATTTGGTAAAAAAATGATTTTTAAATTAAATTATTATTTTATTATCATTTAATAAAATGATGGACTACATGGAGATAAGTATAGCCAATACTGCATTTAGTGCATGTTTGAGAATTATTTTAAAATCGTCAAAATCACCTTTGTCATTTTTAAAATCACTCGAAAATACACTTTTAATCACTCAAAATTAATTTAGTTTTAAATTTTATACTTTTAAATGCAATTTTCATATCATCAAAATTAGTTTTGAAGGATTAAAAACATGTTTCAGAGTAACTTTGAAAATGACAAAAGAGATTCTAGTCATTATAAAATCACTCATAAACACGTTGTCATTACTTTTTTTAAAATCACTTCAAAACATACTTTTAATTATTCAAAATCAATTATGATTTAATAAAAATTGCATTCAAAAGTTAAAAAAAAAAAAAAAAAAATTAATTTTATGTGATCAAAAGCAAGTTTCTAAAGGATTTTAAACATCGTAAAATTGATTTTAACCATTTCAAAATTACTTCTAAATAGGTATGAAATTGATAAAATGTAAGATATATACTTCTCATCTTTCAAAAATCTTCTTTGACAAAATTATACGAACTCTTTAAAATATTATTTTTATTAATCGAGTCAAGACGAATATTTAAATAGATTATTCGAATCAATCTACCTTGCCCTTGGCCCTATGTTTTTGAAACAAAAAATGATTGATTTAAATCACAATGACATGTGTCAAAGTATTTATTTAAAATAGTATACCTCAATTCTTTTTGTTTTCGACTAAAATTGTAAAAGAAAAAAAATCCTCTATGAAAAATTGTACCGATGGCCCTATGTATTTGAAAAAAAAATGATTGATTTAAATCACAATGACATATGTCAAAGTATTTATTTAAAATAGTATACCTCAATTCTTTTTGTTTTTAATAAAAACTGTAAAAAAAAAAAATCCTTTATGAAAAATTGTACCTGCGACCCTCACTCATTTTCTTTAAAAGATTAGTTTTATAACATTTTGCATATGATATTATGAAGATGAAAGTATATAATGAAACATGTTGTGTATGCATAATAGTATTCCATTCTTATTCTCGATTTTGGTTCTTTGCTATTCACTGTGATCATTAGAGTATCTTCTCCTCACCAATAACCATTAATTTTCTTTTGCCTCGTGTGATCTAACATGGAAACAAAAATTAGGATGGAGGAAACAATGGTGGGAATCGAATTGGGATACAATTTTTGAAGAAGACGATAAAGTGATAGAGCACCATTACAATGCAAAACATGAAATTGAAGACATTGTAATACAATTTAGAGGTCTAACTTGTATCTAAACTTTTGATCAATCACTTATAAGAGAAGAATACTAAAAATCAATGAATGAGGAAGTAATGATGGAAACCAATAATTATTGGTACGTGATAAAAAAGAAACTTAATATTATACGTACCATAATAATTCTCGTTATATAATTTCACTCGCTAACGAAGAAAAGAAAAGATTTTAAAACTTGTATTTTTTAAAAAAGTGGATGAAATTTCACTTAGACTTTTCGCCTCTCGGAGGAGAGTACTCCTAACAAAATAAATAATTTTTTTTTAAAAAAAACCTATCTTCCTAGTAATTTTATTACCACATTTGTTCTGTTTTTAAATACAAAAAGAAATTTTAACAATCTTAGGGAGGAGGAGGCGAAATGTCGTGTGTGTAGTGGCGAAGTATGAATCAGGCAATCATCCGTCCACGTGGCAGGTACTGGTATCACGTGAGCGGAAAGAGGTGACATCAGCATCCACGGTGGCAATGTTTGGGTCCACGTATCACCGAGCCGGGTATAAAAGGCTTCCCTCTCTCCAACCCTTTGGCCAGAGTTGTTTATTCTTATCGACAGCACCGTAAGTTCGTAACCAGGCCTACCCTTTCTTCTCCGTTGAATAATACCAAACAGATAATAAAAAGATTTAGAGAGAGAAAGTTACATGAAAAAGGCGAAAGAAAGTAATTGTAATTCAGATTGAGGAAGAGAAACCAAGAGCTGCAGCAGCACAGAACTGGGAGCTGAAACCATAGTTGGAGCGAGGAAGAACCGGAACGAGAAGAGAAGGAGTTGGATAGGTCAAAATTTAGAGAGAGAGAGAGAGAGAGAGAGAGAGAGAGAGATGGTGACGCCGTTGACAGGGCTACAACACAGGGACGGTGGCGGAGGAGTGGCTTTTTTGGCTAATTCTGTAAATAAAATGGATTCCGCTTCGTCTCCGTCGTCGCCCAATGATTGTTTGAGGAGCTCCGAGCCACAGTCTCCGATTCTTATTTTCCTTTTCTTCCACAAAGCAATTCGCAATGAGCTCGATACGCTTCACCGGCTAGCCATGGCCTTCGCTACCGGCCAGCGAGCAGATATTAGGCCGCTATTTGAACGATACCATTTTTTGAGATCGATTTACAAGCACCACTCCAATGCTGAAGACGAGGTAAAATTTCTGATCCATTTCCGTACCGTTTTACACTTGTACATGTGTCGCTCATTTTCGCCTCGTTTGCTTCTCTTTGGAACCTAGCATTATCGATTAACTTCCTTTGAATGTCTGGCTTCTTTTTGTTCCGTGCGGTTGCCGGTTAATTCGTAGGAGTCGGAAAGGAAATGCGGTAATTGAACTTGGTTGGTAATTGAAAATTTCTGCAGAATCAGAACTATAAATCCACTTTGTTAATTTCCTCTGTTTTTTTTGGTCTAGTTCAGTGGTACATAAATCGTTGCTTATGCGTGATAATTTGTTGAACATGTGAAAATTGTGCAGTAGATCTCATTTCCTGTTAAAGACGATTCGACCTTGTGTGACAATCTTCTTTAGGATAATTACTGGATTCTGATGTCCGTTTTGTCCAGTCCCCAGCTTAATTAACCTCTCTTCGTTGTCTGTCTATACGATATAAGTCTGTCAATAAACAAATTGTTCTTTCGAAGGAAAGTAAAATTGAAGAATAACTGAACGTAAGAGTTTATATTGTATTGTCGTGCTCTACTTTCCTGATTTAGATTCTTTTTGTGTTCTTGTTTAATTGTTTAGTTGCATTCTGGGTTCTCTAATGCCTTTTGCTACTTTGTGGAGTTCGTGAGTGGAAATTTATCTTTGTATTACATCAATCTTCACTTTCAAGAATGCAAAAAATTGAAATTGAAAACGTATCTGGTATGACTGGTGTACTTCAATCAAAGCAGGAGCTCTGCTGTTGTCTGTAAGGAAGTAGTTCAACTGAATGTAGTTCGGAGGGGGATGATAGGAATACTGAGGATTCAACAATAATGAGCTTGTACATTAAATTAAATATGAAAGGAGCTATCAAGACAAGAGTCAGTTGTTGGATTTTTTTGATTTGACTAGATATGAATTTCTAGTGGCTTTTGCTGCCTCCTGCTTGAAAAAGGAGTGAGTTAGAAGAAGCTGTCTTACAAAGGCTGCAATGAGCCATGGGATATTATTTTGCAACATTGAGCTTTTTATCCTATATTTTATAAAAATGGCCATGGGGTTCAAACACCCCTTCTGTGAGAGAACAGCTGGATTAACAGAAATTTCTGGGATGGATTATCAGGAATGTTACAATGTTCTTATTTTCCTCTGTTCATTTTCTTCCCACTTGCTGTTACAATCCTTACTTCTAAAAACATATATCTGGACTTGCAGGTAATTTTTCCTGCCCTTGATATTCGCGTGAAGAATGTGGCACAAACATATTCTCTTGAACACAAGGGTGAAAGCAATTTGTTTGATCATCTTTTTGAGCTTCTTAATTGTAATACACAAAATGACGAAAGCTTCCCAAGGGAGTTAGCATCCTGCACTGGTGCCTTAAAGACATCTGTGAGCCAGCACATGGCTAAGGAAGAAGAGCAGGTACTCTATCATGGCAGTCCATGTCTCTTCATTATTTTGTGCAAATCTCTGACCAGTTAGTTCCGTCTTAGAAATGCAGTGTTTAATAGCAGTGAAAATCTAAATTCCGTTGAAGCAATACATGAATTTTGCACACTCAACCCTCAAGAAACAGTAGATGCTGTTAATTTATATTACTAATTATATCTTACCAATTCACGTTCTTACCAAGTATGTGTACTAAAAAATATGAACTTAACATATAATTTATCTGGTGTGATTAAAAGGGACTGGGTGAGAGATGTTTTAGTGTCTGAAAAAATTATTTCAATGGGACAGGAAACTACTATGCTCTATGAGTTGATATACTTTTGGCTGCATGTCCAGTGATACATATGCATTTTTTCTGATATATATTCTGTGGAGCTTCACTATATTCATTTTCCAGGTATTTCCCTTGCTTATAGAAAAGTTCTCAATTGAAGAGCAGGCATCTCTCGTTTGGCAGTTCTTCTGCAGTATTCCTGTGTACATGATGGCTCAATTCCTCCCTTGGCTTTCATCATCTGTTTCACCTGATGAATTTCAGGATCTACAGAAATGCTTGATTAAGGTAGTCCCTGAGGAAAAACTTCTCCAACAGGTAAGTTTTACTTGGGTTCTTTATTCTGATTTGCCAATTTTATTTATAGCCGATTACTGATACTCTTTATTTAAGGTCATATTTACTTGGATGGAAGCGAGAAGTTGTGACGATCTATCAACAAGTTGGTTTGGTGATTCTCTAGTTGGACATCATACAGATCCTGCTACTGATACATCAAATCATCAAACCGAAAATGTAAATTGTGCTTGTGAATTGGCCAGCCATGGAAAAAGAAAATACTTGGAGTCAAGTTCTGAGACATCAGATTATGTGGCAACTCATCCAATCAATGAAATACTGTTTTGGCATAATGCCATCAAAAGAGAGCTGAATGACATAGCTGAGGAGGCTAGGAAGATACAACTTTCTGGGAACTTCAGTAATCTATCAACTTTTAACGAGAGGTTGCAATTCATAGCTGAAGTTTGCATATTTCATAGGTATATTATTCTTACTCTTTATTGCACAGATAGTTGGAGTATGCCAGAGAAAAATTATAGCCCAATCTCATAAAAAGTGCTAAAAGAAAGAAATTGTGGCTAGGGAAATAAATGTGAAATAATATTTTATAATTTGGCTATAATTCTTTGAAAAAGTTCTATAATAAGGACGTACATATACTTCACAACTTTGATATGAATTGGATTTTCATTTTCAAATGTTATTTCCTGCAAATTTTTATTGCACACAGTTCATATTCATTCAACTATTTTCTTGAAATTATTCAACCAAACTTATATTACTCACCCTCTTTTCTCATCACAGTATTGCCGAGGACAAGGTAATCTTTCCTGCAGTAGATGGAGAGTTTTCTTTTCTCCAGGAACATGCCGAAGAAGAAAGTCAATTCAATGAGTTTAGGTGCCTGATTGAAAATATTCAAAGTGCAGGGGCTAGTTCTACTTCAAGAGCTGAGTTTTATGTGAAGTTGTGTTCTCATGCTGATCAAATAATGGATACCATTAAGAGGCATTTCCATAATGAAGAAGTTCAGGTGCAACTTCCTGGTTGATATGGCATCTTCTTGCAATTTTATTTCTCCATTTTCGATGACTGGCTTATACCGTGCAACAAGTTCCTTGTACTATTACTCTAGTATTACACAAACATCAGTTTCCATGAAAGAATAGAATAGTGCCTTTATAGATGATAAATGGGATAACTTGAAAATGAATATCTTGTATTTTCTGAAAAATGAGTTGCTGTATTGTTTCCCTTGGCTTTTAGGTTCTTCCACTTGCTAGAAAGCACTTCAGTTTCAAGAGACAACGGGAATTATTGTATCAAAGCTTGTGCATGATGCCTTTGAAATTGATTGAACGGGTCTTGCCATGGCTGGTAGGATCAGTGAAAGAAGTTGAAGCTAGAGATATACTCAAGAACATTCAGTTGGCAGGTTTGTTGATGTAACTACTTTGTTTGTTCTTTTCAAGTGCCAAACTCTTGAAATTTTGATTGCAGATGTTTATTATATACGTTTATTGCTAATATTAGCATTAGTAGTGTTCTGATAGCATATAATTCTCTGAATCAGCTCCAGCTAAAGATACTGCTCTGGTGACTCTCTTTTCTGGTTGGGCTTGCAAAGCGCGTAATAATGGTTTGTGCTTGTCTTCAAGAGCAGTTGGCTGTTGTGCAGTTAAAAGGCTTACTGACATTGAAGAAGACATTGTTCAATCATCTTGTTCATGTGCCCCTGCATTGGCTGCAAGGGAAAGTCCAAAATCAGATCCCGAAACTAATGGTAATGTCAAGAGGCCAGCCATACGAAATGTATCAATGGCATGCAGAAGCTGTGATGGCCGTATTGCTTTGGAGACTGTTAATATCCAACAGCAATGTTGTAGTGATCAGTCCTGCCATGTTCCAGCTTTAGGAGTAAACATCAAGAATCTGGGGTTAAGTTCTATTTTCACTTCCAAGTCTATGCGATCTTTATCTCCCAGCTCTTGTGCACCATCTCTCAATTCCAGCCTTTTTTCATGGGAAACGGATTGTGCCTCTTCTGATGTTGGGTCTGCAGGACGTCCTATTGATACTATTTTTAAATTTCACAAAGCTATACGCAAAGACTTGGAATATTTAGATGTTGAATCTGGAAAACTTAGTGATTGTGATGGAACATTTCTCCGGCAATTTATTGGAAGATTTCGCCTTCTATGGGGGTTATATAGAGCCCATAGTAATGCTGAAGATGATATCGTATTTCCTGCTCTGGAATCCAAAGAGACATTGCACAATGTAAGTCACTCGTATACACTAGACCATAAGCAGGAGGAAAAATTATTTGAGGACATTTCATGTGTTCTCTCTGAGATTTCACTCCTCCATGAAAGTTTGCATGAGGTTCCGTTGGATGAGAGTTTTTCCAGAAGTATTGTTGGGTCTGTTAATGTGGTGGGGAAGGATTGTAACAGAAAATACAACGAGCTTGCTACAAAGCTTCAAGGAATGTGCAAATCTATAAGAGTCACTCTGGATCAGCATATATTTAGGGAAGAACTTGAACTTTGGCCGCTGTTTGGGAAACACTTCTCCATAGAAGAGCAAGACAAAATAGTTGGCCGTATCATTGGAACCACAGGTGCTGAAGTTCTCCAGTCAATGTTGCCATGGGTAACAGCAGCACTTACTCAGGACGAACAGAATACTATGATGGATACATGGAAGCAAGCCACAAAAAACACCATGTTCAATGAATGGCTCAATGAATGTTGGAGAGGGACTGCGTCGTCTACTTTAAATGGTGAAACATCAGAAGCATGTGTTGCCGGAAAAGGTTTGTGGAATATTCTATTGCTCTCACACTTATTTAGACAATTCCTCAATTGTTTAGTAATGAAGAAAAATATATATCACCTATCTCTCTCTTTCCCCTTCCAGATTCTGGGCTCATTGAGAGCTTGGATCAGAATGATCAAATGTTCAAGCCTGGTTGGAAAGATATTTTTCGCATGAACCAAAATGAACTTGAATCAGAAATCAGAAAGGTTTATCAGGATTCGACTCTTGATCCAAGGAGAAAAGCATATCTCGTGCAGAATCTTATGACCAGGTATGGTTTGATATAATATTTTATCTTAAGCGTTTTGTCAACTATGTTTATCTTACTCCAAATTGAATAGTACATGTTCCTATACTGTGTTACTATGCTGATGAAGGTAAAGTTGATTTATGCTATTCTTTTGAATTAGTCGCTGGATTGCTGCACAGCAGAAATTACCTCAAACAAATGTTGAAGATAATTCCAATGGTGAAGATGTAGCAGGACGAACAGCATCTTTTCGCTGTGCTGAGAAAAATGTGTTTGGGTGTGAACATTACAAAAGAAACTGCAAGCTTCTTGCTGCTTGCTGTGGGAAGTTATTTACCTGTCGATTCTGTCATGACAATGTCAGCGATCACTCAATGGACAGGTATTATTATTTCAGGATTTAAATCACATTCAATTGGTATTTTGCCCCTCTGATATTTAGTCCCATGTTTTTAGGAAAGCAACATCAGAGATGATGTGCATGAACTGTCTAACAATTCAACCAGTTGGGCCAATATGTACAACACCTTCTTGCAATGGATTGTCAATGGCGAAATACTATTGCAATATTTGCAAATTTTTTGATGATGAAAGGTGCAAACTCTGATACTTTTATCATTTTAAGGTTTATGATATTATACATGTGGCTTGATAAGACCTCAGGGGAAGTGATATTGTCAAGCAAGATAGCTAACAAATAATGTTCATATTAACAATTTTGCACATAATATCAGATACAACTGATTGTGTGGGTGCGTGTGTTTTTTGGTTTTATTTTTGTTTTTGTTTTTGTTTTTTTTTTTGTTTCTTCTTCTTCTTCTTCTTCCTTTTTTTTTTTTTTTTTTTGAAAAGATACAAATGATTTCTTTGATTGTTAATATTTCATAAAATTTTCCATTCTCAAAATTGGATTCATCGTTTTTTCCCCATTCATATACTTGCATGCTGCAAAGGGGTTGATAAATGGTCACTGAACTCAGATTCATAATCCTACTTTAATGCCTAGATGAAGTGGGATTATATTAGGGATACGTAGAATTTGGGATTAAAAGACTAATTAGGGATACGTAGAATTTGGGATTAAAAGACTATCTTACAATAGTTCTTAGCAGGGCAGAAAGGTATAGCTTGTTGGGATGTTACTTGAGAAAATTTTAGGTTCAATACCTCCTTATGAGTGGTGGATGTCTAAGGCCTCTTGTATTATCGGTTAGATGTTATTCTTTTAGATTTGAGACTATTTTTTGTTGGTTTGGGCTTTTCTTTGGGGCTGTCTTCCTATATGTTCTTGTATATCCTTTGCATATGTTCTCGATAGCCTTCGTACGTGGCTGACAAATAGGCAGTTCTTAGCCGACTAAAATGTTTGTGGATAAAATTCTTGGTTGCTGACATTTGTGAAAAAATGAAGGAGAAACTAATCTCTTTTACTCAGTAGGTAGTTGAGTGAGCAGTTTTTAACTTGAAGAGTTTTGGCTAAAGTAAAATGCCTATCAACCGCCCTAAGAGGCGGCTCCATTGGCAAGGGCTTGGGGTCCCTCTGTCATACCGGCTTAAAAGGTCCCAGATTCGGACGGGTGGGCGAGCTTAATACCCAAAGTCCTTGATGTCTCTCTGGGCGGGTGTGGGTGCCCCCAGGTATAAGGAAGCAAAGCTCCAACTCCCAGTTATATATTAAAAAAAAAAAAAAAAAAGAAAAAGAAAAAGAAAAAGAAAAAGCCTATTGACAGGAGTCAGGAAATCACCCAAAATTTAGATGACAGAACAATCAAAATCGTACGGACATTATATTCAAACATAGGTACAAAGATACTCAATTCTAATCAAACAAGACTAACCTAAGAAAGGTCTTATCTAGTACCAAAATGACCAAACTCAACTAAGCTTAAAATATTAGCACCCACTAAAGTAGCCGGAGCTCCCACCTAACCACAATTTTTCAGAAAGCTAACGTAGGTTACTAATTTCACCGTTGATTCAACTGATGGGAGTCCTGTGAAATTGTTGACTGCCTTACATGATGTCTTTTGTGGCTATATCCTCTTTCATCGGATTGTACCAATGGAAATTCTTTAACTCATACAGTTTTGTTGACTCTTGCCTTGTAGTTTCATTTCATCAAAGAATTTCATTTCTTATTTAGTTTTCTAATAAAGTGTTTTTAGAAGAACATGGATCTAGCTAGATCTTTTTTTCTCTTTCTACTTTCTTAAAAGTATACTACTCTCTTTATGTTAATTATAAATTCCTAAAATTTTACTGATGAATTCTCATCGTCACAATTGTGCTCCAGGGCCGTGTATCATTGCCCATTTTGCAACTTATGCCGTGTTGGGAAGGGTCTTGGAATTGATTTTTTCCATTGCATGATTTGCAATTGTTGTCTTGGGATAAAGCTGGAGAGCCATAAGTGCCTGGAGAAAAGTTTAGAAACGAATTGTCCCATCTGTTGTGATTTCTTATTTACATCCAGTGCAACAGTCCGACCTCTACCCTGTGGTCATTACATGCATTCAGCTTGCTTTCAGGTTTGAATTATTTTCTTATGGATCCTGGATATTTAAATGAACTTTGGTTATGTTGGTGTGGTCTTCTGTAAAATGAGTTTGGAATATTGATGTTTGGCGTTTGTAGGCTTACACTTGCAGCCATTATACCTGTCCTATTTGTAGCAAGTCCTTGGGAGATATGGCGGTAAGGGAATTTTCATTTATTTTTATTGATTTATTGTGTTTTTTTTGTCTCACATTTTTTTATGTTCAACGTAGGGGGGGGGGGGGCCCCCCCCCCTCTCTCTCTCTTCCAATTTTTTTAAATTTTGGGGTGCGCTTAAACCACTTAACTTTGTGCAAGGATGAAATCCTTAAAGAGAGGTTATTTTTAGTTCGGGTAATTCTGTAAAGAGCAGATAGAGTAATAGTTGTTGAAAACGTTGATTGAAGTTTGAAATTAATATCAATTCCTTCCAATTTCTGGACACCTCAACTTTTCAATTCTTACAAACATCACCTTTTTCCAACTTTCACTTCGCACCACCATATCTTTTGCCGCAGCTCACTATCTCTAGAGTTTTGATCTGAAAAATGGTCAGTATTTGATTTTATTCTGTGAAGTGTCGCATCACTCCACTTAATATCATGTAAAGTATTATGATGTTGTTTGCCAGAAAACACGGATAAATAACAGTGTAATCACAAGCTAAGGAGATATTCACATTTAGTTCTTCTTTTAGTGAACACTGAGACTGTTTATTGAACCAACGAATATCTGCAAAAGGGAGGGTAAGGTGATAGGACATCACCGCAGCCCCGTGGCTAAATCTTGAAATATGTAAGAGCTTCCCAATTTAAAGCGGCAAAGATGCCCACAGTTTTTGGTTTTGTTCGCTGATTGATCTACTGCAAGTAAAGATTTTAAGAAGACATTTCTTGTGTAAGGTTAGGAGAAACAAACTTGTAATGTGGTTTCCTCTGTTCATAAATTTCTCACATTTTATTCGGTTTGGGGGTTTGACTAGTTTTTTCTTTTACGTGTCAAGTTTGTTTAACTTGCGTTGATGTCTGAGATGGAGACTTTTAACATCTTGCTTTTATGTTGTCATTTACACGTAAGTCCATATAAAGAAAAATTGAATAAGATTTTCATATTGTTTTGCCGCACATGCTCAGGTTTATTTTGGCATGCTTGACGCCTTGTTGGCTGCTGAGGAGCTGCCGGAAGAGTACAGGGATCGTTGCCAGGTACATTCTGTTATTTCTTCTCTGTTTGGAATTGGTTTGAGAGAGCTTTGTGGCTTTATTGTTCTTACTCGACTATGTGACTACATCATTGCACGAAAAATAAAACCACGAATTCTTCCTTGCTCCCGACACAAACAACAAACCCACAAGCAAAAATGAAGAAAGTTGTTCACTTTTAAACCCTTTTACTTTTGACTGAGTAAATCTCATTATAGTTTTGAAATTTTAGTTTCATTCCAATTAAGCTAACTGTGCTCTTCCTAGGAGGTACTTAGTTTTCTTAAAGCTAATCGCATCGGTGAATTATATCAAGGCGATGCTTTGATCAAATATAGCAATTTTAAAAGGTTTCAAAGCCAGAGGTTCCAAATTTTTATTTTTATTTTTTTATTTCTGTTAGGCGGGCTGATCAAAACCTCATACCTTGAGGTTGATAATACAAGTTTATACCAGTTGAATTATGTTCTTGTCTATATTAGGAAAAAAAAAAAAGAAAAAAAAATTACCTACCATTTTTCAGTTACTGGTTACTAATAATGCTGCTATTGCGGAAAGAAATATTTGACAGAGGAGTTGGAGAATTTTAATTGGGAAATTATTTCAAATGGTAATACTCTTGAAAATATTTACAAGATACAACAAAATTTTAGAACTATCAATGATAGACGCTGATAGACACTCTATCAGTGTCGATTGTCTATCAGCGTCGATCAACGTCTATCATTGATAGTTCTAAAATTTTGTTGTATTTTGTAAATATTTTGATTTATTTTTCTATATTTAAATACAACCCATTTTAATTTGGGGGTTAAAGAAAAAACTTATAGCTTAGTAATTTTTATGATATTGATATTATTTGAGATTTATGTTAAGGTACAAGTAGTGTAATGATGAATTGGAATCCAGGACATATTGTGCAATGACTGTGAGCGGAAAGGCACATCGCGGTTCCATTGGCTATATCATAAATGTGGGTTTTGTGGATCATACAACACTCGGGTGATCAAGAATGATAGCACATCTGCTGATTGCCCCGCTTCCAATTAGTGAGAGATTTCTTTTACGGTGACAAAAAGTATATATTCACGCCTTTTTATTGCTTTCATTTGTACATATTGATGTCGATCCCTCTCCACCAGGAAACTGGTTTTTTGTTACATCTAATATACACACAACACGTTGTTCATATCGGTCTCTATGTAGATGTCCTTTTTATATGGCTTCAAGATTCATCATCCGAACTGTAAAATTGAATTTACTTTGAAAATTCAATATTCATAGAACAACATCATTGTCTATGTGTTAAGAGTATCAGGTTCATATGTGGTGGTTAGATTCTGGGTTGAAATCGGTAGTTCCTCGACAGTTTTTGTTTGTTGCTTTGCTTTTCGTTTAATTCTTATACATTTATAGATTATTATAGATAATGAGTTCTTCGGCGGAATATGTTTAATTGCTAAATGCTCAATGCGAGTTATCTTTTTCCATAAATAGATTTGTGTCGTCGTGGGACTAACTGTACCAAATTCATGTTGAGTCACACCAGCGTCCCACCTCAATTGACTCAAACTCTCTGTAGTCCCTCAGAGGGTTTTATTTCATTTATTTATCCTCTCTCTCTCTCTCTCTATATATATATATTTTTTTTGGGTATTACTAATTTGCCCAAATTACTTGGGTTTTTTTTAATTATTTAATTATCTTTTATTTTTCCTCCTCCTCTTACTTCTTTATAATAGTTTTATTTATTTATTTTTATTTTTTATTTTTTTATCTTCGTTAATGTTTTGATTTTTTAGTCAAACTCGGGAATTTGGTTTAATAATTATTTGGTTTTTAATTTTAATAAGGTAAATTATAAACGGTAGCAAAATAACACAAGGAGATTTATAAATCTAGTAATGATTTTTTAAATTTGAAAATTTAGCACAAATTTAAAATTTGAATTTCCCCCCCTTTCTTTAGTAGGGGTCATATATGAGAATCTAACATGAAAGAAGAGTAAATCTAGTCCAGTTCAAAATTATTTACAAATATGGTACGATTTTAACTTTTATTAGTACTTATCACTAGTCGAGGTCTTATCATTAATAGACCTACTAATGACTGAGTTTATCTAGATTTATCTTTGATGAATTTGTTTGGTAGACTTATCATTAATTGAGGTTTATCTTTGATGGACTTATCTAATAGACTTCTATATCACCAATTGACGTCTATTAGTGATAGAAGTTCATTATTGATTGTTTGCAGGCTCGTTTAACACTATGTTTACTATCAGTATATTACATCAAAAGGATATTAAATTGACATATAAGAATGGTGTTATTCTACTTCATTTATTTTTATGTGATTTATTGCCTGTTCATCTTTTTTTATGTTTATTATGGGTGAACATTATCAATAAAATAAAAATGCTACTATTATGAATATTATAATAGAAAATAGATGTCCATTGCTTAGTGTCCTAAGGTCATGTGTCACCATTTACGTTATTCATGTGCCATGTAGTTATTCATGTTTGGTGTCCATTAAGTTCACATCCTACTAGTCATTTTGTTTATAAATAGTAGCATTTGGTGGATCTTAAAAATACTTACATTGATGATAATTCTACTTCCACTAATTTCCATATTATCGAATTTCATGGTTTTGGTTATTTTATGTTTTAATTATTTATTTTATAATTTTAGTTTTTATTTATTTATTATTATTATATAAAAATATTATTATGTTATATTTTTCATATCTATATTCCCGTTGTGTTCCTCAATTTTTTATAACACGTTATCAACACGAGCTCCTATCATTTTCTCCGTTAAAGGTAGGTCCTAAAGGTATGTCGGTTTTTCCCTCTTCATTATAATTAAGAAATTAAATGTTATTTTGCATATTTAGTACATATTAAATTTCTAATATAAATATAATATTTTGTGAAGTGTTGCCATGACAAACCTTACAAAATTAGAATTCACAACCCTTGACATTAATGACAATAGTTATTTATCATGGGTGCTTGATGTCGAAATTCACCTAGATGTTATAAGCTTGGGAGAAACAATTAAAGAAGGAAATAAGACATCTAATAAAGACAAAGTGAAAGCTATGATTTTCCTTCGTTATCATATTTATCATGGGTGCTCAATGTCGAAATTCACCTGGATGTTATGAACTTGGGAGAAACAGATAAAGAAGGAAATATGACATCTAATAAGGACAAAGCGAAAACTATCGTCATCGTTTCCATGAGGGATTGAAAATAGAGTATCTTACAATAAAAGATCTCTATATCTTGTGGAAAGATTGAAAAGAGAGGTATGATCATAAAAAAACAGTTATTCTTCCTAAAGCTTGTTATAAGTGGATGCATTTGAGGTTACAAGATTTCAAATCAGTAAGTGATTACAACTCTGCATTATTTAAAATTAGTTCAAAATTGTTGTTATGTGAGAGAAAATTACTGATTCTGATATGTTAGAGAAAACATTTTTTACATTCATGTCTCAAATATGCTCCTGCAACAGCAATATCGAGAAAAAGGTTTTAAACAGTATTCTGAATTAATTTCATGTCTTCTCGTGGCTGAACAAAATAATGAGTTATTGATGAAAAATCATGAATCTCGACCAACCGAAACAACACCATTCCCGGAAGTGAATGCTGAATGCTATGAATTTTAATAATAATTGTGGTCGCGATCGAGGTTGTGATAGTGGCAGACGAAGAAATAAGTATTATTTTCGTGGTGGTCATTTTAATCATTTAAATTTCAAAATGATCACACAAAATGATGATCACAAAAGAAAAGCCTCACAAGATAAAAGTTCAAAGAGTGTTGAAAATAAATGCTTTCAATGCGGAATGACTGGGCATTGATCACGTACCTGTCGTACGTCAAAACACTTAGTTGACCTCTATCAAGTCTTGGAGGAAAAAGAGAAAAATGTTAAAAGCAAATTTTGCATACCAGGATAATGACATATTTGACAAATCCCATATGATAAATTTGGATGTGACGGACCTCTTTGAATCTCCTGAAGAGAAGATTGATACAATTGGTGGCACATCAAGTATTTTTTTTTACTTTGAGAATATCTAGACTTAATGTTGTTGTTTTATTTTATCTTATCTTCATGTTCTAATTAGTAACTTTTGTATATTTTAAGTTTTTTTTTTATTGTAATTATTTTCTTTTAATGAAGAAACAAGATCATTTTAATATGTTAGGTGTTTCAAAAATGAGCAAAGAAGATCTATGTTTGGTAGACAGTGCAACTACACATACAATACTTACAAATAAAAAATACTTTTCCAAATTGACAATACTGAAAGCAAAAATAAATACAATATCATATTCTGCAAACTTGATCGAATGTTTTGGAAAAACAAATATTATTTTGCCTAGAGGAACAAAATTTACAATTGACAATGCATTGTTCTCTAGTCAATCAAAGAGAAATTTTCAAAGTATTTAAGATATACGTTGCAATGGTTATCATATTGAGACTCATAATAAGAATAATATGGAATATCTATATATCATATCTACGGTCTCAAACAAAAAACATATATTGAAAGAGTTGTCTGCTTTATCTTCTGAATTATATTATACTCATATATGAGTAATTGAAATATATGCAACAATGAACCTGAAGTTCATGAATCCAAATATATTTACAATTTGGCATGACTGATTGGGTCATCCAGAATCTATAATGATGAGGAGAATTATTGAGGATTCAAATGGACACCCATAGAAGAACTAGAAGATTCTTCAATCTAAAATGAATTATCATGTGATGTTTTGCTCTCAAGGAAAATTGATAATTAGACTATCACCAGCTAAAATGGGGACTGAATCACCTATATTTTTAGAACGAATTCATGGTGATATATGTGGACCCATTAACCCACCAAGTGGACCATTTAGATATTTTATGGTATTAATAGATGCATCCAGCAGATGGTCACACATATGCTTATTATCAAGTCGAAATCTTGCATTACAAGATTATTTGCTCAAATAATTAAGTTAAGAGCACAATTTTTTGATTATACAATTAAGACCATTTGTCTTGATAATGATGGTGAGTTTACATTCCAAACTTTTGATAATTATTGTTTGTCAATTGGGATAAGTGTTGAACATCTTGTAGCTCATGTTCATACACAAAATGGTTTAGCAAAATCATTTATAAAACGTTTGCAATTAATTGCAAGACCGTTACTTATGAAAGCTAAACTTCCTTCATCTGTATAGAGATATGCTATTTTGCATGCATGTCACCTGTATGCATTAAGCTAGTAACTTATCATAAGTACTCGCCATTACAATTATCTTATGATCATGAACCAAATATTTTCCATCTGAGAATTTTTGGATGTGCAGAATATGTTCTAGAAGTTGGAAAAAGAATGGAATGCATCGTTATTGTCTCATTTAGATCCCCGTACAGATCAATGTGAACTTGAAGTTCAGAAAATAATTCATTTTTCAAAATATAGCAAATCAATTAGCAGATGCATTTATAGATGCAAAGAAAGTAACTAAGTGACATATATCAGCTGCAAATATTCCATAAAAAATTGATATCCCAACATAACAAGTTGTGACTAATGAGTATGAAACTCGTTAGAAGCGTGGTAGACAAGTGGGTTCCAAAGATAAAAATTCTTGAAAACGAAAAATAATTAATAGTGAAAAAGACTTGGTTGAGGATGTAAATACCCATAAAGAAATCCTCGACATGACTAGTGAGGAAGGTGAAATACCTAAAGATAATAATGAAATTTCAATAAACTATGTCATGACAAAAAAAGATGCAATCGAACTAATGTAATTATTGACAATATTTTTGCGTATAATGTTGCTCTTGATATTATATCTGAAAATAAGAATCCTGAACCAAAATCTGTTAAAGAATGTCGACATAGAAAAGATTGACTTCAGTGGAAAGAAGCAATCAAGGCAGAATTAAACTTACTTTCAAAATGTCAGGTTTTTGGATCTGTAGTCCGAACATCAGAAGATGTTAAACTTGTAGGATACAGATGGGTATTTGTGAGGAAAAGAAATGAAAATATTGAGGTCACAAGATATAAAGCAAGACTAGTTGCACAAGGTTTTTCACAAAGATCTGGTATTGATTTTGAGGAGACGTATTCTTCGGTGGTGAATACAATTACATTAAGATATTTAATTGGCTTGACTGTGTATAAAAGTTTGGATATACTTCTTATGGATGTAGTTGCAGCATATTTATATAGATCTCTTGATAATGATATTTATATGAAAATCCCAGAAGGATTTAAGGTACCTGAAACATATACATCAAATTCTCTGGAATGGTATTCAATAAAGTTACAGATATCACTATATGGATTGAAACAATCAGGACGAATGTGGTACAATCGCCTGAATGGATACTTATTGAAAGAAGGATATCAAAATAATCCAATATGTTCGTGTGTTTTTATAAAAAAATCACAATCATGATTTGCTATTATAACTGTATATGTTGATGACTTGAATATAATTGGAACTCCTGAAGAGCTATCAAAGACAATGGAATATCTTAAGAAAGAATTCGAGATGAAAGATCTCGGAAAAACAAAATTTTGCATTGGTTTGCAAATTGAGTATTTAGTAGATAGAATATTTATTCATCAGTCAACTTATACAGAAATTTTTTTGAAAAGATTTTATATGGACAAAACACATCCATTAAATATTCCAATGAGAGTCCGTTCATTGGATATAAAGAAAGATATATTTTGACCTCGAGAAGATAATGAAGAACTTATTGGTTCTGAAGTACCATATCTTAGTGCAATTAGTGCACTTATGTATCTTGCTAATAATACAAAACCAGATCTTGCATTTTCAATAAATTTATTAGCTAGACATAGTTCTTCCCCTATAAAAAGATATTGGAACAGAATTAAACATATATTCCATTATCTCCGAGAAACAATGAATATGAGTTTGTTTTATTCAAATAAATCAAATTTTGATCTAGTTGGTTATGTAAATTCTGGATATTTATTTGATTAACATAAAACTAGATCTCAAACAGGTTATCTGTTCACATGTGGAGGAACTGCTATATCATGGCGATTTTTGAAACAGACTATAACAGCCACTTCCTCAAATCATGCTGAATTCTTGCAATTCACAAGGTTAGTTGAGAATGTATATGGCTAAGGTCAATGACTCAGCACATTCGTGAAACGTATGACTTGTCTTCTAATAAAAACTTTCTAACAATATTATACGAAGACAACACAACTTGCATAACCCAAATCAAATGAGGATATATTAAGGAAATAGAACAAAGCATATTTCATCGAAGTTTTTCATACTCATGATCTTGAAGAAAATGACGACATCACTGTACAACAAATTTGTTCGAACTTATTTTCAAAGACATTACCAACTGCAACTTTTGAAACATTGGTGCACAATATTGGAATGTGGCGACTCAGAGATATTAAGTGATATTTTCATGAGGGGAGTAAATATATTGTATTTTTTTAGGAGTATGTATTATATGAAATATGTACTATTTTTCCTTCACTAGGATTTTTCCCATTGGGTTTTTTCTAGTAAGGTTTTAATGAGACATATTTCATATATATATATATATATATATATGGACATCTAAGGGGGAGTATTATGAATATTATAATAGAAAATAGATACCCATTGCTTAGTATCCAAAGGTCATGTATCACACCATTCATGTTGTCCATGTGCCATGTAGTTATTCATGTTTGGTGTCTATGTAAGTCCACATCCTACTTGTCACCTTGCCTATAAATAGTGACATTTGGTAGATCTTAAGAACACACTTACATTGGTGAGAATTCTATTTTCACTAATTTCCATATTATCCAATTTCATGATTTTAGTTATTTTATGTTTTAGTTATTTTATTTTATAATTTTAGTTTTTATTGATTTATTATTATTCTATAAAAATACTATTATATTATATTTTTCATATTCGTATTTCCATTGTGCTCCTCAATTTTCATAACAGCTACATCAATGATATTGAAATTTTATCTTTCGATTTTTTAATTATTTACTGTTAGATCGATTACTTATATTTATATACCTTACCAATGACGGGAAATAGCACAGACACACATCAATGACATTAACTTTCATTTTCAATTTGTAGTAGTTAATATGTTCATTTGCTATTTATTCTATTGCCAATATACTATCAAAATATAAAGCAACACTAACTAATCTAGAAAGTTCTTGAAGTATCAACAAAATGATATAAATATGTAAATTAGGATTTTCTAGAATTATGTTGAAATATGTAAATTGTAAATATAACATAAAAGTAAAGATCTACAAGTGTCCTAGGTAGGGGTGTTCAAATAATCCGACAACCCGAACAATCCGGACTATCCAATTCAAAATGTAAGGGTTGGGTTAGGTTAGTTTTGTTCTTGGGTTGAGCTGAGTTGGGTTGGGTTGTGGGTTGGCCAACAAAGAAAATTGGGTTGACCCAACCCAACCCCAATTATATATATATATATATATATATATTACTCTTTGTTTAAAGTTTGATTACTTTGTATTGATTAATTTGTGAATTTTTAATATTTATTTTTTAAAATTATTATGATATTTGTCTTGTCCAAAGTTTATAGTAAATATCATAGATATTTGGTATTTAGCATTTTAATTTTATGATATCTTATTTATTAGTCATGTGTTGTATATAAATTTATATATTTTTCATTAAAAATAAAAATAATAAGTTATAACCTGACAATCCAACCCAACCAAACCCGAATTTTAAAGGTTGGGTTGGAAACTTTATTTTGGTCATTTGGGTTGCGTTATGTACACATCTAGTCGCATGCTTTCTTTAAATTCAAGGAGAATTCCTTTAGATTAAGATAAATAAAAAAAATAACTAGATTATTTACAATCCAAGAACAACCTAAAAAATCTTTTTACTTGGACTTCAAGAATTTCATGCCTATAAATATGAGGTGTGGTCCCATGTGTAGGGGCGGATTTAGTCAAGGTCTAAGGGGCTTGAGCCCCCTCAACTTTATGTTTTTATGTATTATATGTATTACAAACTACCATGGTAGTTAAGCCTAGCGGTAAATATATCTTTTAACCTTTCTTTAAACCTAGTTTCAAGCCCCATTCTTTACTGCTATCCATATGTGAACCAAGTAAAGCAAGAAAGTTAGAAAAACTTAGAGTGAAAAGTGAGTGAGTGTGTCTTGAGACAGTGAAAAAATATTCTCTCAAAAGTGTACTTCTTTGTACCTTTTTAATAAAAATTTCTTCAAAGTGATTCTCTGTTTCTTTTGTTTCTTCAACATCTATAATGTCAAGGATTAAAAATGTTATATCAATGATATTGATCCATTTTTCTTTATTTTAGTGGTTGTTTACGTATCATCATTCATCAATATATTATACCAAAGATCAAAACATAATAATAGTAAACTTAATATTAACAACAAAAAAATTGATATCAAATAACAATAAATTACTAATAAAAATGTATCACTAACATGTCATTTTTTGTTATGTATATAATTGATAGATAAATATCAATAATAAATATATATCATTTGTATCATTAATAGATATATAATGGATAGAAATGAAAATGTTCTATCAGTGATAGTAATAAAAAAAAATTGCCAAACATGTAAAAATGGTTGTTAATATGCACGAAAATTAATCTATCAATGATAGAAAGCTATCGCAAATGGAAATATTAATAGGCTATCGATAAGATATATAATTTTGTTAATCAACAATTGACATAATGTTATATACATCTATAAGTGATAAAGGTAGAAATGGTTTATCAATGATGCACATAAAAATAGTTTGTTAGTGATAGACTATTAAAATGATCTATCGAAGACAGTAATCTATTACCTATAAACTATATAAATGGTATATCAATGAATGACTCGAGAATTTAAAAAGTTTCATATTTACAAATTATTTAAATTATAATTTGTTTAAGAATTGTTTTTCAATCATATACATTAAAAAAATGAACCAATAGATTGATTTTTAAAATAGTATTTCAAGAACCTTTTCTATCTAATACTATTTATTTCATGTCACACATTTGTTTTTCCTTAAAAAAAAAAAAACTTGATAATTCGCTGTACCCACATAGAAATGTTTATTATTTTTACCAATTCTTTGAACGAAAATTTTAGAATGGTATTTCTGTAAAAATTAAAAAATCAATTCAAGTAAATATATGTGTCAACCATCATAAAGCTTAACTACCAACCCTAGCATTAAAACTTTTTATTCCTTCACTCTACATATTTATAAATAAAAAATAATAATAAATATTTGTAATACTGAGATAAATTTTATAGGTTAAAAATCATTTTTAGTCCCTAGACTTTTATAAAAGTAACCATTTAGTCCCTAGACTTTGGTTTGTAACAATTTAGTCCTTAAACTTTCAATTTTTTTTTAATAATTTAATCCCTAAACTTTATTATGTAACAATTTAGTCCTTATATTTTAAAAATTAGCATTAACATTTAATGAGATTTCTTGTTTAAATAAACTAACAAATAATTAGAGACTCATAAAATAATTAAAGTTGAGATCTAATTTTGATAATATTTTTTTTACGTTAAAAACTAAATTGTTACAAAATTAAAAGTATAAAAATCAAATGGTTACATATTAAAGTTTAGGGACTAAAATGTTACAAAATTGAAATTATAGAGACTAAATTATTACAAACCAAAGTTTATATACTAAATTTTCATGAAAATTTAGGGACCACTGGTGTTTTTTAATTAATTTGATTAGAGTTATATATATATTTGGGGATGAAATTTATTTGAAGAGTGGGAGTACAATATAAAATTTCACTTTGGCGTGTGAAGTTTTGAAGTTTTGCATACCGTTAGGAGCCACATGTTACATCTTTTTCCCCCGAAAAAAGAAAAGCTTGTGTGAGTAATGGCATTGCCAACATTTTACTCTCAGCCACACCCAAAGCCTTTGCCCGTTTCTTTTAACCGACCCACCTCTTCTCCTCTCTCCCTTTCATTCTTTAAGCAATTCTTTCCGCCATTTCCATGACCTCAAGCTTTTCTCAACCCCAATTGCGATTCTCGCCTCCTAACTTCACTAACAAGGTTCTTCAATTCAAGGGCTCCTCTATTTTTCACAGAATTATCGTAGCTTAGCAAGCTCCAAATCAAGCTCATGGCTATGCCGCCTGATAGATCAAACCCACTTCACAACTTCTCCTTGCCGTATCTCAAATGGGGTTCTCAGAGATTCCTCAAGTGTATGAAGGTTTCTTCTAACTCCAGCCCTTCTACCCTTGATCATCCTTCTATTCAACGCCAATCGAAATCCTATCAATTCCGGGCCAGACCCATCAATTCTAAGCCCGTGAACTTCACCAAGCTTTCTTCTCCGATGAACCCAAATCATTCCAAACAGAAACCAACCAACGATCGAAGCAGTTCCATCGAAATCATGCGAGAGAAGATCATGCTCGATATTAGGGAGGAATCGAAGAGAATCAAGTTTTCAATTGCTGATGAAGGGGGCGAGGATGAATCCGCTGCGGCTCGGCCGTGGAATTTGAGGACTCGCAGAGCAGCATGTAAGGCTCCTCAAGAAGAGAAGAATCCGGAATTGGGTTCATCTTCAACCAAGGCTATGATGAACAAGAAGGAGAAGAATCGAACTGCGTTATTTGTCTCGTTGTCGAAAGAAGAGCTTGAAGAGGACTTTGCGGTGCTGGTTGGTAGACTACCGAGGAGACCAAAGAAGAGGCCAAGAGCTGTACAAAAGCAAATGGATGTATGAATTTGGAATTTCTTTCCATTGTTCTTCTGAATTGTTTCATTTTTTTTTTTTTTATCATGGGGTTTGAATGGTTATTGATTTTACTCATAATTTTGTAGGCACTTTTTCCTGGGCTGCTACTGACTGAAATTACTCTAGATTCATATAAAGTTGATGATGTTCCTGAAGCTTGAAAGGTTCCATTGCTTTCTGTGAATTCCCATTTGGGAATTGGATATGCAGGTGAGATCATGAAATCATTTTGCTGTTGTGGTAACATATTCTCAGTTTCTGTTACAATAATGCCAAAAAACAGGATGTGTAAATAATTAGCAAAATAAATGTTGAAGTAATTGTAAATTTTGTTTGCCAAGTTTCTTAGTTGTTCTGCTCACTGTATAACTCTTAACTATCTGAAATGCTATGCAATGCAAGGCATATTTGGTTATTGGGTAAGGTAAACTTTACCTCTATTCAATGGGAGAAAATTTCTATTAAGTACATATTACCTACATTGTTGCACTCTATTTTATTATGAGAAGTGAACCCTTTATGTATTCTTTGTCAATTGCTTTGGTGGTGGCTTTAAAAGCCTGACATGAAAGGTAAAGCCATTTTTTTCAATGGAAGGAAACTAATTTCCAAGAGCAATGGAGTTCCTTAATTTATCGTTATTTTTTCTTTCCATATATGCATTTCTGTGTGAAGCATAAAGAATGTTCATTGCTGCATCGCTTTTCTTTAAAAATTGACATTCTTGATTTCTGAGTTGTTCTATTTTCATTTCTTGCTTGCATCCTGGTGCTTCATAAAGTGCATAATACATTCCCTTTTCTCCTTCTTATCTTTATTTGGGGGTGGGGGAGGAATAGTTGGTACACATTGTTGCCTCCTAGATGAAAAATACTGGGGTGTGTTTTGGGTTGCACCCATATTTTTTTTTTTTTTTTTTTTTCAATTCATTTAATAGTCCAACCACAGTTTGTCAGGTGGCAAACTCATCTTTTTCTTTTCCGAGTTTTTTCTGCTATGTGGTTGAGGTAAATTGTAAAGAGATAGGTGCAATCCAAGATGCACCAAAGTATTGCTCATCCTAGATATCATTTTAGCCAAGTACATTTGTTTGTAGATTTTTCAGTTTCTATAAGGTACTTGTTGTTAGACAAAGTTCTTCAAGGAGTTTACTCCACAAGGAAATCTTTTACTCTCATTCAAGCAACTGTAGTAGTCCCTTTGAAAGAGGTCTTTAATGATCTTATCAGTACCATCTTTAATCAGTTTGTCAGCAATTTGAGTGAGATCGAGTCTTTTTTATGGGAACAAAATCAATATCAGTTCACTGGGAGATCATTCAATTAGCTAGATGAACGGCTTGTTTCGAATGCTTTCCACATGCGTAAAAACCACTTTTTTTTGCACTTAACACTATATTTTTAAGTACTTGAAAAGTCATTTCAAAATAGCACGAGCATGAACTTTCTTGTATAGCTATTTTTCGAACCTTCTGCAGTCCACCAGCATGATCACAACAGCTTCTACTTCAACATTGGAGTTACCTGATTCAATTTGTTGGCCGCCATGAAGCAGCTTTCAGGTAATTTGTATTTTTCCTCCTTTTTTGGAGAAGAAAAAAAAAAGTCTATTTATACGCCTAAGCTTGTCAATTTATAATAATTTTCAACTTAGACTTCAGTTTAACAAATTGGACTCTACACTTTAGACATACAATTTTTACCTTTTATTCAATTTTCGCTAATGCACCTACTATTGTTAACCAAAAATAAAAATAATAAAAATCTTCCTAAACTCGAGAGTTTCAATAAAATTAAATTTTGCATAAAATAAGTTTAATGGAAATATCAATGTTGATGGAATATCAACATATCGACAGAAATTTAATACCATGGGTGACTTGACTCGACTGTTTATTTATAATGACTTTGTTTTCTAAAGTTAAGTTTAAGAGGATGCCATTAATTGTGAAGTAATAGTAGGGATATGTTGCTGTTAAACAGGGGTGTTAGCTTTACTGTTAATCATTCTGTTTAGTTGGTTGGCTAATTATTCATTGTCCTCCTCTTCATTAAGATAAATCACTGCACCATACAATAATTCTTAAGATGGTAGCAAAGCTTTAAAGCTTACTGTTGCAGAAATATATGAATAGAAGAAAAGGTGGCTATGGATATCCTCCGAGCTCGAGCTTGAGCTTGAGAAGTGAACATAGCCCTGAATCGTATTTGGTATGTACTCTCTGCTGAAGTCGGAGATCCAAATCTTCAAATTCCTACATGTTGCAACAAAAAAAAAAAAAAAAAAAAAAAAAAAAAAAAAAAAAAAAAAAAAAAACTAAAATTGAGCTGATACAAAGGATTCAACTTTGAAGGATGTATAGAACATAGAAGTAAAAACGTTCAAAGGATTCAACTTTATAGAAAGTAGATCAGTTTTGACAGACAGTTCGAATGCATCTTGCTTACAAGTGCATCTACGAGACGAGACGAGTGATTTGTACACTTTTTGGAAAAAAAAATCCTGAAAAAATCAGCTGGAAGTTGTATGGTATTTTCGAAGAGGTAGAAAGTTTTCCGTATGGAACAAGAGAAATGAGAGAAGTAGAGATTGGAAAGCATTTGACGCAATAAATGCATCTTCATCTTTGTTGTGTGGAAGACTTATTCTGAATGCTATCTCAAAACTACAATAGTTAGTTTCTCGCTAAAAATGACCTTCTCTCGGTTTAGTTACATATCAAAGCTTCCATAACTTTAAAAAGTTATCCAATAAGTTTTTGTATCTAATATAGTTTTGAATTTAATAATTTTTTATTTTAATTTTGAATTTAGCGTTTAGTAAGTTTTTTTCTTTTATATATTAGATTTTTTTAACTGGTTGACCTAGAAGGCATAAAATTAAAAGTATAAGACTTAATGTATGCTACTTGTAGTTTGATCTGTCAGACGGACATTTGAGACTTATAATTTAGCATTTTTATAGTATATATATTAAAAATAATATATTACTTTTTCGAAAAGAAAAAAAAAGTTTGAGGTTTAATGATAGACATGAATCACATGACCAAACAAAGATGAAATTATCGCAAAAGAGATGTTATTTGTTATCACTAGTTGTCAATTCGAGCATTATTTAGTAAATAAGACATTAATTATTATATCAAAGATTCGAATGTTCGATCTTCCATAACACAATTATTGGACTATTGAAAAGGAGAATAAAAGATTCACTTGTTTGTGGAGGGAAATGATAAATTGGGGTAAAGTGGTAAAACATGAAACGTGTACCTTTTTACCAGAAGACAGACCCCATCATTTCAACCATAACAAGAGGATCAAATTTAAGAAGACATTAAGAAAATCTTGGCTTTGTTTATAATATATCCCTACGATAGAGACAGAAATGCAATTTATTTAAAAATATAAACTTTGGGGGTAAGAATGACATCAACATTATTTGAATATAGTGTTTTTTAAAATTTAAAAAAAAATAAAAAAATAAAAAAATCAATCGTTCACGGCTCCACATTATCCCGGAAATATGGGTAAAGGCCAAAATATGGGAAGTGAGAAAAAGAAGAGCAATTTTGGGTTGACTGTATTCATCTTTTTGGAGTTCATCTTAACTACACGCATAAAAAAAAATCTTAAAGAGTTTTAAAAAATATAAATAAAAAGGAGTTTTGCTATGCAACAAACTATAACAAATTGATTAGAATACTAAGAGGTTATTATAATAAGTGATTATTATATTAACAAATAGTAAACACTATAATAAAGAAGGATTTGGAATAGTAATAATATAATGAATGATAGATTATAATAATTGAAAACCAACTATTATAATTAGAACTTCAAATGAGTTAGCAAAATTAACCCACTCCATCACTTGAAATTTGGGCCAACTACCTCCTTAAATGAGCTGCAAAAAGATGGAGAGAGACCATGATGCATAAAGTATATTTCAAAAACAAGAAAGGTAGGTTTAGTTTTAGGTAGGAAGGTTTGTCAGTTCTTGCATGACAGTGTAAGCATCCTGAGTAATGGTCCCATCTTCAAAACCTTTCACAAATCAAACCAACAGAGAACAAACAACCATCATTCAAAAATAGCCCACCCCAATTTGATCAACTTTAATTTCTTGGGTGTCTAAAAGCTAAAACCAGCCATTTTTCAAATGAGAAATCTCCAAACCAAAACCAGAAAAAGGCAGCTTGCTTTTCTTTAGATTTTGAATTTCCTATCTGCTTCACACACTCAATCTTGTCCCATCTTAGGAGAAAAAAGGCATCCAAAAAAAGACACCCATCAAAAGTTTTTGATCATTAGCTGTAAACACAGATAAAAAAGACACTAAAAAAATGATCTTTTCAGAGAGAGAGAGAGAGAGAGAGAGAGTATGAACAAGAATGGCAGAGCCAACTTAGGAAGGTGCTGCTGTTTCTCTGTCTCCCAAGGTTTTGACATGTTCATATGCAAGAGAATGCCACACCCTCCAAACAAAATCCACCTTATCTCTTTCAGTTCACATATCATATGGCAAGTAGGCTTTGAGAAATCTAGCCTTTGTGTAATGAATTCAGTTACCAAAAAGCATAACAAAAAGAAAAGAAGAAAAATTACTTTCTGCTCTTCTTTTCTTTGCCTCCACGTAAAAAAGAACTCAACCCAAAGATGTTTGCAGTTTCTTTGGTGATGTAAGGAGGTGGTACATTCAAAATGGGATTCACAGAGAGATTGTTCCCCTTCCCATAAAACCCTCCCTGGTTCTTCTTCTGAGCCTTTTGGAGTTTGGAATATGAATTTGCAGCAGAGTTTGAAAATGGAGATGTAAAAAATGAGGATTTGGAATTGCCTTCTGAAACTGAATGTTGTTTCTGCAGAACAGGATTGTGGCTTTTCACATCCTTCAATGGTGTTCGTTTTGGGTTTTGCACTGAACCAGTAGAATTGCTTCTTGATAAAAGTGGTAGCGAGCAAAATGAAGTCTTTCTACTGTCATATGTAACACTATTACTCCTCCGAAACCCCCAGAAAGATTTGGACCGAGTCTTCTTCTCAAACTCAGAATTCACCCCATGAACTAATTCCTCTGTATTCTCTTTCTTTGAATTCTCTGTTGCTACAACAGGAGGAAGAGGAGGAAGTGAGGAAGGTAAAATTGGACTGTCATGTTGATGGCTTCGTTTACTGTGCACAAACCTGTGATGATTCTGAGTGGGAATGATGACGCCATTGAAGAAGAGCTCATCAGCAGAAGAAGATTCATACTCAAAGCATCCGCTGACACAAAACTCAAATTCAGAAGATTCACGTGGCTGGATGGGCAAAATCTCTGAGAGGACAAGATCATTTGACAGTGAAATCCCAGGTGGGCATTTTGTCGAACACATGGTGGGCAATAGAGTTGTAGAGAGAATTTCAGTCAGAAATGGCAGGGGGAATCATATGGGTTTGGAAAGAAATGGTTGAAAATTGAGAATCAACCAATTGGGTTTTGAAAATCAGAGGGCAGAGAGAAAATAACAAACACAAAAACAAAAAGCAAAGCGACAGGTGTGGGGGATCGAACGAAGAAGCAGAGTTGCAGAGATGGAATGTTGTAATGGAAAAGAAAATGAAGAAGAAAAATGTCGTTCTCGCACACTGCCAGAGGAAGAAAACAAAAGAAAAGGCGTGGACAATAACTGATGAATCTGCAAATTTGGAGACGAAGAAGAAAAGGAAGGTGGAGAAGAGAGAGAGAGAGAGAAAGAAGGGAGCGGTTAAATGGAGTGGGGAAGCTTCTACAAAAGAAGCGTTATTATCACCGACGAAGACCCAACAAATAATACAATCTCCTCTTTTCCCCCATGCCTATCCAAATTTCACAATTTTATCGTCTTTTATGAATATTTCAACAAACAACAAAATAACCCAAATAAAAACGTTTATCCTCAACTTATTTATAAATATACCAAAATCACTCTCTATCTTAATAGACATCACTATATTTGAAAATATTTTCAACAATTTTATTATTTAAATTATCATAGTCAATAAATATTTTTTTTCTTAAAAAGTTAAAAGGTTTATTATCTATATAATATTTATATTAGTGATATTTCAAATTTTAAAACTTTATTATTTTAGTACAATACGAAATTACAAAATTGTATAAGGTTGAAAAAGAAATTTGATCTTTATCATGGAGTTGTTTGAGCAGTTGCCGTTGCTGCAAAGTACAACAAAATCAATTATAGAGTCATTATTTGTTTTCAGTGTTGGAAGTTCTTTTTCTTTATTTTTAAATTTATATTTTCTTAGTTTAAAAAAAAACAAGTATATAAATTAAATGTTCTTATTTTACTTTTAATTTGGTTTAGTTTGATTCAAATTAGCTAAACTTATCATAATTTAAAATTAATAAATAGTGATCATCATTATTTGAGATGCTTTAGTTACCGTAGAGTTTTTGTTTTTTAAAAAATTAGTGTAGAGTTTTAAACAAAAATCACTTAGCTTCTATATTAGTTAATATATTATTAAAAAAATGAAATTAAAGAAAGAAGAAGACTAAGGCCTCCTTTACCAACTCACAATTAATTCATACTCTGTTGCAATTTGGCAATTGGATGAGATAACCTTATTTTTAAATTAAATTATACAAAACACAGTTGAACTTTAGGATTAAGTTAATTTTAATTTATGTCATACGAACAAAAATAAATTATTTGTGCCTTCTCAATTTTGATAATCTTTATCTAAATGTTTAAATTTTCAAATGCTAGAAAAGAAAACCTAAATAGCTTTTTTTCCCCTTCTTGAAATAATAAATGGAAATGAACGTGATAGATAATGTATAGAAATGTAAAGGTTTATGTCATTGACGACTCAAAATTAGTTATAGAAAAGATTTAAAACATATTTCCATATTATTAAAATTGACTTTAGACTAGGGGGGTTTAAAAAATCCAGTAATCCGACCCTACCCAATCCAAATCGCAAGGGCGGTTGGGTTAGATTTTATTTTGGGTTGGATTGGGTTAAAAAATTTTAAACATATTAAATTCGGGTTGGGTCTCGGGTTACCCAATTTCATGGTTGGGTAGACCCGACCCAACCCGGATATATATATATATATAATGAAAACATAAAACCGGCAGATCGTATAGCATTACTCAGCGATCGTGTAGCATTTGGTAAGCCGTCGTATAACATTGAGTAGGTGATCATATAGCATTGGATAGGCGATCGTTTAGTATTTTGTTATTCAACGATCGTGTAGCCGAGCTCAGCGATCGTGTAGCATTTGGTAAGCGATCGTATAGCATTGGGTAGGCGATCGTATAACATTTTATTACTCAGCGATCGTGTAGCATTTAGTAGACAATTGTATAGCATTGGTAGGCGATCGTATAGCATTTGCCAATTGGTAAGTGATCATATAGCATTTAGTAGATGATCGTATAGCATTGGTAGGCAATCGTGTAGCATTTACCAATTGGTAAGCGCAGTGGCCCAATACGGCCCAACCCAAAAATTTTGGGTTGGGTTGGGTTGACCCTCCAAAAATGAACTAATAGGATTCATTATTAGCCAACCCAAATTTTCGGATTGGTCCACAAAATTCTCCCAACCCGGCCCAACCCGAACTATGTATACCCTTACTTTAGACTAATTTTTGGCTTCTTTTGAACCTTAATCTCAAATTAATTAATTAATTAATTAATATTTTGATGGTAATAAATATACTTTTATTTATTAACAATTTGAGTGTTTTGAAGTTTTCATTACATAGAGCTCGGAACAACGGTTCCAATGCAATTTGAATCACTCAAATAAGAGTTCAAATGAAGAAAATATGATCAAAACAAGCTTAAAGGAAAAATATCAAATTGATAACATGACAGAATTTTTCTCATCAAAGTGGACCAATTGAAAGGTACCACTTGTAGCATGGAAGGAAGACACGTGGTGGGTTTTTGAGATTTTGAGATTTTGGATTGGTTTAAAAAAGAAAATGATTTTAAAAGAAAAATGAATTTGATTTGATTTTATGTTTGTGTCTAACGGTAGTTTTGGACACATGGTGGATTCTTACTTTTTGTTGAGTTTTAAAGAAAAGAAATTTAATATTATTTTTTACTTGTGTCTAATTGATTCAAAAAAGAAAAATCTTCACCGTTGATTTTTTTTTTCATTTCCAAGATCTAATGACCCAAATTAAATGTGATGTTCACCAATTTCCCTCTCTTCTTAAATTCTACATCTTCTCCAAAATTAAACAACAATTACATATTTTTGCAATCCTCAAAGCCACCATTGTTATTTTCTCCAAGCTCTTAATTTTTTCTTTTTATCTTATTCTTTATCTTAGAAATAAGTCACTCTTACTTGTTTACTATTTAAGATTGATTATTTCAAAGCGATGACCTACGTAACTTGACCTTAATCCTGAGCTAGCTATGAACTCCTGTTTATTCGAGATTATCCTTAGATTTGCATAGGTGAGGATTGACTCAACAGCACTGACTCAATAAGCCTTTCATTTTAGGGGTAAGACCGGATAGATTTTTGGGACATAAAGTGCAATATGGAATTCACTCCTACTCGCTTTTAGGAATAGTTGAGAGGTTGTTCCCGTAAGTGCTGACTCTAGATCTTGAGCAAGGAGCCTCACCCTCTCATTGGCCCGAGAAGGACACGATTTAGTGATTGAATCACAAATTAACTGTTCAGGACTTAAGGAACAAGATGTGAATTTGGGGGTAAAACAACTTTTGTCCCAACCGTTATTACAAACAACTTGTGAAGGGTTGACTTACTAATTATGGTTATTATCGAGTGGATACAATTGAGGGGAGTGCAACTACTGGACTTTAGTAGGGTGATCCGGTAGCTAACGGATGTTGGTTAATTCGGGTTAAAGAATTTAGCTGGTTAATCTTGGATCGTTGGAGCCCATGATCTATAGGTCCATTAGGTCTCCTTACTAGCTCACAAACGGATTAAACCTTAGGATAGAGTGAAGAGTAAATTGGAAGTATTCAAATTTGAATTAAGGGAATTAATAATTATATACGATATAATTACACGTTTCATTTTCGAATTAAACGAAATTGGAGAATTGGATAATATTTAAATATGATTTAAATATTAAAATTATATGAATGGGGATTCATGTATGTAGAATTGGTGGTGTAAATAATTTAATATTGGATATTAAATTATTTTAATTAATTATTTAAACTAATTTTATTTAAAATTAATTATTAAAATTTTTGAAAAATTAAAAAATTCAATTCAATTGTAGTTTTAATCTAATTTCTAAAAATTTAATTAAAGAAAATTGGATTTAAACTAAAAATTTGAGAACCCCAATTTAGTGGGTTTCTTCATCTTTTGACACTCACAGTTCCATTTTAATATACTCACTTGATGTGGATTTGGTGTCAATTTGTTGTGTAATTTAATTGCACTAATTAAGGTAAATAAAACTCAGTTGATTCAACTGAGATGGAGGTATATGCAAAAGAAAATTCTGCTGAAATTTTGTTGAAGAAGTGTTCTTCAACTTAAGAAGAAAAATTAGGGATCTCCAAAATTCCTTAAATCTAAGCTCATTTTGAATCACACAATTCAATTTAAGATCCGAAAAAATAGTAGGGAAGATCAAGTGGTGGTCTACTACACTTTTGGAGTCAAGATTGAAGTAGAATTTGTGGATTGAAGAAGGTCTTCAAATGTATATCAAAAACCCTCTCTTTTATCTTGTGAACATGCTTTCTTAAATACTAAAATTGATGAATTAGAGCACTTAATGATTTTGTTTGTTTTTACTAATTGCATGCTTTCTCGTAATCGGTATTCGAGCATGATTTAAGCACTCAATTCATGTTAATTTCAGCTTTGTGGATTATTTGCATAGGTTGTATGAAATGGTTGCTAATATGGATAATTTCAGTTTTCGCATTAAAATTCTATTCAATTAAATGTTAGTTATTGTATTTGTTTCTTCGTTTGTGGCCCTTAATGTGTGATTAAGAGTCTCTAAATTTGATAGAGTCAATAGAGTTGTAATTAGGTTGTATTTGAAGAAAGAAGCAAGAAAGGTCAGTTGCAGAAATTCAAGAATGAAGCTGCTACTAGGCAGCGGTGCAACGTTGCCCACAGAGCGTTGCAACGTTGTTCTTCATTTGCCCATGGCGTTGCAACCCTGGAGTGAAACGTCACAATGCTGTTTATTCCAGCCCAGATTGAATGCGCGCGACCTGACTTGTGGTTCAAGTGAACCAGTTCAGCTAGTTCAGGTCAATGAGGTCTGGTTCAACTCCATTTTGGTCGTTCAACCTTTTTTGGTGATTTGAAGGTTCGATTCGAGTCGGTTCGTGAAGGCCTAAAGATTTTTGGAGGAGTTTTTAATTTTTATTGGAATATTTTAGGCTTTTTGCTTCCTTGAAATTTCAAAACTGGTCCATATCAGTGTGTGTTTAATTATTTATGCATTATGAATGTATGTTATAATTAAATAAATCTTGTATGTACATATAGTATGCCATGAAGATTTAAAATCCCTGCATTGAAAGTATGTTATAGAGAATTATAATATATAGTATGCATGTTTAGGGTTTCAAGTGCTTAATATAAAGTATTATATTAAATCCCGAAATGCTTAATGAATGATATGGATGTTCAACATGTCTATTGTTTTATAGTTTTTACAAAAACTGAATTAGATATTTAAAATCCATAACAAAGATAAGATGTATGCTCACCTAAGGTTAACAAATAACAACTTGTTTTAATAGTTCAAATAGATCATTATCTTGTAAAATTTGATTACAAACTCAACAGGTCTATAATCCAGTCTAAGGATTGAGGTATTTAAGTTGACGGTTTACAGAACACCTCCTACTTGGGGATTATAACCGAATAATTGAGCATTGTTAACCCGATTTTATGAGCATGTGTGAGCGTTGTAAGATTTTAAAACTAGTTTATCACCTAGACATCGTAGGTTAAAATCCAAATATAAACGTTATACTTGGATAATCACCAAAACTTAGGTTGTCTTATTAGTCGGAATATACCTAAGTAAATGTTTTCCCAAAACAATGGAACATTTCAGTGGGAGATTGATAACATATACGATATGTTGTTCTTAGCTCTCATGTCCTAAGAGCTCACACCGTGAGATTCATGCTTGGCTTTGTGTCACCCTGGGAGTGACCTCCATTTGGAAGTATTTGTACGGGTCAATAGTAAGGTGAATAGGGGAAGTAGTTCATAGTAGGTGGGTGAAGGATATGTGTCAACGTATCCTGCAGTCTCTTCCATTAGTTTGAACCGTGAGATTCCTATGTTGTACCTGCTTGTCGTTTTTATGCGACATACACTAGCCGTTCTACGGCAGTTATCCCTCGAAGGGTTGTAACATGGGATTCAGAACAACTTAAACTCCATAAATGAATAGGATTTCTTAGGTCGATTCTCAAATTTGACTCTCCAATTCGGTAGCATCGTTGGGGCTAACCTTTGAAGTCTGGAAATGGAGGGTTACATTTACGAGAATTACTAAGTGTTAGTAAGTTCTTGACCGAAAATGGTAACTAAATGACTATAGAAATACGAGTTATTCTGGAATTAGTATTTAGTCAAGAATGTCTTGCTTCAGTGAAGGAGTATTTGACTGCCCCTTGATAGCATCTATTCTAACTCACTAAAGTATCATTGCAAATAAAATAATAAAATTTGGGTACATTATTACTTTGCTAAAACATGATTGGACTTAAAAGAAAATCACTAATAGATTGTTTATACTTTCATAGATGACTAGCTCATTAATACAGTTATTGGCTTTTGAGAAACTTAATGGGGAAAATCAAACCTGAATACAATACTGGTAATAGATGATCCGAGGTTCGTTTTAACTGAGGAATGTCCTCTTAACCCCGACTCAAACACAAACTGAACTATTCAGGAAGCATATGGCAAGTGGACAAGGGCTAATGATAGAGCCCAAGCCTATATTCTTGCCAGCATATCTGATGTTTTGGTAAAGAAACACGATCACATGCATACCGCAAAAGAGCTTATGGAATTTCTGCAGAGGATATTTGGACAATCGTCCTTTTCCCTTAGACATGATGTCATTAAGTACGTTTATAACTTCTATATGAAAGAAGAGGCCTCTGTTAGAGAAAATGTCCTTGACATGATGGTCTATTTCAATGTGGCAAAAGTAAACAAAGCTGTCATAGACGATAAAAGTCATGTAAGTTTTATTATAGAGTCTTTTCTGAAGAGCTTCTTATAGTTTCACAAAAATGCAATGATGAACAAGGTAGAATATAACTTGACCACTCTTCTCAATGAGCTATAAACTTATCAATACCTCTTGAAAACTAAGGGACGGGAAGAAGAGGTAAATGTTGCCACTGCAGATAAAAGAGGGTCGTCTTATAATATAAAATCTGACTACTCTTCTTCTTCTAAGAACAAATGTGTTTAGATGAAAAAGAGTAAAGGGAAGTGGAAGGCTCCTACTGACCGCAAAGGCTAGGCTAAAGTTGCAGATAAAGGAAAGTGTTTCTACTGCAACGAAGACAGGCACTGAAAGAGAAACTGGCCGAAGTACCTTGCGAAAAAGAAAGTGGAAAAAGCAAAACAAGGAAATTAGTTTTTGAAGAATGCTCGTAGATGAAGAGATGACTCTCAAGATTGTGAATAAAGGAATCTATCTTGGAAAAATCAATGGGAGTTATTGAAGTTGTTTTTCAAAAGGTAGATCCATTATATTAGATAATATACTTCTTAATGTAATGAAAAGTCTTGTATCTATTTTTTGTAAGAACATTTGTATATAAGTATCTTTTGACATAAATGAAATGCTCATAAGAAAAAGATGTTTTTTTAATTTTTTTTTTTCTTATAAAAACTTCTATGTTAAAATCGACCAAAGCAGGCCATTTCAAATATTTAGATATTTAAAACGACTGAAAAACAAAAGGTAAAGGTTACTTCAACACTTATCTTTGGCAATTAAGATTTGGTCACATAAATATTAATATGATTGAGAATGGTTAAAAGTTGTCATCTAAATTAGTTAAAAGACAACCTTTTAGCATTATGTGAATCTAACCAAAAGATCTTTTACAAAGAAAAGGTCTTAAGAGCCAAAGAACCTTAGAGCTCACACATTCAAACTTCTATGGTCCAATGAATGTCATAGCACGAGAAGGGTATGAATATTTCATCGATTTTATTGATGATTATTCAAAGTACGGTTTTATTTACCTAACTTGATCATAAGTCTAAAACACTTGAAAAGTTCAAGGTGTATGAAAACTTGTTAGGTAAAACAATTAAGACACTTCGATCAGATCGAGGTAGAATGTACATAAAAATTGAGATTTCCAGAACTATTTGATAGAACATGGAACCCAGTCACAACTCTTTCAAGAAGAAAAACAGAACCCTATTAGACATGGTTCGGTTGAAAGATGAGTTATGCTCAGTTGCCTAAATTGTTTTGGGAATACACAATAATGATTGTTACATCATTCCATTAAAAGCATTTATGAAACTCCACATGAGATGTGGAGAGGTCATAAAAGGTTGTTTATGACATGTAAAGGTTGTTTATATATTTTCATAATTTGGGAACGACCGACACATGTGTTGGTGCCAAATCCTAAGGAATTGGAATATCGTTCAAAATAGTATACCTATCAGTAGGCAACCCAAAAGCAGTATACTTCTTCAACCCAAAAGAAAATCAAATATTTGTTTTGACAAATGTTACTTTACTTGAAGAAGTATACATGAGAGATCATAAATTATTGTATCAAGTTTCCATAGTAGTTATAGAAAATCAACAAGAGTTATTGATTAAGTTGACCGTAAAACAAGAGTTGTTAAGATTGGTCAGATGCATCTTTCTCAAAGAGTTGAGAGTGCCTTGATATAGTGGGAGGGTTGTGTGACAACCTAGCCATAATATGAGTTTAGTAGAAATTCAAGTCACCAATACTTGGTGATAGCATCAAGAATCAAGAAGTATATTGTATACTTATTGGTTTACAGAGGTCCTCTCGACTATCGTGTTTGAGGATCACCTAATGAATCTAAGACTACAGGTTGTATAATCTAGGGCAAGTGGGAGAAAAACCCATAGGTGTATGATACCTAGTAAAGACAAACTATGGGTATGTCATGCCCTAGTTTATTGTATTTCTCTCTAAAAACTCAAAAACTCAATATTATGTGCACAAATGTGTGTTACCACTAGAGTTTTAGTCCAATTGCTCATTTCGTTTATAGAAATAATCTAAATCCAATAAACTAAGATCTATGGCTATTACATGAGTACTTGAACTTTATGTGTAGACATAATGAAGGATCTCTTACCGAAGAGTTCCATGAGCGCATTCGGATTGCTCCGATCTCACCGTGAGCGAAATACACATTATACATTCAAAACATATAGTTATGCAAAAAAAAAAAAAAGTAATTATCGGCATGCTAAGAACAAGATAATAATAAGGGAATGAGTTGCCATACCAGTTGAAGACAGTCTTCAAACTTCGGAACTCAATGCAGCAGAACCCTCCACGCGATCTACCAATGCCCAACAGCAGCGTCAACAACAACAGCACGAATAACCGCACGAACACGAACGTTGCAGGGACGACACCACCAGAAAAGAGCCCCGAGTATTCTCGAAGTGGGAACCCAAAGCGTGGTCTTTGGTGAATTTGGTAGAGGAAGGAGGAAACACGGATCGTGTAGGCGATAAACAAGTAGGAGGAAAAATGCGCTATCGTATAGCAAAATGCTTATTATTTAGGAGAAGCTACACGATCGTGTAGGTTTTATTGAATGGTCATTTAGGAAATGGTATACGATCGTTTAGCAAACTCGACACACTATTCGATCGGTTAGAGAATCTATGCGATTGTGTAGAAACTAGTGTGCGATCGTTTAGACGCGAGGTAGACGAAGAGCAACTATTGTATAGGCTCTCGATTCTTTTAAGCGATCGTTTACGATTTCACCGACGCATGCTCTCTGTTTTTCTTTTGAACGACGATGAACCATCTTTTAAAAAAATGAAATGATTTCATTTTTGTTTATCGATTACAATAACCGACGCATCCCACGTCCAAACGTGATTTTTGAATTAATTATCATATAATTAACCAACTAAAATATTAATAAATATAATCATATTATATTTTTAACCTATAGTTTGATATCACATATCTACTATAGTATTTTCTCCTCTACTTGATATAAATCATATTTATATCTAATTTCCGCCAAAATAATATATCTCATACATTTAGCCAATTATATCATATATAATTAACCAGTCCGATTATATCATATATAATCAAACTTCCTCTTGTCAATTTGAACATTTCGAATTAACCCAAACACTGGTTCTCGACTTTATATAAGCTATCTAGGGGACCTAATGGACCTGTGGCTCGAAACTCCAACGGTCCGTGAACAGCTGACTAAACTCTTTAGCCACGAGATCCACCATCCGTTAACTATCAGGCATTCCACTAAAGACCAACAGCTGAACTCTTCTTATCATAGATATATTTCTGTGTCCATCAGATATAACCAATCATGAGTATGATGACGATGCTCGTAAGTACAATTGGGCCAAATTACCGTTTTGCCCCTGTAGTTACATCTCACTCCTTAAGTACCATTGATTCTTCTAATGAACAATACAACATAGTCCAACTATGTGTGAACACCTCTAGAGCCAAAAGAAGATGTGTGGCACCACATCGTTCAAGGCCCGGAATCAGTCCTTAAGGGAGCTATCTATCTACTTACCTCTGCCTCGGAGAATGAGTGAATTCTATCTTGTATAGCTGACTTCCCAGCTCCCAAATCAGATGAATCCCCAAAATGGTAGGTTTGAATCGGCGACCTGACTACTCACACCCATACAAATCAAAGAATCGCCCTCAATGGCAGGAATTCCCAACTTACTCAGGATTGAGGTCATGTTACCTATGGTCATCCTAGTGAAGTGAAGTTTCTGTCATGAACGATGTTATATAACGAGACATTAACACTTTGTGATCAAGTCTTATACAAACTTTTTGTATAGGACGCCCCCGTTTGCATGTCCTCAACACGAATGATCAGGATCAGACCATTTGTGACAAGTCACAACACTTGTGACCATTCCACAAGGCGGGCCGCATCCGCAGCGTTACCAAAATAAGGTTTTCCTTTTATATCCATATACTACAGACCATTTTGGTTATCATTCAAGACATGATCCACTTGTATGTCACCATATACATGCTTGAGTCACATACAGATAACCAGGAATTTTATGTTTATTGGTTTGTGGTAAAGCAAATAAAACAAGCTAATGAGCAAAAATACAAGATGTGAAGTAAATATCATATATTAACAACACAAATGTTCGTACAAACTATTTACAAACTACAGGACACGAGACTTTAGGGCATCAACCCCAACACATAAGAGTGGATCAAGTTAAAATAAATAGCCACAATTGTCTATAGTATATGGATAAGACTGGATACCTTATTTTGGAGACACTATAAGATGCGGCCCACTTTGTAGATGTTACAATTGTTGTAAAGTGCTACAAACGAAGTGATCATGATTCGTTCATGTTGAAATATGAGAGTGGAGGCGTCCTATGCAAAGAGTTTGTATAAGATGGGCCAAGAAATAAGTCACTTTTACTTTTTTAACGTTGTTTACTACTTAAAACTGACTATTTCAAAGCGATGACCTAGGTAATTTGACCTTAATCTTGAGCTAAATATAAACTCTTGTTTATTCGGGATTATCCTTATATTTGCATGGATGAGAGTTGGCTCAATAAGCCTCCCATTTCAGGGGTAAGACTGGGTAGATAGCTGGGGACATAAGGTGCAAGATGGAATTCACTCCTATCGGCTTTTAGGGATAGTAGAGAGGTTGTTCCCTTAAATGTTGACTCCAACTCTTGAGCAAGGGCCTTACTATTGGCTTGAGAGGGACGTGATTTAGTTTATGGATCAAAATTGTTCATTAGAGGATCAGTGGGACTTAAGGAACAAGATGTAATCTCAGGGGTAAAACAACTTTTGACCTAGCCGTTATTACGAATAACCTATGAAGGTTTGAGTTACTGATTATGGTTATATCGAGTGGACACAATTGTATCTACAGTGAGGGGAGTGCAACTATTGGGCTTTAGTAAAGTGATCTGGTAGCTAACGAATGTTGGTTAATTCGAGTTAAAGAATTTAGCCGGTTAATCTCGGATTGTTGGAGCCATGATCTGTAGGTCCATTAGGTCCCTCTGCTAGCTCACAAATGAATTAAACCTTAGGATAGAGTGAAGAGTAAATTTGAAGTATTCAAATTTGAATTAAGGGAATAAATAATTATATACGATATAATTACACGTTTAATTTTCAAATTAACGAAATTGGAGAATTGGATAATATTTAAATATGATTTAAATATTAAAATTAATATGAATGAAAATCCATGTTTGTGGAATTGGTGATGTAAATAATTTAATATTCGATATTGAATTATTTTAATTAATTTTATTTAAAATTAGAAATTTGAATTTTTGGAAAATTAAAAAATTAAATTCAATTTTAGTTTTAATATAAATTTTCTGAAATTTTAATTAAAGAAAATTGGATTTTGATTAAAAATTTGGAAAAGCCCCAGTTTAGTGGGTTTCTCCATCTTTTGATACTCACAATTCCATTTTAATCTACTCACTTGATGTAGATTTGGTGTCAATTTGCTATGCAATTTGATTGCACTAATTAAGCTGAATAAAACTCAGATGATTGAATTGAGATGGAGGTACATGCAAAAGAAAATTTTGTTGAAATTTTATTGAAAAAGTGTTCTTCAACTTGAGAAGAAAAATCAGTGACTTCTTCTCTCTAAAATTCCTTAAATCTAAGCTCAATTTGAATCTCACAATTCAATCTAAGGTCCTAAAGAATAGTAGAGAAGATCAAATGGTGGTCTACTACACTTTTGAAGTCAAGATTGAAGTTGAATTCGTAGATTGAAGAAGGTTTTCAAAGGTATATCAAAAACCCTTTTTTTATCTTGTGAATATGCTTTATTAAATGCTAAAATTGATGAATTAAAGCGCTTAATGATTCAGTTTGCTTCCACTAATTGCATGCTTACTCCAACAAAGTCTACTCTGGAGACTTGACTTAATCGATCAAATTCATCATGCATAGATGAAAGGCTTGACTTAATCGACCGTTGACCAAAAGTTCAAGGCGCAAAGTCTCTTCTTTCCAAAATGATTCCTATCGAACAATTGTGAAAAAGTAGGCCAAGCATATGGACGGTATTGGTATCAACCAATTTTTCTCAGGGGTCTTAAACACACCTTAACATATTCGATCAAGGAAGGATGTACCATCGTCGAATATTGTTTGTTTCTCTTTTGTTCATGAGATCTCCATGATTGACATCAACACCACATCATAATTGGTTAGTAATTTGATCGACAATTTTTAATCGGAATTTTCGCACTCTAATCTAAATCGATTTCTTTCTTTATGAATGCAATTATTTAGATAAAGTTTTTATCAGTCTAGTCCCCACTTTCTAAACTGATATTTTGGATCTAGAACAAGAAAAAGTATTATTACAGAACTTTGGGTAAGTTCAAAAGCGAGTTAGATGGTTTGGCTAATTGATTTTCAATGGAAGTGTATTTCTTTTTAAGTTTAATATATTTGTTGGGCATAGTTTGGAGATTAATTAAAGTGTATTTTTAGGTCACGTAAATATCTCATTGGAAGTATTGCAAAAAAATTTCAAAAGACCTTTTATGACTACAAAACCCTCATCTGAATTATCGTGTAATGAATTTTTTCCTTTGCACGTTTCTTTTATCATACATCTTTATTTTCTCCTAAAATATCTCTCATGTTTTAAATCATCAAATCATATTGTTATTTTTTTCAAATATCAAAACTAAACCTTTTTTTTCATATATCATTTTATTTATTTGTATTAAATTTTCAATACCTTTTCAACTTATTTTATATTTTTACATTTTGATTTTTTAATTAGTTTGAAAATTTTATATAATCAAATATCAATTTTTTTTAATTAATTTGAAAAATTTAGAGCGAAGAGTGAAGATAGACCAATCACATTTAAAATAGTAGGGTGAAAGAAACTATGGTTGCGATGATAGATTCAAAGACAACATTCTATTCACGACTACACTATTATTAGGAGTTGAGGTCGGTGATGGAGGTTGTGTCGAAGGAGTTGAGATAGAAGAAGATGGAACTGGAGTAATCGCTAATAGCTCCGAAGGAGCAATAAATGAAGCCGATGGAGAAGGTTTCAAAGTCGAAGTTGATGGTGAAATATTGGTAGAAGGAGTAGGAGTCATGTTCGACGAAGCAAGGGAAGAAGACATAATTCAAGTCGGATGTGTCGTCACTGTTGGTGGAGGAGCTGATATCGGAGAGGAAAATGGTGGCAACTTGGTTGGAGAAGAAGTCGGTGGAGTGCTCAGAGCATGGCCATCCGATAGTCTCTAGATCTTTGTTTTAATTATCGTGTAATTACGAATATTTCTTAATAAGTCAATTGCAATCTGATTTGTATGGTTGAGGGTAGCTTAAACTTTTATTCATTCGTTTATGTTCGTAGATAGGATTAATATGCTTTTTTAAATTTTACACGTCAGCTGGCTTGTCATATCAGCTTTTAGAGAGAGATTTATTTATATATATATATAGGTAAGTGAGAATTTATAATTTCGTTAAAAAGAAGTATCTTGAGTGCAAAAAGAACTCATATTTGACAAAAATATAGACTTTGTTTCATGTTTGGGAGGAAAGATTTGGACAACCCTATAAGTTGGTCCAATGTCTAAAACTTTCATAATTTAAATCAATCAATCAATAGTCATCGGTAAAATAATATCACATTCATTTACTCTACTAAAGTTGTCCTTTAATTTTGTTTCATTACATTATCAAAATTATTTACCATAGACTAGTAGGAGGACCACTAAAAACATAGTCAGAAATGTATTAAAGTTATATACTAATAATTGTTCCATAAGTTAGAAACATTTTTCAGACTTTTAATTTTCCAGTGGAAAAGAGAAAAATTAGTAAAAATAAAAGTAAATTTAAATTATAAATTTTGTCATTCGAGTCGAAAGTTTGTGTCTTTTTAATTTCTAAATTATCAATTTTTTTTTTTTTTTGAATTTCCAGATCTACTAGACACGAAATTAAAAGTTTAGAATTTCAAATGTATGTTTGATGAACCAAATTTAAATTTAGTTTCTAGAAGATTCGTAAAATTTAATTTAAAAAATTTGAAAGCTCAAGAACTAAATTATATTTTGAAAGTATAGACAAATCTTAGTAAAAAAAGTTTAAAGAGCAAATAGATTCAAACCTCAAAATTTAAAGACCAAATATGTAATTCAATTAAGTAACAGTTTGGTTCCCAAATTTTAGTTTTTAACACTTTGAGAACCTATTTTTTTATAACAATTTAAGTCTCCATATTTTTCATGTTGTAAAAATTTGGTACATAAATTATAGCGTGTAATAATTTAATTCATTTATTTGAACTTTATAAAAATGTATCTCCTATATGGTGGAAAAATATATTATTATTAAGATTTAATTAAAATTCTAACCTGAAACAAAATGTGTTTCACCAACTATAAAAATTGAGTCTTTACATTAAAAAGAAAAAATGTAATTGGTCTTGATGGAATTTTTTATGGTAAAAATTAAATTATTTAAAACTTTAAAGTAAAATTGCTAAATTAATACAAAATTTAAAGTACTAAGCTAAATTGTTGCATATTATATAATCCATAGACCAAATTATTAAATAAAAACAAAAATAATGTGTTTTTTAATCTTGTGGTATAGTTAAGTAGCCTCAATGAGTAATCCTTCATGAATCGAGCTTATAAATTTTTTTTTATTTGAAATCTTATCTTAAAACATATATAAGAGAAAATTAATTTTGTTAAAAAAAAAAAAAAAAAAAAAAAAAAAAAAAAAAACTGGTAAATCTTTTATTAGAATGATATGTGTTTCATAAAATAAGGAAAAAAAACTCATTATAGATTTTATATAAGTGGAGTAAAAAGGAAATTGATCTAAAACATTAGCCAATTAACCATATTCTTCCTATATCACTTTCTATTTGTTGTTGGAAAATAATTGAGCTACTAAAAAAGAAAACATATCTGGTTGGTATAGGTAAATTTCATATTTTCATCATCCCTCTTATTTAAATTTGATCTCGACTTATTCATGTATCCTCTCTGACAACTAGTGACATTCTTCTGATTTAAAAATGAATACGAAAAAAGGTTGGGCCATTATTATTTTTTAAGATTTATTTGAAAAATGATTTTTTTTTCTTTTTTTTTTTTACTTTTGGTGTATGTGTTTGTTCACTTTTTCCCCCTTTCCAATCGACCATCCTTCAACCGCTCCTTTCCACTCCTTTCTTTAGCCTCAAAAGTGAAAAAGTCCAAGATTATATATGAAAAGAAAATTAGTACGAAAATGCATAAACAAAAGAAAATTGTATTTCTTATTTTATTTCCTCTAATCTTTACAAGTTAGTATGTATAATGTGAAATATATGTATACATATATATTTAATTGTAGTTTTGATCTCTTATTCATTCTTATAGTTCTACCTTTTTATTTTTGTTATATCGTAAAAACTGACCACTTTTCAAAATATCGATTCTAATATTTTAACATAATTAAGCCGTAATATATTTCTTCTTCCATGGTTGAAAGTTCAAATTTCTTTATTCTCCTGCAAAAAGAACAACTCTAATTTCTCTTTAATAGTGATCAATAAAGATAGTGAGCTTTTAATTTAAATTATAACCGGCTCAAAAAAATGATATTTTAACTTTTTATTTCTCTTTAAAAAAAAAACTTTCCTTTGACAAATTCAATTTTGATAGACCAACAACCCTGGGTCATAGATATTAAACAAATTCTATTCTCATAGGCAAGTCAATTGGAGAAAAATAGTATTATAGTCTAAAAGAAATTAATAAATTAAAGGCAAAAGTTGTTAAGATTAAAAAGAAATCATAAAAAGTCGAATTTCCTCATTTAATTTAATTACTAAAGAATATTTCTAACAATAATATTAAATGTTCGTAGATATTTTTAGTTTTTTCAGTTTTTTTTTAAAAAAAAAAAAGAAAGAAAAAGAAAAAAAAAAAAAAAGTTGACTCCGGTTTGAGATGAAGTCCCCAATGGTCTCCTCCGTTGTTCAATCCTCGTCGGAATTGTTAATCCTCTCTCTTGTTCTTCAGCTCCGCCTTCTGACGGCCTATCACTGATCGGAATCAACACTCTCTCCTCCGCCAAGCGTCAAACGAAACGGCATTTTCAATCTTTGCTCTCTTTGTAGATCTCAGTCTGCGAGTTCAGCTAGTGAAGATCGATCGAAAACGAATCAGACAAGCCGAGTTTCGGATTTCTCTTGATTAGTTGAATATTTTCGAATTCCTCGAAATGAAACCTAATTGGGAGCTTAAGCACTGCTGCAATCACGAGCAAGTTGTGTTTCTGATCACCGTGTCTGTTTGTACAGTTGTTATACTAGCGGTATCTCTCTTAATTCACTGAGACTATTATTTCCTTCAAATTATTAGATCGATTGAAATATTTGAATTGTTTATAATAAGTTAGTGTTTGTTTAAATTGGAAAGTTGCAATTACTTGATTACCATTTATTTCAGTAACCAGGGGAATTTTAACGTTCAACTTAAAATTTTCACTTCAAAAGTAGTGTTATCGTTTTTTCTTTCTCTTCTGAGGTTATTTTAGCTCTGGAGGACGATACTGCTGAAACCATTCAAACTTGTCACGGTGTTTCTTCATGAGGCAAGCCATGCCATTGTTTGCAAGCTTACTTGTGGTCATGTAAGATGCTAAATGAATATTATTTGTCTTTGATTTTGAGTGAAAACAAGTAATTAACTTCCTTTATCATGTCAATTCTAAAGTTTTCATTGATGCTTTACTATTTTGGATAAGGAAACCCTGGGGCATTGCAAGGATTATTATGTTATTAGTACTTTTTGTGGCTTTAGTATAATTCATGTTGATCAGCTTATTTCATTATCTTTCTTGGTCTTGCATTAGTATATGAATTCTTTTATCATCTATTGTAAAATTTTTTAGACATTTTATTTAATATGCAAGTCTACTGTTTAGTTTATTTATCTCACTATCACCATGCCATTTTCTGGGCTTAAGAAATGGAATCATCAGCAAGATGTCCATGTTGCATTTGTCCATAATAAACAGAGTTTTGGTTTCTGTCTATCCAAGTTTATTATCCTGTAAACTTGGATAAAGCTGATGAGTTACCTTACACCTATTGAGCTGATCTAAATTGATCTTGTTTAGTCGTTAGGCGTTTGAGGTTGTACACTTCGAGTAATATCAGAGAAAGCCACTTTTCCTTGTAATCTTTGGCCTTGCAAAATATTGCTATGCGGACCCTTTGTTAATATAGGTTGACTTAATCTCTCACCAACATGCCAAAATTGTCATTAGTTAGTGTTATCAGATGAAGTTAACTGCTTCTAGTTTCTAGGTAGAAGGAATTCAGGTTCATGCTGATGAAGGTGGAGCTACACAAACTCGTGGTGGCGTGTATTGGTTGATCTTGCCAGCCGGATGTCTCTCTCTCTCTCACACACACCCCACATTTCATGTGAATGATACCAGCTGATTACACTATTTTCATTGTAGATATTGGCTCATCATTCTGGGGGATGCTCTTAATACTAGCATCTACAAATCTGCTTACTTCCAGAATAGCTGCAGGGTGCTTTCTTGTTTCTCTTCTTGTAGTACTTTGTGTAGCTAAAAATGTAAGCAACTTTTTTTATACCTTCAATTTATCTTTTAAATGCATTAGTTTCTGCATCTAGTTGTGTATTTGTGCTCTTACCGGAAACTAGAAAAGTAAAATAGAATCCACAGAATTTGGTTTCATGGGAAATGTATTCTCCCTCTAGTTCCCCAACCTTTCTATATTCGCTGTTTTCAAATCAAGGTTTCTAGCCTGACCTTTAAATGCTAGAGGCTACGTAGAGAAGTTGGGCGATGCATATATTTTAGGTAGACAACTCACTAGTTCCTTCTAATCCAATCTTATTTTTAGCTTTCTTTTGTCTTTTTTTTAGTACAATAGGGTGAGGAATTCGAATTTTTAACAGACCTCTTAGTCACTAACATATACTGTAATTTTGTTGAGCTTTGTTCGCTTTGCAGCATTTTAGCTTTTCTGATATAGCATATCTGATGTATCATACTATATTAACTCCTTGTGTTGTGGTTGTGCGTATTATGCTTTCCTCTCTTCTGCGGATAAATCATAAATGTCGTTTATTTTAACTTGATGATATGTCCGTCGGTAATTGATAATAATAGCTAAGCTTATTGACTATTATATTTATGTCCTTTACGGCCTTTTGCAGTGGACACTACGCGGACTGTGCATTGGTGAGTGTCAAAGCCTATAATACACATAACTTGTTGGCTGTAAGCTTGTACGTCCGTTATGAAATATTCTCACCTTGTGCCATTAGGATTCATCATTTTTCTTGGTGTCATCTGGGTCCTGCAAGAAACAACGAAAGTGCGTGTTCTTCGTTATGTAATCCTCTTTATTGGTAAAATTTATCTCCTTTTACATCACTCCAGAATTTCTTTCATTTTTGTGCAGAAGCTCATTGTATGCTTCGTTCAAACTCACAATGAGATGGAGACAAAGACTGACCATTTTATTTATCAAAACTGCAGGTGTAATGAACAGCCTGTTCTCAGTTTACGGTATAGCTTCAAAATACATTCCACTTTATCGATTGTTACTGCTATATTAATTGTTTTAATGTTCTTTTTAGATATTTATGATGATCTAATATCCCGAAGGGTTCATTCAAGTGATGCTGAGAAATTTGCGGAAGTGTGTCCTTGCCCGTGTAACGGTGTTGGATGGGGTATTATTTGGTGAGTATCTTATATTATGGTATCATCAATTCATATTTCCAAAGGAAGATGCTTATAATTGAATACGAAATGTCAGGGGTTTCATATCATTCATCTTTCTTTGTGGAGCTATGTACCTTGGTCTTGTGATCTTGTCTTGAGGTACAGTCAGCTTCTGCTACATGACTTTTGATTTAAAGAACCAATTATAATCCCAAAGCTCGATATTTGACCACGTTCTTGCAATGGCTGAACTAAAAGAGATCTTGATTTCCACTTAACATGCTAGTTTTTTGACAGCGTGGCCAGGTTCAGCTACTTGTATTGGTGAAGAACAACTCAACTAATTCTTTGGCTGTGAAGATATGTACAGCCTGCAGTTTTCTTAGAGGGGAACGGACATTGTGGGAATCTGCCCTCATTTTATTCAACACTTAAAAGAACTCCGTAATTTGAATTCTATTGATCCACAGAGTTAAAAAAAAAAAAATTGTTGTCATTGAAGTTGAATGAGAAACTAAAAGAAAAACATTTTACTGTAATTATACTTATAATCAAGTATAAATGCTCTTGTTGATTGCTCGAACTGTGTAATTTGCTTGATAAGGTTCTTATGTTGAACGCTTGTAATAAGGAACAATCCGAATTATTAAGAATATTTTGAAAATAGAAAAAATAATGAAAATGGATACATGGATTACAATAAATAAAAATAGAGGATCTCAACAAAAGAACAATAATGATAAATTTAAAAATAAACAACGAAAACCGAACTGTAAGTTTTCACTTGCAAATGTGATTGGTCTCTTTAGAAATATACTCGAGGCCACTCTTAGATTTAACATCACAAGCTTCCTGAAATGACCAGAATAAACTTATTTTGAAGGGCTTAAAATAACATTTTTTTTTAAATTAAAAACACATTTTAAACTTACAAACCAGTAATGTTACACAAGACAACAAAGCAAACCATTTCACTGAAATCAAGATATGGAATGACAAAATCAAATATCGTGAACATGAATAAATTTGAGGTGTGCACTCGGGCTACCTTTTTATTTTGTTTCATCTTTGCTTTGTGCATGTAGAGAGCCGGTTTTGGAGGATTGCCATGGTTGAAACAAATGAAATTCAAAAAAGAAAAAAGTAGATAGAATGTCACTAAAGCCGGAAAATTAATCCAATGTGATAAAAGAGTATGGTTCACAAGATCACAGATTAAAAAAACGAGGTCTCAAAATCTATTACTTGGAATCAAAATTGAAAAGCTCCCACCTGATTGCAACCCTATCATAAATAAACATTAGGAGGAGGAAGTGTGCAACACATGAGGTGTCTTAAGCCTCAGTAATTGGGTACTCAAAAACGACGTCTTTTCCAGAAAGCTTCCTGTAAACGGCAGCAAAGCTCTCCAATTTGTACTCAGTGTTATTCCGTTCTTTAGGGTCCAAGAACACCTGCAAAAGTTTAAATGATTTAAGTCTAGATCATAAAGAATACAAATATATCATCCTCAGGAATAATAACCATAATATATCTACGAGACAATCACAAAATTAAATCAGAAAACAATTTTCCATCATTCCTTGATTAGAAACCTGCTGAGAATTTTCATTATCCAAATAATCACACAATGTATTTACCTTCATGATCTTTGATCCATCAACTCTGTACCTAACACGCTTTCCAACAATCTCAGCAGGCAATACAACATCCTCGAGCATAGCCTCATGCACAGAAGTCAGAGTACGGGAACGGGGCCTCTGAGATGCTGATCCTTTCTTAGGAGGCCTCAAAATCCTCCTAGTAGCGATAAGAATTACATCCTATCATAGAATAAATATGGTTTATGAACAAATAGAATATGAACATGCAGAGGCAACAAATATGTAAAACACCATTAACACAAAACAAACTTATGCCTTATTTGAATCAAGGAGGCTCACACCTATGAGGATGCTCAAATTTGAAAAATAATCCGACGAGTACAATAAATTTGTCTCGAGAACAGATAGAGCTCGCACTAATTTATTTAATGCCAAAAAGCCCCTGAGTGTTGGTTAGCTCACTAATTTATTTAATGCCAAAAAGCCCGAGTGTTTTGGAAACCCAACCATCACACTACTTTACCACAATCTCTTAAAAGACAAAAATTAACATTATTAGTTAGTAAATAAATAAACCCAAAATTAATTTAGACCTACTAATAACTTAATCCATTATGTTCATTTATAACGATTACCTTTTTTATTTCCATCCATTGATATAATTGAATTTGAGGCATACACTCACCCTTTCATGAGAACATTGCTGGAAGCCGGTATGAGACGAAAATAACATAAATAATAAAAACGACCGATCAAATAAAACTGGTTCTGATAGTACTATTGCTAATAAATATCCAAAGTGATATGCAACACAATTTGCTTGGCCAGTTGATTGACCTAGGAAGCAAATTAGCGCATCTGTGTCTGACACGTGTTGAACACATATCGAACACTTACTAGTATAACAAATGTGTTAGACATGCATAGAACACTTGTTGAATAGAGTAAAAAAACACATACATAACAATAATAATAAAGTTTGAGTGTGGACATAAAACTAAGTTATTTAAACATATAAATGCATTATAAAGATGATGTATATTTCTTTATAATGAATGTTTTAACAAATGTGTTCTTGCAGTGTCGTGTCCTAGACTTCAAAAAAAAAAATGGCATCTCTTGTGTCGTACATGTCTATGCTTCTTAGATTATAACCGAATATACATACTACTTGGCTGAGGTGGCTAACTAGACATAATTAGTAGCGTAATTAAGAAGTCACCATAATTTTTTTAAAAAGAGGTTCTCTACTTACTTTTCCACTAAATTTTTTCTCAAGCTCTCGAACAAGCCGAAGGTGAATCTTGCGGTAGGCCTTCCTCAATCTGTAAGGGACATAGACCACAACTGCCTTGCGGTTTCCAGAAACATCAACTTGACTGCAATGACGTTATGAAATATTAAATTCACGAGAAAACAACAGCCTAAATGAAAAAAAAAATGCACTATTATCTATCCTTCCTTCTTACATTGCAGAATTAATGTAAAGATCCTTCAGGTCACTTTTAAGCTCGGAGTTGGTGTTTTCCAAATCAAACAATGCCTAATAAAGAGATGAAGAATAATAAGTTCAGACGAACACCAAACACTGTCAAGGTAAGCAATCGGCAGATAATTTAATAATTCACCTGAGCAACAGTTTCCTCAAATTCTGAGGGTTCGGCATCATTATCCTTGTGGATCTTCTTCCTCGCCGTGTACATACTTTCGAGTCAAGCTACAAATCATGAAATATAAATACCTCAGCACAATTTTTTTTTCCGAAATTTCGAAGAACCGTTAGCATAAAATAAAACATAAATTACCAATAAACGATGGAGACAAACGAGATTAATTTCACAAATACGAAAATAAATATGGAAAATTACAGAACAAAACTATCTGCAGTTGAGCATTGATACTCATTGAACTCTAACATTAACGATACAGCTTCAAGTAAGCTAAGAACAATCACAAAAAAGAGAGCAGCGCATACATTGAGACCTTAAAGCTCCCGAGGGGAAAAAGTACTATACCAAATCCAATTTTAGACTATCCATATGGCTGCAATTTCCCGAGTAATTTCAATCAACAAAAGCACAAACGAGAAAAGAATAAACACAATGATGCTTGAATCAATGTGCAAAGCAAATTAAACGATCAGATTCAGATTGAAACCTGTAGAAGCGCTGTAGGAATGCAAGGAACGGCACCAACCGAGTACGGAGAACTAAAAACCCTAGAAAACCCTAACAATTTTTAGCGAGGGAGGATGGGCATATAAAAGGCCCGACTGAACGGTTGAGATGGCTACTAAAATAATCAACGGCCCAGATATAGTATTCCGGATCGGGTCGCTAATTTGACCCGTTTGAGAAAACAATTAATTATTAATTATTAATTTATGAAATCTTAATCAGCAGCGTGCATCTACGAAAGTAAGGTCCAATTGTATTGGGCCTCGCGGGCCAAGTCTTTTGTAGTACTGGACCCTTATCTTTCAAGTGGGCCGAATTAAGGCTATTTAGATTAGATTGGGCCGAGCCCTAAAACGTCTATCCTGACCCAACCTCACCTATAACAATTTGTGCGTACCTAGCAACCACATCGAAATACTTGAAAAGTTGGAAACTGCTAATATATTAAAAAAAAAAAAAAAAAAAAAAAATCCAACTTTCAAAGTTTATTAGTGATAGATCATATTTTAGTGATAGATCATAGTTTATAAATATCATATTGTAACACTTAGTAAATTCTCCTGATTCTTGCACTAAAGTGCGCTAGTGATGCGATTTCTACTTAACGGATGTTTTTTTAAGAGCTTATCACGTATATGCAATTCCATGTGTTTTTCTTTTATTATGAATACGTGTACATCATTTTAATCCTAATTATTCCAATTTTAAGAGAACAATAACTTGTATTTCAACCATTTGAAAATTTTTAGAATGAATTTTATGTTTGGAATTAGGCTTTAAGGGTTGTATTTAATTTGGGATTGTGTCTTATGATTTGATTTTAAGGTTTGTGAAAGCAAAAAGGGAGATTAGTTGTTAAAGAGCTTCTGGATTAGTTTTCGAAGCACATCAGGTAGGTGGAATTATACTTTGTTTTATGTCAGTATCTTGTTTTACTTAATCAATTATAATATGCCGCATGTATATTTCTACGAATTTTATTGTATTGTAACGAGCTTTGGATTGATTATGTTATTGTGATTTTGGATGATAGGCATGATGCTTTGTTAAATATACTATTGAGAAACATGCTTAATTGTTAAGTTGTCTATAGAAATATAATCTTTCAACGAGATTTCTAATTAAGTTTTAAATTTATAATTGTGAGAATTAATAACTTTTTGACTTTTTATTAAATTTGATTGTAGTTCAAGATTACTAATTATGTCTTAAACTTTTTGTTTCTACTTCAAGGTTATTTCAAAGTGTTTGAACTTAAATATTTTGAGCAAGATTGATGTTTATTGTTTATTATACTGTTTATTTGTATTTTTCTACTTCTAATTAAGTTTGATAGTAGATCAAGCTTTCTAATTAAGTCATAAGCTCTTTGTTTGTAGTTCCAAATTATTACTGTGTGTTCAAATTGAGTATTAAGGTTCTTGTAAAGGTAAGAACATCTTTTATGAACATGAAAAATATTTTGTACTATATATTATGAGTGTTATATGTTGACTATATTGTTGAGTTGTTAGTAGATGGAAAATGTAATGATATCAATATTTTGAACATTATATATTTTTATGATTAATAAATTCAGAGAACATTAAAAATGGATAACTTGTGAATTTTGCTATAATTGTGACATCAATCATTATTACATTGTTGAGGCTCACAGTCATATCTTTGTTTGGCACATAAAGATTTAATTCTACCGACATGACTAAGAGTACATATGTCCACACATGTATGATATTGTTCACTTTATTGACATAATATAATCATAGCTTCACTTTTGGTTTCATCTAAAAAAAGCTTCATGATGGTTGTCTTCAATTATATATACAATCTTTCTTTTTATGATTTATTGAGGTTGCATTCCAATAATTCTTATAGTTTCGTATACTTATATAGCTATGATCTCTCTCTTTTTGGTAATGTAAGATTTTAATTGCATAAACATATAAGAGTAATTGGACCTTAGATATTATAGCATATGAACATACCAGAAACCTAAGTATTGATTCCAATGTCCAACCATAAGCTGATAGTGAGAAAATTACATCTAACTATCTCAACTTTCTGTGTACACTATAGGGGTGTTCAAAAAACTGTATGACTAAAAAAAAATCGATCAACCCAACCCAACCCGTGCAGTTTAGGTTGGATTATCAACTCATTTGGGTTAAGTTGGGTTCAAATAAATGAAAATTTTATGGGTTGGGTTGGGTTGGTTCATGCGTTCACCTAATATAACCCGAATCAACCCAAATTTATTATTAAATTTAAAATATTCTTTTTGTTACTTATAGCACACTTATTTTTTCATATATTGATTTTAATTTTATTTAATTTCAATATTTTTTGAATAATTTATTCTTCAACAACTCTTAAAAGTATTTTCTTTGCACTTTAGAAAGAAAATTTTCACTATATAAATTGAAATTAAATAGTTAATCTTAATTCAATATATGAGAATAATTAAATTAGATTTTTACATATTTACGTTTTGTTTCTTTTTAGAACAAAATTTTAAATAAATGACACGATTAACCCGAACCAACACAACCAAACTATTTCATGGTTGGGTTGGATTGGATTCATTTTTTAATAAAAGTTATTTGAATTCAAAAAATTTACAACCCGAACAATTGGGTTGGGTCTAAAAAGTCTTTCATTTTAACTCAATCCAACTCATCTCATGAATATCCCTGATACGCTACATGTGTTGTATAATTAATATATTGTACATAAGAAAAATGAAGCACATAAACAAATGCATAAAAATCAAATGTTTAAAATATTAAAAACAAGGGGAAAATAAAGTATCTATAATCTATAATTATAATCTATATAAAAGTACGAGTGTGAAAAATAACTTTTTTTAGACAATTTTACCTTCATATAATTTGGTAATGTCTTAATTAACCTTATTATACTCTCTTTTTCAACTACCTATCTCCTTCTATCTCTCTCATCTAATACTTATACCTCTGTCCAACTCTTTCATACTTACACTTTTTTTTCCTTAATTAATACTTTCATTACTTCTCTTTATCTCTCACTTGTTAATTCACATTATTCCCTCTTAATCTTCCATTCGTTCATCTATTCATATCACCCTTCTCATTAACTCTTCAATATCTCTCCCAAACCTTTCACTATCTCTCCAACCCTTCAATTCTTCCCCCCTCTCAAAGGTTACAATAAAAAACAAGAGGTGAAATCATCTTTGTATCCCACCTAATTATTCTCTTCTTTTAGGGGTTGTTTGAAGCGCTATGATGATATATGTTGGAAATAGCAGGACCCTCAGAACGATTAACTGTAAGCCGTCAAGGCACGGCGATCAAGCAAAGAGCAAAACTTGCAAAACAGAAACTCATTATAGGCTGAGTCGCGGAGCTCGCTCTCTTTAAGACGTTTCGCGGCTCTGCCCAAGTGTGCAAGCAGGTCTAAAAATTGCCACATCGTCCTCAGGATAAAACAACCAAATGAAAACCGATTGGAAATGCACCGTTACCGATCAGAATGTACACCCTTTCTAAACTCACTGCTCTGAAAGCTAAGATGGAGGAGGAGAGGAAAATTAGGTGGAAATTTAGAAAAATGAATTATATGTCTCACGAACTGTTGAAGGCCTCACCTTTTATAGGTCTTCAGCATCAGAACGAACCACTTTAAAATTAATCAACGAACCATTTTAAAAATAATAATAATAATAATAGTATTTTTTATTAAAGATAACCATCACACACACCTCGCCTCGCTCGACAGGCGGCGGCGTGCGTGTGGGATGTCCATTGAACCCACATTGGTCTATCTCCTCACTCCCTCCAAAACAAGGGTACCCCTTAGGGCCCAAACCTAAAACACAAGGTTGGATTACATAAATGAGACTTCCAACAGCAAATTTTCCAATGTGGGATTCTCCAACTAACAAAGTCGGTTCCCTCTTTGTTTTGAAAGTTAAATTTTCACCCAATAATTCCCCACTTGGAAATTTAAGCAAAAGGAAAAGAGAGAAAAGATTTTCATCGAGCAATTTCAATCTATACAATACTGTGCATAAGCAAAAGTGTCTTACGACTTGAACCTTTACATAGTGTAGATGATTCAAAATATACTAGAGTAACCCTTGATTTTAAACTCTATCTCGAACAGCATCTCACACAGAATGTCATTAGGGTGTAGTACGAAAGCCCATGCTTTTAAGGCCTAATACGTGAATCCAGGTTTAGTGAATGCTCTAGACAGTTTACCTAAAAGCTCCATAGGAAGTGGCCCTCACTTCCACATTCACACAGGTGAGTCTATCAAGGGTACTCCTGTAGTTGGGTACCCCACTTGTCATCAAATATATATCTCATTAAGAACTGAGTTCAACATTTTCTTACGCTTTAAGATATCATGCTCAGACTTTAAGTCATAAGAACGAAATTCTGTGTTTAGTTTAGCATGATTCACTATATATCACTCGTGATCAGTTATTACCCATTGAACCTGTTTCTTGTTATCTCCAATCTATAGGTTGGGTTTTCCTCCCGGTGATTCATCTTTCGATAGGCATTAGTCCCATCCTTTCTAAGGTTCTGAAAACCTTTTCTCTGGCCAGTTCTTTTGTCAAAGGATCTGCAAATTTTTATCCGTCCGTATGTGATCCACTCTAACTGCACCAGTAATGAAAAACTCTCTAATGGTACTGTGCTTACGACGTATTTGACGTCTTTTTCTGTTGTAGTAACGATTCTGAACTTTTGCAATTGTTGCAGTACTATTGCAATGGATCAATATGGCTGGTATTGGTTTTTTCCATAAGGGAATTTCTGATAGCAGGCTTCTAAGCTAACCTGTTTCTTCACTAGCTGTCGCTAGTGCTATCATTTCTGACTCCATCGTAGATTGGGCTAAAATAGTATGTTTTTTGAACTTCCAAGAGACAGCTCTACTAGCTATATTAAAGATATAGCCACTTATAGCCTTTGAATCATCCGAAAAAGAGTTCCAACCAACATCGCTGGATCCTTCCAGAATAGTGGGAAACTTTTGATAATGTAATCCTAGGTTTTGGGTTTTCTTTAAGTATCTCATGACTCGTTCTATAGCATTCCAATGCTCTTTACTAGGTCTGCTTGTGTCAAGCCTAGTGCAATCGGTAGCGATCTAAAACTGCCTATGATGCTTGCATACTTAGATTGATTAACACTGTCATCAGTGTTCTTGAATAACTTGACACTAGGGTTATAAGAAGTATAGGCTGGTTTACACTCAAAGTAATTATATTTCTTTAGAATATTTTCTATATAGTGAGATTGATCTAAAGAAATTCCCTTTTCATACCTATTTACTTTTATGCCTAAGATTACACTAGCTTCTCCTAAGTCTTTCATATCGAAGTTCGCACTCAATATTGATTTTACATCATTTATGACGTGCAAGTTCGATCCAAAGATCAATAAATCATCTACATATAGACAAAAGATAGTGCAGAGGTTATTATCAAACTTATGGTCGATGCATTTGTCACTTTCATTGACCTTGAAACCTTTAGACAGGATAAGGTTGTCAAATTTTTCATGTCATTGCTTAGGAGCTTGTTTTAGTCCATAGAGAGATTTGTCTAATTTACACACCTTATTTTCTTGACCATGGAAAACAAAACCCTCAAGTTGTTCCATGTAAATCTTTTCTTCAAGTTCACCGTTTAAGAAAGCAGTTTTTACATCCATCTGATGTACTATGAGGTTATAAAGGGCAGCGAGAGAGAACAGGACACGGATAGAGGTAATTCTAGTGACAGGGGAGAAGGTGTCAAAGAAATCTACATTTTCTCTCTGTCTAAAGCCCTTCGCTACTAATCTGGCTTTAAATTTGTCAACAGTTCTATCAGGTATAAGTTTCCTCCTTAAGATCCATTTGCACCTTATTGCCCTACATCCTGGGGATAAATCTACTAAGTGCCAAGTCCTATTTGACTCAAGTGAGTCAATCTCATCATTTTTGGCTTCTTGCCATAGGTTGGCATCTACTGAGGACAGAGCAACTCTTAGATCTTTAAGGTCTTTTTCTACATTGTAGGTCAGGAAGTCATTTTCAAAATCTTTGGTGGTTCTAGCTCTTTTGCTTCTTCTAGATTTTGGGTCAGTTTCCTCTCTAGGGTTAGGATTTTTAACTAGGGTTATACCACTTGAACCAGAGCCTCCACTATTCCTTGATTTAAAAGAAAACCTATCTTTAAAGAAGTCGACATCATTTGACTCAATGATCACTTGGTTCACTAGATCATAGAACCTGTAAGCTTTACTATTTAAGGCATAACCTATAAAGACACACTCGTAAGCTGTGCTGGCCAACTTTCTTCTTTTTGGGTAAGGAATCCTTACAAAGGCTAGACAATCCCATGTTCTAAAGTAGGATAAGTTTGGTTTCTTATTCTTGAGAATTTCGTAAGGTGAAGTTTTATTTTTAGATTTCGGGATTCTATTTAGGGCATAACACATGGTAAGGATGATTTCACCCCACCAATAAGACGCAGCTCCCGAACTAAGTAAAATAGCAACTACTAGTTCAGCTAAAGTTCTATTTTTCCTTTCGGCTTTTTCATTCATTTCAGGAGAATAAGGTGCATTCTTCTCGTGTATTATTCCATGTGAGTTAGAGAATTCATTAAAACTGTCCAAGTCGTACTCGGTTTTCCTATCATTACGAAATCTTTTAACTTTTCTATTAAACTGATTCTCTATTTTAGAAACAAAAAGTTTGAAGGCATAAAAAACATCACTTTTTTTTTTCAGCTGGTATACAAAAGAAAAATCAGAGCAGTCGTCAATAAAAGTAATGAAATATCTTTTATTGTTCCTAATCAATATGCCATCAAATTCACAGATATCAGTTCTCTCTGTAGTCACACATATATATTGGATCTAATGTTATTTCTCTTTGTAGTCACACGTATATATTTTGCATACATATTTGCATGTGTATTTTTCTTATTTCATTTTTTTAATAGGAGAACTAAAATTGGAACCACCCACAACATAACTTAATACTTCTTCAACCACAATAATAACAAATGTCTTATTTAAAATCACATGAAAGCTTCATTATTGGATGGTTTCTTGATGACTATCGATCTGAATATTGTTAGTTACAACAATTGTCACCAAATTATGATAAATGATTAATCGTTTATTGTACTCATTTTTTGTTATTGTTGGTTTATAATTTTTTTCTTCATATAAACTATTTAAAAATTTTAGTTAAAATATATTTTGTATCCTTATGCATATTTTTTTAAAAAAAATTATATAAAGAAATTTGACATGCGTAAGTCTTTTATTCATTTATATATAATGAGTTCATGAGTATTTTACAAATCATAGTTAAATTAATACTAAATTTGAAACAAATTCAAAAATTTCATATATGTCATATAAAAATAACAACACTCGCGAATAATTTTTATACACTAAATCTAAATTACTAAAATATCCCTTTAATTTGGAATATTAATAAAAGAACTAAATAAAACCCCTTTCAAGTTCAAATAAGACAAATATAATGCTCAAACATTTTCTGGACACGCATGAAATAATTAAATATAATAGTTTAGACATCAAAATATACATGAAGATTAATTTTTAAAATATATTAAATATAAAAAAAATTTAAACATAAATGGATGAGTATCATTTTTGTTGGGTCTGTTTCTGTGAATTAATGAAATTTAGTCCAAATGATGAAAGTGTATGTGAGGCCTTTTTGTTGATCCAAATTGTGAGTCCAGTTCTTTTGCCCCAAAAACTTTGGTTGGTAGAAAACTTGGCTATTATGTGCCCACGATTTTCCAACTGATGCCTTACATGTGGTTTGTACCACTGCTCTTTGTCTGATGGAAAAATGAAAGAATTACTTTCTTTATGATGGATGATTAATGCATAATTAATTTCTCTCTCTCTCTTGCTCTCTGATTATCTCATTCTCTGCCTTCTGAGTTCTTTTACTTTCTTCTAACCCTAGTGCCTTCTTGTTTGATCTGTGCGACTGCTTTGAGTATACGATGGAAGAGTTATATAATCGTGTAGATGATGGCAGAAGGAAATGGTAAACGATCAGTCGTTCTTGTAGACGATGTGAAGAAAATGGTAAACGATCATTCAGTCTTGTAGACGATGAGAAGATGGGGAAGGAATGCACAACGATATACGTGGTTCAACTATTAAAGCCTACGTCCACAGAAAGGATAAAGTTTTATTGAAGCTAAATCACAGATTCTTTTTCGTTTACAGATTTTTCAAGTTCTTCTTGAAGCTATGTATGTTGTTGTATCTAAAATTTGTAAATGATGAATATTTATACTAATTTCTGATACAAGTAGTTACAATAACTAATTGTAAAAGTTAAAGAATTGTGAAATAGTTCTTGAATGTTGAATGTATGAGCTTATAATCTTCAAATCTCCACCTTAAGCTCAACATGCAAGCTCTTCTCCTTTTGGATTTAACATGTCTTCACCCTTTTTCAGGAAGCAGAAACCCAATCTGACCAAGACAGTTAGCAAGCTTGAGTTTACTCACGAGTTTGATAAGCATGTCGGCTGCGTTCTCGGTGGTATGAACTTTAGCACCTCAACTTCTCCTTTCTCTATTTTATCTCTTACAAAGTGATACTTGATATCTATGTGTTTGGTCCTTGAATGATACTAAGGGTTTTTGGAAAGGTGAATGGCACTTTGGTTATCACAATAGATTTTAACTATTGTTTGATTAATACTAAAGTCCTTCATCTATCCTTTTAACCACAATACTTCCTTTATTGCTTTTGATAAAGCCATGCATTCTACTTCTGTGTTTGACAATGTTGTCATTGACTGTAAATTTGCTTTCCAACACAACAAATTAGGACCAAATAAGAATAGATAACCTGTTAGAGATCTTCTTTTGTCTTGGTCACTTGCAAAATCTAAATCAACATATCCATATAGCTCTAAATTTGATTAATTAGTACTTTGATATGTTAATTTCGACTGTTTAAACCATATTAGATATCTTAAAATCCATTTTGTTGCTTCCCAATGTCTTTTCCAGGGTTAGACATGTATCTACTGACTAGACTAGTGTTGTATGATAAGTCCGGTCTAGTAGATATCATTAAGTACATTAGACTCTCTACTGCTTAATTGTAAGGAATTTATTGCATTTGAGTCAAATGTTCTATGCCTATTTCTTTTGGTGAGTTTTCAGAGGAAAGTTTAAAGTGTGTAGCAATAGGTATGGTGACTGGTTTTGCATTTGTCATATTAAATCTGTTGATTACTTTTTCACAGTAGCTTAGTTGACTAATGGTTAGGGTTGAGGAAGTTCCGTCCCTTTGAATTTCTATCCCAAGGATTTTTCTAGACTAACCCAAGTCCTTCATGTCAAATTCTCTCTTTAAGTGATTCTTGACATGAGCTAAATCCTCCTTAGATTTTCCTAGTAACATATCATCAACATAGAGTAATAAATAGACTTTGTCCTTATAGGTAGTAGAATTAATATAAGAACAAATATCATAGGAACTTCTTTGAAATCCAATACTCTCTATGTAGTCATTAAACCTTCTGTACCAACATCTAGGGGATTGTTTTAGACCATATATTGACTTATTTAGGAGACAGTACAAGTCTTCCTTTCCTTTTTCCTCAAACCCTTTAGGTTGTACCATATAGATAACCTCATCTAAGTTTCCATGTAGAAAGGCAGTTTTAACATTTAGTTGATCTAGTCCTAGATTATACTGAGTAACTGGAGATAAAAGTAGCCTAATATAGGTTTGTTTCACTACTGATGAAAAATTTTTAGTATAGACTATTCCTTCCCTTTGAATAAACCCTTTAGCCACTAACCTTGCCTTGTACCTAGGTTTTTCTTCTTTGGTAGAACCTTCCTTTAGTTTATATATCCATTTAGAGGCTATAGGTTTACAACCTTTAGGAAGAGGAGTTAGGGTCCAGGTATTATTGACAGTGAATGACTCCATCTCTTCACACATAGCTTGAATCCAAGACCTAGCATTAGGGCAGTTCACTGCCTCTTCAAAAGTGGCTGGTTCTTGGTCATTAGGAGCTATTGTGGCATTTAAAACTAGGTTCATATAGGTAGTTTCAGTATACCTAACTGGTGGAACTATCACTCTTCTTTGTCTATCCCTAACCAAGGAATACTGACTTAAATCAGGTACAACTTCAGTATTCTCAATGTTCTCATTTGAGGCATCCTCTTATTCTTCTAATTCTATAGGAGAGTTTTGGTTAGTGGAAGAAACTTTAGGTGACTCCACCTCAATCCTAGTAGTATTAGGGTTATTAGGAACTTCATAGGATGTCTTTTATTTTTGCATAAACATTTCTTTTTCTCTGAAAGTGACATCTCTGCTTATAACAAACTTCTTCTTAATAGGATTCCACATTTTAAATCCTTTTACTCGCTCAGAAAACCCAAATGTGAATTAATGAAATTTAGCCCAAATGATAAAAGTATATGTGAGGCCTTTTTGCTAATCCAAACCGTGAGCCCAGTTATTTTGCCTCAAAAACTTTGGTGGGTAAAAAGCTTGGCTATTATGTGCCCACGATTTTCTAGCTGATGCCTTACACGTGGTTTGTACCACTGCTCTTTGTCTAATGGAAAAATGAAAGAATTACTTTCTTTCTAATGGATGATTAATGCAGAATTAATTTTTCTTTCTCTCTTGCTCTCTGATTATCTCATTCTCTGCCTTCTGAGTTCTTTTACTTTCTTCTAACCCTAGTTCCTTCTTGTTTGATCTGTGCGAATGCTTTGAATATACGATGGAAGAGTCATACAATCGTGTAGATGACGGCAAAAGGAAATGGTAAACGATCAGTCGTTCTTGTAGACGATGTGAAGAAAATGGTAAACGATCATTCAATCTTGTAGACAATGAGAAGAAGGGGAAGGAATGCACAACGATATACGTGGTTCAACTATTAAAGCCTACGTCCACAGAAAGGATAAAGTTTTATTGAAGCTAAATCACAGATTCTTTTTCGTTTACAGATTTTTCAAGTTCTTCTTGAAGCTATGTATGTTGTTGTATCTAAAATTTGTAAATGATGAATATTTATACTAATTTCTGATACAAGTAGTTACAATAACTAATTGTAAAAGTTAAAGAATTGTGAAATAGTTCTTGAATGTTGAATGTATGAGCTTATAATCTTCATTTTTAACTCTACTTTTCTCTTATTACCACACCTCTCTCCAATTTTATATTGTCTCCCTCAATTCAACAATTTTTTCTCTCTTTTCCATCTATCTCTGATACTAACTTTTGATTACATTTCCTCAATCAAATTACTCCTCGCTAAAAAAATATTTTAAAAATTATTAATTTCAGGATGAATTCTAAAGGTTTTGTCGATTTATTTCAAATATTAATTTTATTAGTTAATTTATTTCAAAATTTCTTATTAGATACTCATATGTTCATCTCCACTTTTATTATCATATTCCTTTTAGTTAGTCACAAGTATTAAATTGGTTAAGCAACTATTTTAAAATAATTCTCTCAAATGAGTTTTATAATTAATAAAGGTTGAATATAAAGGCCAAAGGGGTTAAAAAGTATAATTTATTTTAAATCATAACTAAAAATAGAATGTCAAAAGTTTTAAAATTTAAAATTTTTGTAATTTTTTTTACACTTTAAAACGGTATAAAGAAGTAATATGTTGTTCGTTATAAGGATAAAACATCTTGTATCTTCTCTTAAATTGTATTTTTTCTTCTTTTTCAACTCCATTATTCTTAGTTTATAGATTATAGTGTGGTAGTTTATAATAGCCTACCACATTAAATTTTTGTATTAATTACAAAGTAATGTTACCTAAGATTTATGTAGCGTTTTATTTTGATAATTATGCTTACCTAAGATTTATTAGCGTTTTATTTTGATAATTATGCTTTAGTTTTAACTTACACATCGGTGGAGAAAGGTTATATGACAAGCGGAAAAAAAAACTAAACTTAATTGGTGAGATATTTCTTTAATTTATTAATAATAATCCATCTTTAATTTAATGTTTTAATAGTTATACTAACTTTTTTAAAAAATATTACTATTAAAATATTAAAAAAAAAACCCACAACGTGTATAAAATTAGCATGAACAAAACCAAAGAAATAAAAATGTTTAAAATATTAAATTGAAGGTTAAAAATCACTTTTAGTCCCTAAATTTTTATAAAGGTGATAATTTAGTTCCTAAATTTTGGTTTATAACAATTTAGTCTATAAACTTTACTATATAATAGTTTAGTCATTGTACAGTTTAGTTTCCTATCGTAGAAATTAGGGTAAAGATTTAATGAGATTTCTTGCATAAATAAACCCATAAATTAATTAGAGACTCAAAATTTTTATAAAATACAAAGTCTACATCATAAAATAATAAAATTGATGAGTTTTTTCACATTAGGAACTAAATTGTTATAATTATGAAAGTACAAAGAATAAATTGTTACATACTAAAACTCAGAGACTAAATTGTTACAAAAATGGAAAGTATATAGACTAAATTATTACAAATCAAAATTCAATGACTAAATTATTACTTTTATAGAATCTAGGGGTAAAAGTGTCTTTTAACCTAAATTGAATTAAATGTGAAAATGTTAATCTTCTTTTTTTTTGTTTCTATATCCATTGTAACATTAAAATGAAATTCTACCAGCATTATTCGAAACCTTCCTTTTAATGGCAATTGAACGGTTGCAATTGCATTATTATTATTTTTTAATATAATATATAGTTTGTAGTGTTAGGAATTATTAGAAAAGCCAAATTCAATTTAGTTAGTAAGAAGATTTTCGATGAGTTTGGTACTTCTCAAATCTTGACTAGTCAAACCGACTATTAAAACGAAACCTAAGTTTTAATCATGATTGATGGCTTCATATCCACTACAATGTAATTAATTAATCAATCAATCAATCAATCAATCAATCAATCAATGTATGCGTATAGCCACCATATCTAGGTTAGTCTACTGCTAGGCTTGTCATACATAAATAATTTGAAAGCTGGTTCATTTTATTGGTTAAATTCAATGTAATCTCCTTTATTATCTTTAAAATACTACCTATAATTAAATCTAGAAAATTCTAGTTAGCCAACTTAAAAAACATGGTTCCAAATTGATTTAAACAAATATTCTTGAGTCTAATCGAGTAGTATGAATTTTGAATCATGTCGAGATAAAAAAATATAAAATTGTATAAATAAATAGTTAATAGATTTTTTTTTAAAAAAAAATAGATATAGGCTCATAAATGTGACAGTATTTTTTAAAAAAATTTAAACACAAAAGATAATTTAAAGCTTACCCAAATAAAACACAAAAAATTACATTAAAAAGTAAGATAACTATAGAACCACGTGTAATAAGACCAAAGGCAATCAAATTCCAATGAGGAAAAAGAAGAAAAGACAAACGCAGCTTTTTTTTTTTTTCTTCTTCTTCTTATTTTAAGAAATTATTCTATGAGACATACGGGTGTTCAAAAAATCCGATGTTCCAAAAAAATCGATCAATCTAATCCAACTCGTATAATTTGGGTTGGGTTATCAACTCATTTTGATTGGGTTGGGTTCAAATAAATGAAAATTTTATGAGTTGGGTTGGTTCATGGGTTCATTTAATATAATCTAAACCAACTCGAACAAACCCGAATTTATTATTAACATTAAAATATATTTTTTATTACTTATAACACAATTATTTATATAATTTTGATTTTAATTTTATTTAATTCCAATATTTTTTGAATAATTTATTCTTCAACAACTCCTAAAAGTAATTTCTTTGCATTTTAGGAAAAAAAAATCACTATATAAATTGAAATTGAGTTGTAAATCATAATTCAATATATAAAAATAATTAAATTAGATTTTTACATATTTATGTTTTGCTTATCTTTAGAACAAAATTTTAAATAAAGGACCCGATTAACTCGAATCAACCCAATCCAAATATTTCATGGTTGGGTTAGGTTGGGTTCATTTTTTAATAAGGATTATTTGGGTTGGAAAAAATATACCATTCGAACAATTGGGTTGGGTCTAAAAATTCTTTGAACTCAATCCATGAACACTCTAATGAGGCATGTATAAGAGATAAATACTTCATTGGTTGTCAAAATTCGAACAAAGAAAATAGTATAAATTTCATATGATAATAATAGTATATTTGTTTTATAAAAAGAAGAATGTGTGGCCTACAAAATAGAAAAGATTTATACACATGTGTGATATTTGTCACACACGTTCCGATACTTAAGCTAGAGACTGAAACATTAGTGCAATAAGTTGATAATTTGTGAGTGGAAAATGAACTTACTTTCCCTAAAGCAACTACAATTATGTGTTTATAGGAATAAATGGCTTAGATTATTTTCCATAGAGTTTTTGTGTTATATTAGAATAACTTAGATTATTTTCCATAGAGTTTTTGTGTTATATTAGAATAACTTTTATCTCCTCAAGTCGATGCATACGGGACATGTCTCATTAGTGAAAATGTTATTTTATATATATATTTTTTATAATGTCGTTTCCATTTCTATTCTATATTGATATATCTTTTTTTTTAATCCATAGTCCAATAATTCTCTCCCTTTTGAGGTGATAAAAAGAAAGGGAAGACACCCGATTCCATGAATCCATTCACTTGGGACGAAAAAAATTAAATAATAAGATGGTGGCGCTGTCATCTCCCGACTTTTCCTTATTGACTTTCCTTTGATTTATTATTTAACCTTTAATTTCATCACGTTCCTCTTTTACTTAACACCTACTTGCCTTCCACACCAATTCTAATATTATGTCACTTTGGACCATATGTTATTATTTTTTAAAACAAAATATTTCCCTTTATAACTAAATATATGCATTTTATGCTAACCTAAGTATGTCATGCATTATGTAATGTCTGTTGTGACCTCATAGAATGTCAATTGAAATTTCAAACTATCTGTTCAAAATCAACTTTACTGCTATTTCTTTCTTTGTTTTGACTGTGTTGCTTAGTTTCTTTGTAGATTTTATTTTGTATAATTTATAAACTATTCTAATGATAAGTTTTTCCTTTTTAATTAACTAAAATAAGACTTCTCCAAAGGCTGCATCTTGGTGACATTAGTATATTATTGCTAATTTGACAATTACCTGTTTTAGATTTTTTCTGGACTTCTAATATATAAACAAAATGTAGACTATTTTTCTTATTTAAAATAATGTGAATTACTAAATACTTTTTTTTAATGTAATATATTTAAAAGAATTACCATTTTAGTCCCAAATTTTGAAAAATAGGTATGTTTGATCTCTAATTTTAAAAATGTACTTTTTTAATCGTAAGTTTATAAAAATAAGTTTATAAACTGATCTTTGGCCAAAACTTGGGTTTTTTTAAAATATACTCTTTTAGTTATTGAGTTTTTAAAAATAGATTTAAAAAGTCTTTGAAGTATTTTTTGTTTGATTTTTTAAAAATAGTTATATGATATTTAAAATTTAAAAAAATCGTTTTAGAGAAGATGTGATTTTTAAAAATTATTCTTCTAATTTGAAATGGTTGTTTTTAAATATAGAAAAATAAACCAAAATATTTACAAGATATAGCAAAATTTTAGAACTATCAATGATAGACGTTGATAGACTTTTATCAATGTCTATTAATATCACGGATAGACACTGATAAAAGTTTATTAGTATCTATTAGTGTCTATCAATGTCTATCATTGATAATTCTAAATTTTGTCATATTTTGTAAATATTTTCAATAGTGTTACCATTTGAAATAATTTTCCAATTTGAAATATCATATAATTATTTAAAATAATAATTTAAAGTTATTTGAGAAACATTTTTAACCTATTTTTAAAAAACAATAGACTAAAAATTTAAATTTTGAAAATTCAGAGACTAAATTGATCTATTTTATAAATCTAATGACTAAAAAAGTCATTTAAAAAAATAAATAAAATAAACACACATATTTTTTTTAAAACCGGAAGACTAAAAGGTAATTTTCCCAATATATTTTATAGAAATGGGGGTTATTGAAATTACATGAAAAATATTAGAAGTATTGACCACGTGTAAATATAAAATGTCATTAAGAATCAAAACATAACATTATTGATCAAATTTTGTTTATTAAGCCAGACAATTCTTATGAATTTAGTAATTTTTATATAGTTTTCTCTAGAATATTCTTCATTAAATAATTTACATTCTATACACCATACATTTATAGATTTAATAAAGTTAATCAACACTTTTGTCAAAGGTAAAAAAATTGCTTAAAATGCAAGCTATACCAAGACTGAGAAAGTAGTCAATTTGAAAACAAATTGCAAAAAGAGTTCTCTCTTTTAAACTAGAAAGGAGAATTTTATAAAAAGAACTTTATAGATGCTTTGAATAGTATGAGAGAAGAAAAAAAGTTATGAAACTAGAATGTAACATCATTTTAATGAAGAGTGATGTATCACTGTAGCTTCTGATGTGATGTGTGATAATAAAAGTAACATCTCTAATTACTTTAAATTATATATTTTTTATTTCAATTACCCCACTAGATGTATTTTATGAATTATATCATGGACTCATGGCTTTGCAACTGGCAATTAATATTCTAATTTATTTCACATGGTTTTACTTGTTAAAATCCAATATATTATTCTTTAGAGAAATCATAAACCCAACTAATCTGATATATACTCCATATAAATCGAACTTTTATTCATGGATATGAAGAATAAAAATGTTAACTTAAATTTTGATATGTGATATTTTGACTTAATAAATAACAATATTTAAGTTACATTTAATATTTATTTTATTGTTAATTTAGTTATTTATAGTTAACATTTTTTCTACTATTATATCAATATGTAATATCAATACCTACGAAAAATAATAGGTCTTAAAATAAGTGTAATTTGTATGAAATAATAGTATCTAATAATGAATATATGACATAGGATAGAATTGAATTCTCACTCCTTTTTAATATATATATATATATATATATTGAAAAGGAAGCACGTTTAATTCTTACTCTTTTTTATTTTTTATTTTTAAAAGGAAGCACGTTTATTACTTTTTATTCATTGTTAGATATTATTATTTCATACAAATACACTTATTTTAGACCGAAAACAACAGGACCAACTACGCAACCTACCAAATTCATCATGTAAAGAAACACTAAAATTTATTCCAAAATGCGATGTTGCTTTGACTTTGAGACTTTTTGAGTTATTGGATAGGACCTTATATTATATATCAAATGTATTTGAATAATAATCCAAAAATTGTTCATGATATATGTCACTGTCAACATCACAATCAAATGGCTTTCATCAAACTCATCTTCACATAGATAAGGTCCATAGAGATCGACATCCCCCACTATTTTAATTTGCAAATTAAATCTCAGTAATTTCCATATACATTAGCATAACTTTAAAATTTAGAAAAATGTGTTTTAAAATAGGCTATAAACTATAAAAGTGTATACTATTTGCATATCATGAATTTATAATTTAACAAAAAGAATCAATTACAAATACTTAACCAACCAAATATTTTAAATTAATACACATTTGGGAAGTTAAAATATATTTGTTATATTTCACAGAAATAAATTAAAAACAAAAACAAAATAAGACGTTACGTTTATCTTTTTTAAAAAACCCAATTAGCTGTTTAGTTTCCAATTAGAATTGCCACAATCCGTCAAAGTTCCATAAGCAGCCGCCAAAAGAATCGTCGTCGTCAATCCAATCCGTTAATTGCAACCCGGAATCGCCTATTGGGTAATCAAAATTCGCCGCCGTCGTCTGTCCGCCGCCGTGGTTCCAAGATGGGACGTCGGATAATGGATCGGAGACCTGCGATATATCCATAGATTCCGAACTGGTGCTGTTTCGCTCCTTGTCGAAATGGCGACGGTTACCATCGGTTGCCGGCACAGAGTCTGAATCGGAAAGTTGAGGGGTTGGACTTGTCGCGGCCGTGGTCGGCGGAGGAGGAGAAGAAGAAGAAGATTCGTTTATTTGGTGGAGCAATCTGGGGATCCAACAGCGATGGATAATGTCTTTGAATTCTGGGCTGTTGATGTTGATGTTGAGAACCTTTGCTTGTTTTTGCACTCTTGTTCTCCAATAATTTTTTATTTCATTATCTGTTCTTCCCGGTAATAGTTGTGCAATTTTTGACCATCTAACAGAAATAAATAACATAAAATTAACAATTTTATACACTAAAATGAGACGTAAATATATTATGTAATACTTTCATCATTTTAAGACGTAAAATATTTATGTGCTCTTATATCTATCTCTGTGTATTTTAAGGAGTTGTCTAATAAAAATTTGCTACATGATAATTTTTGTTTTTTGAAAAAATATATTTTTTTTAATTTTTTCAGTGTGTTCTAAGTATAAGACTAGGTGCTAATCATTGATATTTTAAGATTATAGAGAAAATATTACACAATCTAATTGTGGTTTCACACAATATTATCATTTCTCAATAGAAAAAGAAAACTTCATTAGAGTCTTTGAGGAGAAGAAATGCTAGGTGAAAAAAAGTTTGTTCCTCTCATCTTAATAAAGTACAATTAATATTGGTTTTAAATATAAAGCTTGAAATTTGTTACATAAATCGGACAAGAAAGTTGTGCTCGAAGAAAATTCTTAGTATTGTGATAATATGAAAAATTTTCTAATGACATGTCAAATAAAAAATAAGAATTTAAATTCTTTATATTCATTATTTAGTACGTCATTAAATTATTTAATCATTTATTTTATGATTAGAAGGAGTTGATATTATAATATTATTTTTTTTTTCTGTAACCATTTTTTGTCTAAGCCTGACAAAACCCAATAGCAATATGCTATGCGTCTAATTTTTTTAAAAGAAAAATTAAAATTTTTAATTTTATTTGTAATGTATAAGGAAAAGAGAGTATTAATCACCGCCCTATCAAACGGTATAGAATAATCAAATTATTTTGAACCTAGCTCAACCTTTTTAAATATTTTTTAAAGAAAAATTTGGAGAGAGAAAATCAGGTTAAACCAATAATAAAATGAAGAATTAAATATAGTAAAATTACCTATTGCCCCATCTGGAATGAAGGTCAAGAATTAAAAGCTGTTCTTGAGGAGAAAGGTTTCCTCTCTTCACATCAGGTTTTAGATAGTTAAGCCATCTCAATCTGCAACTCTTCCCTGTCCTTCTAAGCCCTTTAAATAAATAAACCCCACAATAATTTTAATTAAACACATTCAAATTTATCTTTTAATTATTACAAAAAAAAAAAAAAAAAAAAAGAACCTGAACGAATAGCAAGCAAATTCCAACGCCCTTCACCATGTACAGAGATAGAATGAATAAGTAGAGAATCTTCGTCAACACTCCATGGCCCTCTTCTAACCTCACTCTGATCATCTTCAATAACAATAGATGAACCGCTACTGCTCTGGCTCTGACTCTCGCTCTGGTTCTGGCTCTGGCTCTGGCTCTCGCTCGGGTTCCGGTTTTTACAAGGAGAAGCCATTGAAGAGCACAATTTCTTCACACACACCCTTCTACTATTTATATAAATAACAAAAATTTAATACAATATGAGTTATTTCAAGTCTGCTAAGGAAGGGCTAAAAAAAAGCGCAGTATTTTTCACGTGCTTAAATTCCCATGCTTGACTATATTATCTCTTTTAATTCTATCTTGAATACATATATCTTGTTTATGAATTGATTAGAATATAATTAAGGATGAAGATTTTATGATGACGATATGACTGTAAAGACTGCATGTGCATGGGCTTGCTTTAAGGAAAGTGAAACGAAGCCCAAAAAGTGTTGAATAGTTTTAAGAACAAAAACTACATGGAATCTGATTACTACCAAGTCAAAAGAAGAGGCTTGAATTTGAATTTCTTTTCTTTTCTTTTTATAATTTTGGATTTTAATTAGTTTGTGGTGATTAATAGACAGAATTAAATTACTGATTAATTACAATAGGTTGTGTGTTTAACTTGTGTTGGCGGTTCCATTTGTGGTCAAGGAAAAAGCCTAAATGAATTCTTCTTTCTACAAATATTTAATCTTTGTAGGTCTTTTTAAGTCGTAATGTCGTCCATTTTATCAGATATGATAGCTATTTTATTTTATTTTTTTAATTACTAGTTGTTGCCTTGTTGGACAGATTATTCTCTCATCGTTTTTTACTCTCATAATTTGCAATAAGTTAAGCTATAGGATAATGTTTAAATTCTGATGCCATAACTTTATCAACAAGAATATTGCCTAATTGACACTCATTTTTTTTTAATTAGGAAGTTCAAAACCTAGCTTATATTGATCCACATTTGTTGTACTTATTTGGTCGATCAATTTTAGATAACTCTTGTTTTATTTTTCTTTTTTAATGTTTTTTTTAACCCAAAAAAAAAAAAAAAAAAGTTTTGTGTAAGACGAGTTTACTAATAAAAAATTTGAAACTCCAACTTCTCCAAAGAAATAAGTCTTCAATTGTTAAGCTAGGGACATATTGACTTGTCTTTTTAAGCCATTATTGTAATTTAAGAATATATTTTTGTTGTGGGCTAATTTGGATCAAACAACAAAGAACAATTAGTTATATAGCAATAATTACACTATCATTTAGAAAAATAGCAAAAGGCAGAATCCTTTTGAATTATAGCAAAACACTCAAATTTCTAAAATCCTAAAATGCCTTCATCGTCCTTTTTAATTGCAGGGTTATTAAGTCGACATCTTTATTAATGAGATTGTAATTAATTATGCAACTATATATCCTATCAAACTTTCAACTCAACTAAGATCATCATTTCATGTGGAAAATTTGTCATAAATCTTGCAATTTAATAGTTATTTTTGAATTTTTGAATCTTGTATATCAACTAATTTTCAAATTTTATTTTGAAATTTAAAAAATCATTGTATATTCATTATTAATTGAGATTTATTATTTTTATTATACTTTCTATTAATCTTAATCAAGATTTTCGTGTTTAAAATTATTTTGAACGTTATATTTATCATTATTTTATTTCAAACATAAAATTTTAGAATACAACACGTAGTCCTAGTTTTTTTCATCCTCTATACCGAAGATTTTCTTGTTATGGTTGTTCAACAATTAAGAGTTTTGTTCAAAGTGAGATGAAAACAACCACTATCATGACTTCCGATTTATTGAAGTTTTTGTTACTTCGAACACATTTTTTTCAATTTTAATCTTTTTTTACCTATTTTATTTCTTGTTCTCAATCGATGAGAAGTCTACTTTAGAGGCTTGACTTAATCAATCAAATTTGCTGGTGCATAAATGAAAGGCTCTTCCTAACCAGCCATTGTGAAAAAGTAGGCCAAGCATATGGACGGTGTTGGTATTAACCTGTTTGCCTTGGGGAGCTTAAATCAACCTTGACAAATTCGATCATGTACCATCATTGAATATTGTTTGTTTCTCTTCTATTCATGAGATCTCCACAATTGACTTCAACGCCACACCATAACCATAATTGGTTAGTAATTTCACTTGACGATTTTTAATTGAGATTTTCATAATCCAGTCCAAAGTCGATTTCTTTCTTCATGAATGCAATTATTAGATAAAGTTTTTATTAGTTCAACTCTCACTTTTTAAACTAGTATTTTGGGTCTAGAACAGGAAAAAGTATTGTTATAAAATTTTGGGTAAGTTAAAAAACAATTTAGATGGTTTGGTTAATTGATTTTCAATTGTAGTGTATTTGTTTTTAAGTTTAGTGTATTTATTGAATGTAGTTTGGAGACTAATTATAGTATATATGTAGGTCATATAAATATCTCATTGGAAGTATAGCCCCAAAAACTTTTAAAACGCCTTTTATGACTACAAAACTCTCATCGGAATTACAGTATAGCTAATTTTTTCATTTGCACGTTTCTTTTATCAGCAAGGATGAAGGTAGGATTCAAGTCGGAGGTATCGCCACTCTTGGTGGAGGACAATTTTGGAGAGGAAAATGGTGGCAACTTGGTTGGAGAAGAGGACGGTGTGGCATTCAGAGCATGGCCAACTGATAATCTTTAAATGTTTGTTTTAATTACAGTGTAATTACGAATATTTCTTAATAAATCAATTACAATCTCATTTGTATAGTTGAAGCAGTTTAAACTTTTATAAATTTGTTTATTTTTTATTTTTAATTCGTTTTGTCAAATTTACAAATGAAATGTTGATTTTCTATTTTTATAAATAAAAAATTAAATCCGTCATTCTCCTTATTAGCCCTAAATAACAGAGGAAACAACAACACCTTGGGCTAAAGGGAAAAGCCCAACAAAAAGCTATGTCTAAGGAAGAGAGGAAGCATGGGCCGAAACTCATGCCACGAGGCCAACCCGAGAAACAAGCCCACGAGGGGGCGCCATGCAAGAGGTCCAGTCCAAAAGAGGGGAATCAGATAAAAAGTTGACTAAATCTTTGGTAAAATAAAAACTATATGAACATGTTCTACGTTTTAATTTCATTAATAAATTTTACAATATTTAATTATCTGTAATATATTATATTGTGCTCATTTTAATTATAATAAAAGTGAAAAACCTTATAATTTGAAACAATACAGGTATGAAAAACGTCATATGTGATTTGGACCGAATGATATAATTAACATTTGGAAACGACAAAGTCAAGAATAAGTATGATATAGGCTTAGAGTGGCAACTAAAGACCAAAATGGACATAGAAAAAGGAGGATGGCTTGGGTTCGTCATTGAGCCTTGCCAAATACCCAATAAGCCATGCGTCCAAGAGATCATTTTAGATTCGAAATATGGTCTAACGAAGATGCTCGACCTCGATCAAGACTGAGGACGATCCTAGCCAAACACGAAACTAGACACACCCCTTGACCCGTGGGGTTATTTAATTAACCTAAGACAACTATGAAACTCTAGGAAACAACCAAGTTCAACTTTGTCTATAAAGACATCATTATAACTTCATATAAGTTATGTCGAGTCTTACTCCCTCCTTAGCTTCTATATTCTTTCACTATTGAGTAGGCATCGTAGTGTGTATGGAAAACGCTATACTAGTGTGTAGGTTTTCTATTTTGCAAGCCACATTTTTCTCCCCTTTAAACAAATTTATGTTGTTGTCACGTGAATGTCGAGTACATTTCTCTTATCCAAAATTTGACATCAACAAAAGGTTTTATCTTTCTTAAATGTAATTACATAATAAAAAAAAAATTAGATCTAAGATTTACTGAAAAAATTAAAAACATTGTCCTCATAATTTTACCATCTATACCAAAAAGTTCAAAAACAATTTTCAAAACAAAAATGACCGGAACCTATTTACTTAACCATTATAATTTCGAGTCTGAAAATGATAATACAAATATCTAATAATACGAGTCAAAATATGGATCCAAGTATGGTTTTATCAATATATATCTATGATTTTTATTTGATAAAATTGTGATTATTTTTTTTAGGACTGGGAAGAGAAATAACAAATTTTGAAGTTTCATTTGGAAAAATGGTAAAAATGTTTCAAACTTATAAAAATAGCAAAATAAATTTATATAATAGAAAACACTAATTGGTAAAGGACACAACTACCCTAAAACAACAAAATTAAGCATAAACGATAATGCAAAAATACATCGCTTCAAATGCAACATGAATACCACAAATAGACTCTACTAAACATTCTAGAACCACAAATACACCACATCTAAAGACTTCAGAAATAGCAAAAATAAAAAATAACCCAATATGGTCGCTTCTAGCTATCTATAGAATGCATGTATGTGAGGGAAGATGATGACTAGGCGATGGGGTCATTAGAAATTTATAGATGTCTACAACAATGGACTGCCTCCAAGGTGGGAAAAAGCAAAGTTAATTATATTAGTAAAGTTGATGGCAAGTGAGTATTTGAAGGAATTGCAACTTCAGAACGATGTGACTATTGAAAATATGATTGCGTTTGACATCAAACCAGTTGTAGAGAGTTTAATCGTCTTCATTCCATGTGACCATTTTGCTCATAAAATCTTGAAAGCCATCTTTAAACACTAATAATACTAGAACGTCATTGTTGAAAATGATGTTCAAAGTATAACCAAAAACATGAAACATGTGTGCGAGCAAAAACGATTGCGCGATCTGGCGAAGATGGTCATCAAAAGCTAGCCAAGACGATGGAACTCAAGAAAGGGTTGCTGAACCAACAATCCTAAACATCAGAAAAGAGATTTCGAAGGTGGCTAAGTGCAGAAGATGAAGAGGATGAGATTTAGGGTTTTTTGTTATCTTGTTTTAATAATAATAATAATAATAATATGATGATGACAATATTAATAATAAACTGAACAAAAAATACATTGCACATATTTCAAATATTTAAAATTTAATTCTCATTTATGTGTTTCTTTTTAAGTACAAGTTATTTTTACGTGTTTTTATATGAAAAATTGAAAACATCGAAACTATGAACGAAAACAAAAGATCAAATTAATTTGATATAGTGAAAAAATATTTAGATACAATTGAATTGTAACAAACATTTAAATAAATCGAAAGTTAGTTGGATAAAATCAAATTTGATAATAAAATATAAATTGAAAAAAAATCAGAAAATTTTTGTTTATTGTGATTAATTCGATAAATAGTTAGATAAAATTTAATGTGATAATAAAATATAAATTCAAATATAATTTGAGGAGAAAATCAGGAAGATCTTTGTTTATTTACAATTATACTGCTCCATTTTCATTTAAGTTTCAACAAGTGTATTTATAACTCCATCAACTACAAAACGTAAGAAAGAAACCTAACTCGTTGTAGAGGTATAACGAAAACACCAAGATTGCAAAAATGATTACTTATTTGTTTGTTAAAAAGATAAATTAATGATATAATAAATAAAGGGTGATTAAAAAATACAAAAAATGATAAAACTTAAATGAATCATACAGTTTGTTAGATGATAATATATATAGAATATTAAGTAAAATCCTAATTAGGATAAAAAAAAATTAATCCAAATCTAAAACAATAAAATAACGCAAAATCTAAAGATATATTATAAATTAAAATCAAAATTGTGATAAACAAATTAAAGATAGATTGATTATGAATATTTTCGAAAAAAAAATGGTGATAAACAAATCAAAGATAAATTGATTATGAATATTTTCAAAAAATGGTTAAATCAAATAAAAACATATAGCCAATTTGAATCAATTAGATGAGAAAAAAATAAGGAAGACTTTGATTTATTTTAAATCAATTCGTGAAATAGTTATCAAAATCTAACTTGAACATTAAAAATAAATTCAAATTTTAAAAGAGGACGAAAATTAGGAAATGATGCTTATTTTCAGTTTTGAAATTGGATATGTTAGATTATAATATGATTAATTTGGTTATGGATTAATCTCTCAAATTACATTGTATTTATATCCGGGTTATTAATTAAGCCCTCAACTTATACCATATTTATATGTTGGTTATAAATAAAGCTTTACATTTGCATTGTATTAAATATGTATAATTGAATCCAATAACGTATACAAAACAATTTAAACCTAAAAAAATATGGAAAAATATATAGTTAATTTATTAAGAATAGGTATAAAATAACGAAAAACAATTCAAACATTTGAACAAATTTAAAATTTGATTAAATAAATGAAAATTGATAATATAAGGATATTTAAAATATAAATTTAGTAGAAAAATATGAATATTCAAGTCAAGTGAGATTATTTCGAAAAATGGTTAAACATGATCTAAATTAATAATAAATTATGCATTAAAATGTTAACTAGGTAAGAAAAATCACTATTTTGAAGAAGTGGAGAACTAAGGCATCTGCAATTACGTGTATACAGAACTCCATATTGTTTACGTCAATAACAAAAACTACGAACTAGATAAGGATAAAATTGGTATTTAAAAATTTGTGACTGTGTACATGTCATGTGAGTTACCGTAAATCTTATTATTTATTAATTTTACCATTTTTCAAAATCAAATCTTAAAATTTGCCATATGCTCCGATTCTTTTTTTATTATTGCATCTCAAAGTAACATCTCCGATTTATATTCGTAAGCATACAACGAAAGGTGAAATACCCTTCTGTCTCCCGGATGATGAATTTGACTTTAATGTAGGTAGATAAAAAAGTCCAAGCCCAATAGTGGCCCAAGTAGAGATCATAAATAGATACCGCCCATAAAGACAATTTAACGGAAATGACCACAAAGGAACTCTGTCTTTTTATTAGTTCATCATTTTTACCTTTTTTTCTTTTTTCTTTTTTACAACTGTGTAGGTGAATTCATACCTCTCATTTTTAGTCATATCAATTGTTGTTGAATTGTATTTATTTTGATATTTTTACTTATTAATTCACCATAACTCTTTCAAATTAATAATGAAAAACAAATCTAGAAGTGGAAAATTTTGTAATTATTTTGAGAAATCAATCGAAATAGCTCGACGTTGGAGTGGAAAATTTTGTAATTATTATTAATGAACTTAGGATTAGGAAAAAAAAAAAAAAAGACATTAGCATAACCATTATGTTAGTCATTAGATCAAGAGATAGACGTCGAACTGCAAATCGTCACCCAACTAGCCGCACGCCCCTTCCAAATCTACTCGTGCTGCCAGCTGCCAGTTGCCACTTCCCATTGGGTGCCGCTTCCGTGAACCGTTGTGTCTCTTCAGATTTTGGTCAGATTTTATAGGTATTTCGTTGTTGAGTTTTGGGTGGTGTTGATGACTTCTTAAGTATTGATCTAAGATTATGTTTACCCAACATGTTTGAGCTTTAAACTCGATGTTTGGAGGAATTTAGAAATCGAAAGTAGGCCATCCAACATTTTTTAAGGTGGTTCTTGGTGGATTTTGGTAAGTTTAATGCTTTGTGCCCTTTTGGACTAAAAATAATTGTTGAAGATTAAGTTACTAAATCTTAATTGTGATCTATGTTCAGGTTGGATTGCTTGATTGAAGTTCGAAGTGGTTTTGAGTCAAAACATGTATTGGATAAGTAATTTGGAGCTTTGGTAAGTTAAATGTGTGTTTTGGAATGAGTTCCCTAAAATTGGAATTAAGTTTGTTTATGTTTTGTGTTGGGGGCTTGATCCAAGTTTATCTAAGTTAGGAGGAAGGTTAATTTGCTTGTTACTTGAGCTTAATTTTGAGGTAAGTAATGCTATTATTGGAATGCATTTGTACCAGGCGCCCTACTTTAGAAATACTAAGTTATTTAATGGATTTTAGAAGCATGATTTGGGTTGAGTATTTTCTATGATTCATGAAAGGAACAAAGATTATGAGTATGTTAGAACTATATGGTATGTTATGATTTGTGATATGGGACCTTTGATGATATGTATGTTGCATGTTAGATAACCAGTAGAAATTTACCATCCTATCACTTTCAGGTTATGATATCGTGAACCTACTAGTTCACTCCCATATTATGATACCGTGAATCGACGAATTCACTTCCATGTTATGATACTATGAACCTATGGGTTCATTCCCATGTCATGACCGTGAGCCAGTGGGTTCACTACCACGTATGATTGTGCGCCTCTGGGCCACCAGATATGCATGATAGGATGAAACAAATTATTCACTTAGATGACCATCCAAGACCAGTTGCAGTGCATGTCCCACTAACCATAAAGCATTCACTATGTGTAATTGCATAGCCTGACCTTGATAATAGAGTTACTTACTGAGCATTTTTATACTCATAATTTATTACGATATGTTTTTCAAATAAAGATAAGGACACATTAGTGAACGACAAAAAAGTATTCGTGATAGTGCTTTGGACCAGACAGATGCTTCCACCCAATTTTCTATGTTTTTGTTGTAAGTCTTTTGATGTTTGAACTTATAACTTTTAGGCCTCGATTTGTTTGTGATTCGGAAATTTGCTTTCGAAAACAAAGAATTAGTAGAAAACAAAAACAAATTCTTCTTTTTACAATATCCGAAAACACATTTGCCAAATTAAAATTTTGAAATTTGAATTCAAAATTCAAAATTTGTGTTTGGTTGTGAATTTGAAAAATGCGAGAGAAAATTAATTTGTGTTGTTAAAATTCATTATTCTAGATAATTAAAAGCAATAATTTATTGTTTTGTTATTATAATGAATTTTTGTTAATAAGAGAAATAAAAATAGTGGGAGAGATTACATGATGGAGAAAAGTATTTTGACTTGTGGAAATTTCAAGTGATAAAATGTGTAAGAGAATAAAAAATTATTTATGAGAAAATAATATAAATAATTTCCTATCGAGATAAAGTAAAAAAAAAAATCTTTATTGAAAAGAAAGATCTTACAAATTTATAGGATTAATGTTGATAAGATGTTACACGATTTAAATTAGTGGTATATTCATATTCATTCATATATTTAACGATAAAAAAACTCTTCACTAAAAATTGATAAGAGATACAATTTGTAGATAGAAACAGACTTTTCGACTCTGAAGAAAAAATTTATAATATTCAATTTGTAACTTGTGTAGTTTGACATAAATGCACTAAGTGTACTTTGTATTCATAATTTTTGAAAACAAAGAAAATGACAATTTATTATTTTTGAAACTTAGCTATTTTAAGCATCATTTTTTAAAATCATTTTTTTGGAAACAAGTAAAATCATTTTTGAAAATAAGTATACCAAACACGTCTTAATTGTTTTTCTTGAATTGTATCTCACGAATTTTGAAAACATAAAAAGGAAAATAAATCACGAACCAAACGATGCCTTAGCATTTTATTCTAAGTTTTTCCCCCTTTAGTTGGTTGGTTTTTCTTAATAATCTTCTCTTTTCTCTTGACAAGACTTTTCACTATTTAAACTATGAAATTACAAAATTTAATGCTTAAATTTTTTAAAAAGATACCTCAAGACTATTTTGTATTAGAAATCTTTCGGAATTGGAAAAATTACAATAAATATCCTTTTTTTCCCCTAGAAAGTACCTCTATATTTTAGAAAATTACAATATTACTCCTTAAAGTACATAATAATTTTCAAAATATCCTTCGAAATATTAAATTTTTTTGAAACTTAAAATTATGTGGCTATGACCAAAATGACGTGATGATCTAAAATTTCAGTCAAAGTCATGGCCATACCATTTCATATTTTAATTTTCATTCAAAATTCTAAAAAATGCCTACTTTCAAAGGTATTTTTGAAATATTTACGAAAGTATACAAGTAATATCCAACTTTTGAGAATATAGAGATGTTAAGATAAATGACAAGTTTAAGGATATTTTTATAATTGGAAAACCAGTGAAAAAGCAGCCATTTCAAAACAAATGACAAAGTTTTTAAAAATTGGAATGTTTTCATCAAAATATTTTATCATTAAAAAAATATTTAACATCCATATACTCTATTTAAGATTTTCTAATTTATATACACTAACTAACCTTAAATGTAGGTGACTAAAGATCTTTAGAACGTGAATTTTGTTGGTGAAGTCAACATGAGTATAACTTAATTGACACTATGTTTGTACTATCAACATTGAGGTTAGAGGCTCGATTCCCCTACCCCTTCTTTCATACAATACCTTTGCGAAAAAAAATTTGTTAGTAAAATTTCAATAACAAATTGATATAAATTTTATTAAGTTTAAATAATAAATATCTGATATAAAAATTAAAAATAATAAAATAGTTAATAGCCAAAACTATATACATATGTATTTTATGTTAATTAACAACAAATCTAAACTGAGTTGTACATATTTGAGAATCTTTGGAACACTTGAAACATAAATTTAGATGGCGACATAAATTTTGAATCAATATATTTGTTGCCATATTTATGCCTTAATTTATGTATTTAGACTATAGATTAGGAAATGAGTTAATCAACGTTGAGTATAAATTTCTTAGGTAAGCCTCAAATCAATTGATAGAACTTATTTAATTAAATATCTTGCCCATGGTATCAGAGCTCTAAATATTTTCTTATTATGTTGTTCAACCATGGCCTCTCTATCTCCGTTGACGGAGATAGACCAGATTCGTGTAGACCATCCCAATTTGTCCCAGTACCTTGCATAGCTTTACGTGAACCACGCTGTGCCACTCTTGCCTCAATCTGCCACTGGTCTCCAACTTGCGCAACTTTAGATCACACCGCACTGCTTTGTCCCATCAAGCATCACTATCAGCTCGTGAAGTTCAGCTCGATCCGGTCGAGGGTTTCTCTATCTTGCCCATATTTCAGATCCGCGCACTAGATCTGAAGCCCGACGCCGACCACGCTACCTTATTCAAACTTCTATGCTGAAAATAAATAAAAATAAAATCATTCATCTCTGTTTAAATTCGTTCGTAAATCCATACTCATCCTTATTTAGATCCATCGTGCAAATCGTCCCGTCGATCATGGTTCTACCGACATCCACCATCAACTACGCCACGCTAACAAGATCCAGATTTGAAAATCAACGCCACTTGTACCAGATCCGTTCGTGGGTTTTCCATCCGTCTAGATCCATATTGTTGTCTCCTTGCCTAGATTCACACCTCTCCGCCCTGCTTCGTCCAAGCCACGTCGCCTCGCTCCGATTTGCCACTATCCCTGCCTTAATCTGCGTCGTGCCGCCCAAACCCATCCACTACACCCTCTAGTGCCCTCCACCGTGAGCCTCATATGAGGAAGAAGAAGGAAACCACGCCCATATTTTGTATGGCCTTTGGTTTGATTTGTCCAAACCAGTTCGGTTTAATGTAATCGAATCAATTTGATTCTATTGGTTTAGTTCCTTAGCTTAATTGGGTTCATTTGATTTAGTTTGGTTCAGCAAAGTCAGTTTTAGTTTTGGTTCTTTTCATGGGTTTCAACCTCTGTTTTTTAGTTTATCAGTCTTTGGGTTCTCTATTTCATTTTAAATCGGTGGTTTGTGGGTTTTGTTTTCAAATCTTTAATCTCTGTTTTTAGCTCAGATGTTCGTAGGTTCTGTTTTAGTTCTTTATGTAAGTCTCTTTTTCCAACCCAGAAGTTCCTGAGTTCTTATTTACAGCCTAGAAGTTTTATGTGTTTTTAGTTCTTTGTGAGTTTTTGTTTCCCACCTAGATCTACGATTTGATTAAGAAGTTTGCTTTAGTTCCTGTCATCCAGTTGCTTCAGTTCATCGTTCACAAACTCATGTTGTCTCTACCACCTTGAGTTTGAGGGAGGGTGTTGCCATATTTATGCCTTAATTTATGTATTATGCATATATTTAATATAAGGCTATAGATTTAGGAAATTAGTTAATCATCCTTTAGTGTAAATTCCTTATATAAATCTCAAATCATTGATAAAAAATATTCAATCAAATCTCTCGCACAATACTTTTGATAGGAGTAGTATAAACTATAATTTTTTTACCTGAAATTAAAAGATGGAATAATAATATAAATTATCAACTAACTCAAGAATAATATCTTTGATGAATACTGGTTTTTTTGGCATGCTTGTCTAATTCAAGGTTAGAGATATATATGATACTAATACCTTTGTTTTAGATCTTTTGAATCTATCAAATTTGATCTTGTTGCTCATTGTGATTGTTTTCATGTGTAGTTCTCCTAACACAATGAATAACCATGTAAATTCAAACACATGAAAAAAGAGTAAATTTTTTTATTCAAATAAATAAATAAGATATCTAAGATTCAGATAAAATTGAAACTATAGAAATCTAATCAAAGATCTAACTGAAACTAATAAAATAATAATAATATAAAATTTCAAGTACTAACAAAAACTACTAAGAGATCTGTCCTGCAAAACACCACAAACATACTCAAACAATAAACCGTTAACCAATCCCCGGCAATGGCGCCATAAACTTGTTGACATAAATTTTAATCTAAGCTACAAGTCCATGTCCCTATTACCAGTTCCCCGGCAACGGCGCCATAAACTTGTAACAACATTTAAGTTTTAAAATAACACAAATATTGTTGGGGTTGATGGCTAAACTCTCATAGGGTCCTCTAGTTTGTAAACACCTGTATGAACAAGTGCTTGTGATGTAATAATATGAGATATTTTCTTCACTGTTGTCTATGAAACATAAGATGTTTTATTTGAATTTACCACAAACCAATAAACTAAGATCCCTGGTTGTCGTTATAATTTAAGCATGTATGTGGAGACATACAAGTGAATCACGCCTTAAGTGATAATCTAAATGGTCTGTAGTATATGGATATAAGAGGGAAACCTTATCCTGGTGACACTACGGATACGACTCGCTTTTTAGATAGTTACAAGTGTTGTGATGTGCTACAGATGGTCTGATCCTGATCATTCATGTGAAGACATGCGAGCGGGGTATCCTATACAAAGGAGTTTGTATAAGACCGGACCACAAAGTGTTTAATCTCGTTATATAACACCGTTCATGACAGAGACTTTATTTCACTAGGATGACCATAGGTAACATGACCTTAATCCTAAGTGAGTTGGGAACTCTTGTTTATGAGGGCGGTCATTTGATTTACATGGATGTGAGTGGCCAGATTGCCGACTCATCTACCACTTTGGGGATTTGTTTGATTGGAGAGCTGGGAACTCAGCTACACAAGATGGAATTCACTTATTCCCCGAAGTAGGGGTAAGTAGATATATTGCTCCCTTAAGAGCTGATTTCGTGGCTTGAACAATGTGGCGCCACACTTTCTCATAGCCCACGAAGTGTTCACTCATAGTAGGACTATGATGTATTGTTCATTAGAGAATTCAGTGGCACTTAAAGAGTTAGATATAACTACAGGGGCAAAATGGTAAATTGGTCTAGCTATACTTATGAGCGATTTGTGAAAGATCATCGTATTGTTGTTTGGTTATATCTAATGGACACAGAAATATATTTGTAGTGCGAAGAGTGCAACTGTTGGTCTTTAGTGGAATGCCCGGCTGTTAACAGATGGTGGATATCATAATTAAAAAGTTTAGTCAGTTATTCACGTACCGTTGGAACTTCAAGCTACAGGTCCATAAAGTCTCCTTGGTAGCTCAGTGGATTTAAGTTGAGATTCAGTTTTTAGATTAGTTTGAAGTGTTCAAATTAACAAGAGGGAATTTGATTATATATGATATAATTAAATTAATTTAATTATATGTGATATAATTGATTTGATGTATTAGATACATTAATTGGAGGAATTAATTTAAATATGATTTATATTAAATAAAGGAGAAAATAATTATGGTTTAAATATTGCATATGATATAATATTAAAACTATAGGTTATAAATATAATATGATAAATTAGTTATTATATTTATTTATAATAAAAACAATTATTAGATAATTGTTGGTTGGTTATTCTTTCCTTTAACCGATTGTTAAGTCGGAAGTTTCTTTCAGTTTTAATAACCGAAGAATAAAAGTGAAATTTGTTTTCATTTTTTACAAGCGCATCATATTTGATCGGGTGAAAGAAGAGCTATACGATAGCCCTTTGAGAGAGCGAACGACGAGCGAGTTTACTAGACGATTGCTCCTCGTTACCAGACGATTGAGTACCCAGTGTCTATACGATAGACTTAAACCTTTCTCCCACTTACTCGATTGTATACATCCTCCTTCCCTCTACCAAATTCACAAAGAGTCCACACCTCCTGAATTCTCACACCGAGAATACCAAGGTAACCGAGTGGTAATGTCGAATGTTGCTGTTCGAGGATCGAGGATCGAATATTACTCGATTGGGTTTGAGAATCAGATAGTTCATGATTTCACTAGTCATTGCGTTCGTGCTCGTGATCAAGTTTGCATGGACGCGTGACTAGTGTAGATCGAGGGAACACTTGAAGAGGAGTTCTTCAAAGGTATGTTACTTGATTCCCTTTGTTTTTAATTGAAAAGCATGCTATAATTTACTCGATGATGCATAAGTGTTCTTGTATGTTTGTAAATGCTTTATTCTTTCACAATGGGTTTGGAATGATCTTGCTTCCGCTCAATGGTTCTCTTGAATAAGAGTTCCCTCAACGATAACATTGGATTTCAGAGCGGTGTTTAGAGAGACCCAGACTCTCCTGACTCCAACTGAGGCTAGTTTTCTTTTCCCTTCCTATTTTATTTTGTCCTCGGTTTTTATTTTTATTTTTACTTTTCTTTTATTTTTCATTTTTTGTTATTTTTAGTTTTAGTTTTTCTAACTTTTTGTTTGTTTTGTAGGTTTTCTTTTGTAGTTTTTCTTTTCTTTTTCTCTTTTTGTTGGCTTCTCCAGAGCTTAATCAAGTAAGAAAGAGATGCCCGACCACCACCATCCTGTGTGCGCTTCATTTTCAAGGGAAGTTTTCTATTCCCTTGTCTTTATTTTTATTAAGCTTTGTTTAAAATACATTTTAGACAATATATTAAGTTGGGGGTGGAGTACCTGTTGGGTAGTTTTTATATAGCTTGGGGTCCTTGAGCGCTATACTCGGACAATGTTGTTTACTTAATTGCTTTATTTGCTTGTCTGTTGTGTTGTTATCATGATAGTTTATGACGCACTCTTCTTGTGATGAAATTTGCATGAAAGAACGTTAGGAATGCATGATCATGATTTTTAGCCCAAATTTTAAAAAATTTCTTGCCTCTTGCATCTTTAAGTCATTTCTTTTGCGAAATTAGTGTATTGCATGCTTAGAATTGGGTCATCTGGTTTATACTTCTGTTGTCACCCCAGTCCACCTTTGACCTAGGAGTGACCACACTTTTTTTAGAACAAAACTAGATAAAATGGATAAAATAGGGCCTACTATGAAATAAAAAAATAAAAGAAAAAGAAAGGAAAGCAAATTAGTTGCAATTCTGAAAATTAAAAAAAAAGAGGCATTTGTCGATGTGCCTGCAAAAAAACAAGGAAAAAAAGTGTGTGTGTGTATGGATAGAGGTGAAAAGAGCTACCTCCGACATGTCTAGTTAGGGCCCGCAGGAAAAGAGTGATAGGTTCCCGACGGTGGGGTGTGAAAGCTAACCCTCTAGGTAAAATAAATTCCCTTTATGTTTTGTGTGTGTGTGTTTAGGCACCCTTATCTTAGTATTGCCATCTTTTTTTGCAAGTGTGGTATGTCCGAGGTTGATAATCGAACCAGAGTAGGGGAAAATAGGATGAGGACCTTTTAAAACTTTTTCGGGCTGTGCAAGCTTAACTAGCAAAACTCTAGGCTCACTTATGCATGAATAGATTAAGAATCATTCTTAAACTTGTGCTTCGTTGATTGATCATAATTGAATTTCGTTCTTGATCTCAAATTTCATTAGATTTGATTGTTGAGATTGGAGCAACAACATTGCGAATTAAGCTAGCATATATTTGATTGATTTATATTCTATTTTATGTGTTTCTACCTTGCTCGGGATGAGCAAGAATTAAGTTGGGGGTGTTTGATAGCTCTAAAAAAAGCTATTGTTCCTAGCTTAATTCGGGCTCGTTATCAGATTTTACGTGTTTATTTCCCTATTTTGGAGATGATGTGAGCTTTCGGGCTTCAAAGGTGTCAAAAAGTCTGAAATGCCCTTGTTTCAGCGTCGCAACGCTTGTGGGTTGGCCTGGCCTGACGCTCGTCCAACACTGTAAGACAAAATGGGTAGTGTTGCAATGCTACGAGCTCTGACGGACGAGGAGTCGCACGCGTGCAAGTGATCGTCTTCGATTTTAGGTAAAAAAAAAGTGTCATTTATGTTTTCAGTATCATTAGGATAGTTTTTCGTTTTATTTTGGATGATGAAAAAAAGTTTTCGATTTGTTGAGTAGTTCGGGTATATACAAATTTTACTTTTGTTTCATAGTCCTTTTCGGGAAATAAACGACACCGTAAGGGGTTGAATATTTTGGAATCACCCCAAAAAGCCTCCTACCAATGAAGATAGTTATTCTCACTTATATACCCATGATCACTTCTTTCTCTAACCAATGTGGGATTTTGTTCGCACTCCTAACAATCCTCCCCTTGAACAAAGTACCACATTGAGCCTCCCCTCAAACAAATCCGTTTCACTTCCAACCATGAGAGCTTGCTCTAAATCCCAAAGCACCTCCCGTTCATCTTGGTCACTTGCTCTTCATCTCGAGATACGTCACTTCATCCCGAGTCAACTTGCTTTTCTAACCTGAGGCACATCTTGTTCATCTCAGGTCAACTCCATGGATCATACTTGCTCTTATCAACCCAGATAGAGCACAGATAAGGCTCACTAAATTTCTTTGTTCATTATCTGAGAGGATTTCATCCACACAGTTAGATTTGTTCACTAAATTTCTTTGTTCATGATCTAATAAGTTAGAGAAAAGAATAAAAACTTAGTAAAATGAATTTAGAAATAAAAATTTAGTTGAACAGATACAAATGGAGTTTTCGAATTTCTTTCTAAAATTTAAATCTATAAAATAGAATTTAGAAAATATTCATAAAAGAATATAAAGAAAAAGTAAATATTTTGAAGATAAAAAGGTTATTAAAATTTTCAAATGTAAAGGAGATACAAGAGTCTAACATAAAAAATTTTAGAGTGTGAAACAATGTTTTATCTTAAGATGAAGAAAGATTTTAGATTAAAAAAAATATCGATAATTTAAAAAACATGTATTAGTTATATCAAACATATCAAACTAATGCATGGACGAGAGAGAGAAAATTACAGATAATTAAATACATTTTTGACAAAAAAAACTGGAAAACGAAGAAAACTACAAAAGGGTAAGATAGATTTAAAAAGAGCCTAAAGGGACAAATAAAATTAAGTTATTTTTATAATACTATTTTATTTTTCTTATGACATAAAATATTATTTATATTACACGTTGATTATGGGTACATTTGAAAATCTTGGATGTAGTTATAGCATAAATAATTTAATTGATGAATCTGTTTTTGCTTTGCTTATTATATTGTAGTCTTAGAAAATGAAATATTTGTATATATTATATCAAGTATTTGCATTGAACATTTTTTAGGCAATTAAATACTATTTAAAACTTTAAATTATAACTATGATATTTTTAGTGCAACACATGTGTTCATTACTAGTAATAAAAAAAGGGTTTTTTCTCTTCCTACTCTTACTTTACCAAAGTTGAAATAAAGGTATTCGACTAGAAAATATAGCAATGTCACATATGACATGTCTGCAATTTCAAGGACAGACAGAAAATAAAGCGATAAATAGAGAGAGACATAACGCAAAGTTTGGTAATCCAATTCAGTGAAATACAACCTACGTCTGGGGGCAATATGCTCGTGGAAAGATACTTATACTGATATGAAATTAATCAATTACAAATTGTACTTATCTATAAATGGATGACAAAAATAGTGAGACATGAATACCTCAACTCAAGAGAGGAGTACTTAGGCCTCTCTTAAGTGTGACTAGACCTTCTACCAAGGAAACTTAATCTCCCTCTAAGTATTTGAATATTAGTATGGTTTCACTTAGGCTCCCATAAGAGTAAGTTTACCTCTCAATAGTAATCTTCCCACGTAAAGAACTTAGCCTCTCTAAATTAGAAAATTCCTTCTCATGCAATGAAGA